>NC_047025.1:8267573-8586071 GCF_902652985.1 Pecten maximus
AAAGACTTCTTGGCTGTTTAGAAAATAATTTTATATTTAACCTGTTTTAATGGATGTGTTTTAAACCATCAACACAAATATTCTTTCGATGTTAACTTCATTTGGTAATACAGATATTTCTTTTTTTAAATTATGAACTTCCAGATGTTCAACTGCTCTTATGATGCATATTTTATTGATTATTAACAAAGACATTTCCTTAGTGTACTGAAAAAAGTTACTATTGACATATCAGATTCCTTTGTTACTAATGAAATCAGCTTCCTTTGTGTACTGAAAAAGTAACTAAGAAATCAGCTTCCTTTGTGTACTGAAAAAGTAACTAATGAAATCAGCTTCCTTTGTGTACTGAAAAAGTAACTAATGAAATCAGCTTCCTTTGTGTATACTGAAAAAGTAACTAATGAAATCGGCTTCCTTTGTGTACTGAAAAAGTAACTAATGAAATCGGCTTCCTTTGTGTACTGAAAAAGTAACTAATGAAATCAGCTTCCTTTGTGTATACTGAAAAAGTAACTAATGAAATCAGCTTCCTTTGTGTATACTGAAAAAGTAACTAATGAAATCAGCTTCCTTTGTGTACTGAAAAAGTAACTAAGAAATCAGCTTCCTTTGTGTACTGAAAAAGTAACTAATGAAATCGGCTTCCTTTGTGTACTGAAAAAGTAACTAATGAAATCAGCTTCCTTTGTGTACTGAAAAAGTAACTAATGAAATCGGCTTCCTTTGTTACTAATGAAATCAGCTTCCTTTGTGTACTGAAAAAGTTACTAATGAAATCGGCTTCCTTTGTGTACTGAAAAAGTTACTAATGAAATCGGCTTCCTTTGTTACTAATGAAATCAGCTTCCTTTGTGTACTGAAAAAGTTACTAATGAAATCGGCTTCCTTTACAAAATGTATGTACTGAAAAACTTACTAATGAAATCAGATTCCTTTGTAATGAAAAGGTTAATAATGAAATCAGCTTCCTTTGTGTATAATGAAAAAGTTACTTATGAAATAAGATTCCTTCCTACTGAAAAAAATTTACCATTGACATCAGATTCATTTGTTACTATTAGAACTCTACGGATCTGATTTCATAAGTAACTTACTAATGAAATCAGATATGTTTAATTTTGTATACTGAAAAAGTTGATAATGAAATCAGATTCATTTTTGATGTATACTGAAAAAGTTGATAATGAAATCAGATTCATTTTTAATGTATACTGAAAAAGTTAATAATGAAATCAAATTCATTTTTAATGTATATACTGAAAAAGTTAATAATGAAATCAGATTCATTTTTAATGTATACTAAAAAAGTTGATTATGAAATCAGATTCATTTTTAATGTATACTGAAAAAGTTAATAATGAAATCAGATTCATTTTTAATGTATACTGAAAAAGTTAATAATGAAATCAGATTCATTTTTAATGTATACTGAAAAAGTTAATAATGAAATCAGATTAATTTTTAATGTATATGCTGAAAAAGTTAATAATGAAATCGGATTCATTTTTAATGTATACTGAAAAAGTTAATAATGAAATCAGATTCATTTTTAATGTATACTGAAAAAGTTAATAATGAAATCAGATTCATTTTTAATGTATACTGAAAAAGTTAATAATGAAATCAGATTAATTTTTAATGTATACTGAAAAAGTTGATAATGAAATCAGATTCATTTTTAATGTATACTGAAAAAGTTAATGAAATCAGATTAATTTTTAATGTATACTGAAAAAGTTGATAATGAAATCGGATTCATTTTTAATGTATACTGAAAAAGTTGATAATGAAATCAAATTCATTTTTAATGTATACTGAAAAAGTTAATAATGAAATCAGATTCATTTTTAATGTATACTGAAAAAGTTGATAATGAAATCAGATTAATTTTTAATGTATACTGAAAAAGTTAATAATGAAATCGGAATTTATTTGTGCTTGTAATGGTGCATGATAGGTGTGATCTATATGTAACCCACGAAGAGTTTGTATCATTTAATAGCAGGGAGTTGGTGGATAGTAAACTTTCTTCACTAACTTAATATGCTAATCAGGTTATTTGAAACTGTAGTATGGAAGATTATAGCTCGGGTGAGAATTGTATGCATTTAACCTACTGTTAATGGGAGTATTGAAATGTTTTAAGATATGGAAATACATGTGAAATGTGGAGTTATTTGACAAGAACATGTGCACATGCCATGCATGATAAACAGTGAATACAATGGAATTCAGCAAGTTTTAACTTCCTGTTGCTAAATAGTATTATGACGAAACATCCTCCCTTATGCACTCAGGTTACCTACAGTTTACTGTTGTGCATAATCTCTCTTTATATAAAACTTCCAATTTCATTATCGCTTTGGCTCTGTGATAATTACGACCGTATTACACAGTAAAGACTGTTTTATCACACACATCAGCATGACAGGCTAGCTTATTGATATTCAAGGTCATGGAGCTAGGTTTGCACTTCATTTTATGGTTTTTCAAACAGTTTTTTAAAAATCTTGTCTGGATGTTTGAACAGATAAACATAACTTTGGGGAACTTTTTGGGTGTCATTTTTAACAAATTTGCAATTTTCCTAAAGTGCCCAGTTTTCTTCTAAATATAAAGGGAAAAATAAAAAGTTCCAACATTCAACATCTATTTCATTCAAGGATATACTTTGTGATGAACAGGCATGCTCATGAAAAAAAAATATTGACATTCAACATCAGTTTCATTCAAGGATATACTTAGATCTCTTAAACATGTGGATATGCAGAGATAGGCACATAGTAGTTAAAACAGTTTCTACCACAATACGCTGTGTTATTCAACTCTCAGACCATCAGTTAATCATTACAGCTGTTGATTAACAATCTGTTTATATCACACGTGGTATGAACTCTGTACGCATTTTGATTGGCTAACATGGTGAACTTTGACCCGATATTATTGTGGTAGAAACAGGTTACACGACTCGAAATTGTTGGACATGGAATTTATTTCACACGAGTAAGTTATTTTTTAAAAGTTGCAAAAAACACTTGCTAAAGCTCGTGTCTTTTGTAACTTTTAAAAAATAACTTACTCGGGTGAAATAAATTCCATATCCAACAACCACTTGTTGTGTAACCTCTATATACAACATTCTTATTTAGGACTTGTGTACAGGTAACACAGTACCGACAGGATTTATATTAGGACACTGCCCAGTGTAATGTCCATAATTTGTTACCTTTTTTCTGTCCGGAGATCTTCTAAAACTTGGTAGGCTTTATTACAATGACATGCTGGTGTGCTTTCCTGAACAGAATTTTTGGTTGGAATGTTTTTAACCCAATTTACCATCGATAAGCATTTAATGTTATCTTGTCCAGAGATCTCCTTACTCAGTTGTTTATTTTAACTACTTGGGGGACACACTAATGCTACAACATTGGGGTAAACTTATTGTGTGTAGGACATGTGAGAAGTACAAATAATTCAAAGTTCATATATTATGTGTTAGTTTGAGATAAGTACATGTATATATTTTTCAATATTCTCCCTACTATACTTTACTACTGTATTATTAGCTCACCTGGTCCGAAGGACCAAGGTGAGCTTATGCCATACCGTAGCGTCCGTCGTCCGTCCGTCCGTCAACAATTGACTTCTTCTTCATAACTACTGATCAGAATTTGACCAAATTTGGTCAGAAGCATCCCTATGGGGTGGGGACTCAAAATTGTACAAATGATGGGGCTGACCCCCCAGGGGCCTGAGTGGCGGGGCAAATGTGGTCAATTGGGCTATATTGATACAGTGGAACTTCGTTAACTCGAAGTCGACGGGACCACGAAAAAACTTCGAGTTATCCGAGTGTTCGAATTAAGCGAGTTATCGTTTTTGGTGAAAAGTTTGGTCAATATTTGTCAACATTATATAATCATTATAACTTCGCTCTGTCACTCATCAGTTTAGTGTGAAGACTGGTCAATACATGTAAATATATATGTAATGTTTCGTTATGTCACTTGTAATTTGGTGTAGTTTTGCCGATATACAGTCACGATAAAGTTTCTTTCACTTAGTCACTTCAATAACGATCTGATGTGCAAGTCATGTTTGCAAAAAGGAAACGATAAAACGGAATTCGACAAAATAACAAGTTATTAATGTCAAAACAAATAACCGTTTAAGTTTAACACAGATTGCATACAAAACGTAACAGAACTATTACCTTTTATTGGACATATATAAAATACTGTTTGATCGGCCTACTTACTTTTTATTGATAACCACGCCATTTCCATGTGTATTAGCACCGGAAGTTGGGCTGCGCATGTGCATATAAAATGTTACTGTAACTGAGTTGGCGTTTTATCCGATTTAATAGACAGCACTGACCGTTATAGTTGTACTCTGAACACCTCGGCAGTAATTACGCTATTGTTTCAGCAGTTTAAAGATTTAATAGGCGCCGGTGACTGTGTCATTTCTACACCTGTAAAAACATCAGCCAGGTAGATCTACCGGTGTGTCGGAGATTAGTTCCGCTTGAGCGAACGGGTAGATGAGTTGTTGACTATCGTGTGTACTGATATCGGCGACCGCCTTGGGAAATTACCTGATGTAAGTAAAGCAGTACTTTTTATCACCAAGACTTGTTGTTATTTAACCGACAATTTCTTTTATGAATTTATGAAACACTTATAATAGCATGTAGGTTAGTAGTGCCGATATGTTCAGTATTACAAACGGAGTTTAGCTCTTAAAAAATGTCGGCGTTTGCCACCGATCGGCGAAAATTATACTTCGAGTTATTCGAACATTTCAAGTAGGATTTTTATTGTTGGGACCAAATTTTTACTTCGTATTATCTGAGTTTTTCGAGTTATCCGAATTCGAATTTTCCGAGTTTTTTTTACTAAGATGAAGAGAGAATTCGGCCGGGACCGGCAAGGTACTTCGAGTTAAGCGGGGTATTCAAGTTATCCGAGTTCGAGTTAACGAAGTTCCACTGTATAAACGACTTCTCTGAAATCGAGCAATGGCTGTCGCTTATATTTGCCTGGTAGCATCACTATGGGGTGGGGATTCAAAATTGTACAAATGATGGGGCTGACCCCCCAGGGGCCTGAGGGGCGGAGCCAAATGTGGTCAATCAGGCTATATTCATATAATTGACTTCTTCTCTGGAACCAAGCAATGGATATCTCTCATATTTTACTGGTATAGCATCACCTTCGGGTAGGAATTTGAAATTGTACAAATGACGGGGCCGACCCCCCTGGGGGCTGAGGGGTGGGGCCAAAAGGGGTCAGTTTTGCAGAATTGATATAAACGACTTCTGCTCTGAAACTAAGTAATGGATATTGCTCATATTTGCCTGGTAACATCCCTATGGGGTGGGGATTCCAAATTGTACAAATAGTGGGGCTGACCCCCCAGGGGCCTGAGGGCGGGGTCAAAATTGGTCAATTTGTTTAAACAACTTCTTCTCTGAAACTAAGCAATGGATATTACTCACATTTGTATGGTAGCATGGTTATGGGGTAGGGATTCAAAATTGTACAAATGTTGGGGTTGAACCAGGCCGCCAGGGGGCTGAGGGGTTGGGCCAAAAGGGGTCAATTTGGCTGAATTGATTTAAACAACTTATTCTCTGAAACTTAGCAATGGTTTGACTGGTAGCATCCTATTGGGGTAGGGATTCAAAATAGTATAAAGGAAGGAGCTGACCCCCCAGGGGACAGATCTAGAGGGTAGGGTCAAATGGAATCAATTGGTCTAAACAAGTTCTTCTCTGAAACTAAGCAATGGATATCACTCACATTTGTGTGGTAGCATCCCTATGGGGTCGCGCCAAAAGTCAATTTCATTTCATGAATTAATGCACTTTGTGGCATTTTTAGCCCACCATCATCAGATGGTGGGCTATTCAAATCGCCCTGCGTCCGTGGTCCGTCGTCCGTCCGTCCGTCCCTCCGTCCGTCCGTCCCTCCGTCCGTCCGTCCGTCCGTCCGTAAACAATTCTTGTTATCGCTATTTCTCAGAAAGTGCTGAAGGGATCTTTCTCAAATTTCATATGTAGGTTCCCCTTGGTACCTAGTTATGCATATCGCATTTTGAGACCTATCGGAAAACAACATGGCCGACAGGCAGCCATCTTGGATTTTGACAATTGAAGTTTGTTATCGCTATTTCTCAGAAAGTACTGAAGGGATCTTTCTCAAATTTCAGATGTATGTTCCCCTTGGTGTCTAGTTATGCATATTGCATTTTGAGACCAATCTGAAAACAACATGGCCGACAGGCAGCCATCTTGGATTTTGACAATTGAAGTTTGTTATCGCTATTTCTCAGAAAGTACTGAAGGGATCTTTCTCAAATTTCATATGTAGGTTCCCCTTGGTGCCTAGTTATGCATATCGCATTTTGAGACCAATCGCAAAACAACATGGCCGACAGGCAGCCATCTTGGATTTTGACAATTGAAGTTTGTTATTGCTATTTCTCAGAATGTACTGAAGGGATCTTTCTCAAATTTCATATGTAGGTTCCCCTTGGTACCAAGTTATGCATATTGCATTTTGAGACCAATCAAAAAAACAACATGGCCGACAGGCAGCCATCTTGGATTTTGACAATTGAAGTTTGTTATCGCTATTTCTCAGAATGCACTGACGAGATCTTTCTCACATTTCATATGTAGCATCCCCTTGGTGCCTAGTTATGCATATTGCATTTTGGGACCAATCGGAAAACAACATGGCCGACAGGCAGCCATCTTGGATTTTGACAATTGAAATTTGTTATTGCTATTTCGCAGAAAGTACTGAAGGGATCTTTCTCAAATTTCATATGTAGGTTCCCCTTGGTACCAAGTTATGCATATTGCATTTTGAGACCAATCAAAAAAACAACATGGCCGACAGGCAGCCATCTTGGATTTTGACAATTGAAGTTTGTTATCGCTATTTCTCAGAATGCACTGACGAGATCTTTCTCACATTTCATATGTAGCATCCCCTTGGTGCCTAGTTATGCATATTGCATTTTGGGACCAATCGGAAAACAACATGGCCGACAGGCAGCCATCTTGGATTTTGACAATTGAAGTTTGTTATTGCTATTTCGCAGAAAGTACTGAAGGGATCTTTCTCAAATTTCATATGTAGGTTCCCCTTGGTACCAAGTTATGCATATTGCATTTTGAGACCAATCAAAAAAACAACATGGCCGACAGGCAGCCATTTTGGATTTTGACAATTGAAGTTTGTTATTGCTATTTCTCAGAATGCACTGACGAGATCTTTCTCACATTTCATATGTAGCATCCCCTTGGTGCCTAGTTATGCATATTGCATTTTGGGACCAATCGGAAAACAACATGGCCGACAGGCAGCCATCTTGGATTTTGACAATTGAAGTTTGTTATTGCTATTTCTCAGAAAGTACTGAAGGGATCTTTCTCAAATTTCATATGTAGGTTCCCCTTGGTACCAAGTTATGCATATTGCATTTTGAGACCAATCAAAAAAACAACATGGCCGACAGGCAGCCATCTTGGATTTTGACAATTGAAGTTTGTTATCGCTATTTCTCAGAATGCACTGACGGGATCTTTCTCACATTTCATATGTAGCATCCCCTTGGTGCCTAGTTATGCATATTGCATTTTGGGACCAATCGGAAAACAACATGGCCGACAGGCAGCCATCTTGGATTTTGACAATTGAAGTTTGTTATTGCTATTTCTCAGAAAGTACTGAAGGGATCTTTCTCAAATTTCATATGTAGGTTCCCCTTGGTACCAAGTTATGCATATTGCATTTTGAGACCAATCGGAAAACAACATGGCCGACAGGCAGCCATCTTGGATTTTGACAATTGAAGATTGTTATCGCTATTTCTCAGAATGTACTGAAGAGATCTTTCTCAAATTTCATATGTATGTTTCCCTTGGTGCCTAGTTATGCATATCGCATTTTGAGACCTATTGGAAAACAACATGGCCGACAGGCAGCCATCTTGGATTTTGACAATTGAAGTTTGTTATCGCTATTTCTCAGAATGTACTGAAGAGATCTTTCTCAAATTTCATATATAGGTTCCTCTTGGTGCCTAGTTATGCATATTGCATTTTTGAGACCAAACGGAAAATAACATGGCCGACAGGCAGCGATCTTGGATTTTGACAATTGAAGTTTGTTATCGCTATTTCTCAGAAAGTAATGAAGGGATCGTTCTCAAACTTCATATGTAGGTTTCCCTCGGTGCCTAGTTATGCATATTGCATTTTGAGACCAGTCAGAAAACAACCTGGCCGACAGGCAGCCATCTTGTATTTTGACAATTGAAGTTTGTTATCGCTATTTTACAGAAGGTACTGAAGGGATCTTTCTCAAATTTCATATGTAGGTTCCCCTTGGTCCCTGGTGTTGCATTTTGGGACCAATCCGAAAACAACATGGCCGACAGACGGCCATTATCGCTAAATCTTAAATTTTATATATAGGTTTCCCTTGTTTGAAAAGTACTAGAGGGCTGTTTCTGAAATTACACAGATTAGTAAGACTTAGAGGAAGGGAAAAGTAGAGAAAAGATCAATCTGACATGGAACCTATAAAGATCATTCAATGGTGGGCGCCAAGATCCCTCTGGGATCTCTTGTTAGTATTAAAATTAAACCAATGTACATGTACCCATATAAAATGCTTATGATATATATTGACAGCAATACCAGCGACAAATATACTCAAGCATCATTCTTGTTTCATATCTCATGAAACCAGGTAAGCGATACAGGCCCTCTGGGCCTCTTGTTTATAAATGTTTGCATAAAACATCATTAAGGCTGTCTAGGGCCAGAGATATTCAATATTTTGTTAAATAAAACTTGAAAAGTTTTAGGATTTTAGGGGTGGACTCAAGTATGGAAAACTGGGGTCAATAATACTGTAACCATGATCATTTCTACGGGGTTCAATTTCATGATTTTGTTAGGTAAAGTACATGTGATGGGGTTATTTCCACAATCAATATACCTTAACTTTCTTCTTCACATGTTCCATAAATACCACATGCATCATATAGTGTAGATATATAGCTACTGCTTTTCATAGCCACAATGAAAATCCATTCCATTCATACATGTATATTCAAATTAGGGTGATTTGGAATAAAAACATAAAGAACAGTGTCAATTTTAAATTTTTAGCTTTTAATAGCTATTTACGAAAAGATGCTTTTGATAGCTATTTACGAAAAGATGCGAACTAAATGGAACAACCAGGTGATCCCACCAATGCACCATGCCATTGTTTACCATGTCCTACTGCAGTTTATCATTTTTTTCTCTCTTTTCATTCAAAGCAAAAATACATCAAATAAAACAAAATGTAAAATTTGTGTTGTATTAGATTTATTTTACCTGAATAGATGGTAAAGAAAACTATTCATAGTGTTTTCATGGTCAAATGTTTGTTGTTTTCACTTCATATAAAGAAACAACACTCAGAATGTAAATATAAAACAATATGCTTAGGGGAAACTGTTGTAGCCAAATGACCTTTGTACATTTAGCATAAATCTCTCCCCTCATGTAAATTTCCAATTTTACAGGGGTATCACTTTGTTGAAAAACTAAAAGGCAGTCATTTCATGTGTAACTGAATAGATGTCAATCTATATTATGTGAACTGTGGAAAAGTTGTTGAATTTGATGAGTATTTAGGTCATAAAAAGTCTTGAGTGTCAATTGATCCTAATCTTCAAACATTAAAATGTAAATTACTACATGTTTAAACGTGCCTAAAGTAAACATATACTAGAAAAAGGTTCAAGCATATATGTGACTTTAGACTTAAAATATAAATGTAAAAGGTACCCTGGCCCTGTCACTAATCCGTCACAGCAGGACCTTAGAGTGTGTCCCGGTGTATATATGGCTGGGGTATATACTGAAGTATCTCCTCTAACACTGTGTCTATATATTGATGTTCTTTAACTTTAAGGTGGATGTGGATAGCAATAAGAGTTATGTGTATACAGTTGACAATTACAAAAAGACTGGTGTGCTTAATGAGATTGATATAACTTGGTTAGCCTGTTTTAACTAGGTTAGACTGTTTTAACTAGGTTAGCCTGCTTTAAGTCTGTTAGCCTGTTTTAACTAGGTTAGACCGTTTTAACTAGGTTAGCCTGTTTTAACTAGGTTAGACCGTTTTAACTAGGTTAGCCTGTTTTAACTTAAGGTTAGCCTATTTTAACTAGGTTAGCCTGTTTTAACTAGCTTTAAATCTGTTCTCCTGCTCTGTTTTAACTAGCTTCAAATCTGTTCTCCTGCTCTTCTGACCCAAAGGGTCAGGATGACCTATAGCCATCATGCTGTGTCCGTCATTGTCCGCCCGTTACACGTTTACTTTCAAAACGCTACTCCTTAATCCCATATTCGATTACTACTAAAATTAGTGTGAAAGATCATTGGGGCATAGGCGATAATATTTTAAATAAATATAAATATGAAGCTGGTCCGACCCCTGGGAACAGAGGGATGGGGTCCACAAAGGGGAAATTTACTTTAAAACCCAACTCCTTCTTAACCCTGAAGTGGATTACAACCAAATTTGGTTTGAAACACATCCTTGAGGGAGAGCAATCATATTTTATATAACTGAGGCTGATGTGACCCCTCGGGTCAGAAGGGCTGGGCAACAAAAAGGAAATTTTAGTGAATCTTTTGTTTAAAAAAAACTACTCTTTCTTAACTCTTGGGTGGATTACATCCAAATTTGGTGTGAAACAGCATTAGGGGAGGCCAATCATATTTTACATAACTGAGGCTGGTATGACACCTGGGGCCACTGGGATGGGGCTCCAACAGAACTTTGCTGAAATTTTGCTTTAAAACTCTACTCCTCCTAATCTTCATGAAACATCAGTGGGAGGTGACAATCAAATTTATATTTATAAATGAGTCAGGTCTGACCCCTTGGGGCAGAGAGACATGGTCAGTAAAGGGAAATAGACAGTTTTAACTAGAATTGCCTGTTTTAACTTGGTTAGCCTGCTTACTATTACCATGATTTAATTCTTTTAGTCTGTTTTAACTAGGTTAGCCTGCTTTAATTAGGTTAGTATGCTTACTATTACCCTGCTTTAATTCTTTTAGTCTGTTTTAACTAGGTTAGCCTGCTTTAACTAGGTTAGCCTGCTTTAATTAGGTTAGCCTGCTTTAACTAGGTTAGCCTGCTTTAATTAGGTTAGCCTGCTTTAACTAGGTAAGCCTGCTTTAATTAGGTTAGCCTGCTTTAACTAGGTTAGCCTGCTTTAAGTTAGCCTTGTCCAAGGTATTATCTGTATGTTTAGGTTAATCAGACTGTTTGTTCCTTGGTGATCATTATGGCTAGTTTAGTCAAGTTAATCCTATCCAGATATTGACATAGTATGGTACACTAAAATTTCACCACTGACAAGTTGTATTCTTTAATTACCAACGGGTCAAGTGGTTTAATGATGATACAGACGGTTATCCTAGTACCCAAATGTTACTACTCATAAGTCTCTCTCCGAGGACACCATTACACTGTAAACTTGTGTATTGGAGTATATAGTCAAGTGTCTATCTTTCTGTGTCTTAAGATGCAGAACAACAGAATACTGACATGTATATATAATCAAAATTCTTAATCACATTCCTTTGAAAAATACAAAATAATCTGACCAGGTATTCGGGAAGGGTAAGTGTCTTCTGGTTCATTGATGACACCCGCCATTTAAATCTTAGGTAAAATCCAGGTTTTATATTGTCACCTTCTCAAAAATTGAACCAGGGTAGTGATCAACAACAGAACCACCAGACAATATATACATTTGGTATGCTGCAAAAGAAAATCAAAAGCAATTGTGCTTTTCTATATTCCAGTTCTCCACATGTTATATAAGGTCACATACTGTAATATAAGGTCACGTACTGGTAATATAAAGTCACACACAGGTAATATAAGGTCACGTACTGGTAATATAAGGTCACATACTGGTAATATAAGGTCACACACAGGTAGTATAAGGTCACATGTAGGTAGTATAAGGTCACACAAAGGTAGTATAATCAGGTTACACGCAGGTGATATAAGGTCACACACAGGTAATATATCCAGGTTACATGCAGGTAGTATAAGGTCACATGTAGGTAATATAAAGTGAGGTGCAGAGAGCATTAACTCCCACAGTAATAGCTGAATCTATATGTTTCGTCTGTAACACAACAGACAACTTTTATGCAAAAATACCAGCATTACTTCAACAATTGTTTTGTTAAATAAAAAATATCATTGTGGTTAATTGATATTCATTAGTTTTCATTTAAAATAGATTTTGCAGTATGACACATTTGTTATGGAGGTTTGAAGCAGGAGATATGTTCTCATTACCCGTCTGGATTTTGTACTTCCACCACCTTCTGAACTTTGATACCAGAGAAAGTCAGGTGGTTCATTTATAAACTGTTGTTCTGGCTTGTTTAATTAAAGCCTTAAGATTATAATATTAAATTGATCTGTTCACGCTCTTTATTTTACCTGAGTTTTTATACCTCATTGCTGATATTATTTGCATATAAAGTGGATTTGCTGAAAACCCTCATCTAAAATATACACTATGTTACCGTATTTATCTATCAGCCCTAGGCCTGGTGATTAAATGATAATGCCTTTAAGGAAAGTAGATGTGAGCTTGAATGATTTAGGAAAATAAAATGTTTTGATGTCTTTTCATATCACCCTAATTTACTGATGAAAGTGAAAGTTGTTGGGACAGTTCAACTTGCAATTTCTTACTAAAAGTGTTGAACTGCGGTCAGTCAAAATGTTTAAAATACTTTGAGTGAAAGTCTTAATGAATGAAAAGCATTCTCTAATTGGTCGGGAAGTGATATGAACAGACATAACTTATTAACTTACGTGAGTTTTAATGTTACATAAAAGTTTGTGAGCTGTCCTGAAGGCAAAGTAAGTGTATGTTATTTATTAATACAGTAGTCCCCCGGTATACCGCCCCCCGTTTCAAATGCCACCCCGCATACCACCACAATTTTGTTAGGAACGGATTTCCCTGCTATATAAAACCCCGTTAATATCGCCATCCCCCGCATATCGCCATCCGCCAACTAATTTCAAATACCAAACTGCCATATCCCCCGAAATTATCGCCATTGTTTTTGCTGTCACTCACGTGTCCGTCGAGTCGTCAGTCATGCGTGTATAATCCACACATACAGGTGTACACAGGTAAGTTTCCTCGAGTACAAAGTAAATACTACTCACCTGAAATATTTGAATGTGTTTTGTGGTTGTTTGTCCAGTTTGCTTTTCATTATTGAAATGGACACACCAAAGAAAACACGCACCCTACTCAGCTTGGAACAGAAACGAGATATCAGAGAATATGCCGGGACTCATCCAAAATGTTCTCAACAAGAGATTCTTAAGGAAAAGGCCCGTCGATTCGGCGATGAACTTGGAATAACTGACTTCCAATATTCAAACGGGTGGCTAAATCGCCATGAAATCACATAACATGTTATTTCCGGAGAGAGCGCAGGTGTTGACACCAATTTGATTAAAGATGGCAGACAAAGGGCGATAACCGCTATGGAAAGTTATGACTTGAAAGATGTGTTCAATGTCGACGAGACCGGATTATTTTACCGCATGCTTCCCGATCGTTCACTGGCAAATTATTAAATGACTTGAAGACCAAAATTATCCCAAAATTATCCCAAAAAAGCAACCCACTTTGGACCTTTTTTTAAAATTGAAATGAATTTGTAAATAGATCTATTAACATGACGTTACGTTTGTGTTACTTGACTAGACTCTAGCAACGTTATAATTATACTTATAATGTATTGCCATCCTACTGAAACCCTGTTGTACCGCCACCCCCGTTATACCGCCAAAATCGGCATTGGACAAAAGGTGGCGGTTTAACGGGGGACTACTGTATATAAAATGTTTTTGACAATCTGATTTTTAACTCCTCCTGCTCCTCCTCCTCCTCCTCTAGTTGGTCAAAATTTGTGTATCCTAAAAATTTCGGCAAGGTTGAATAAATCAATACAACAGTACTCACAGCAAACTTAATTAATTAGAGGTCCTCTTTAAAATTAGAACTGTTTATCATTGTCGTACGTACAGATGAGCTGTGGTAGCTAAGCTGGTTGATCATCAAAATTTTCATAATTATTAATTTGATTGAACGCAATGTATTTCACAATAATTTTGAAACGAGATACAAACTGATATTTGTGTGAACTGGAGGTCTTAACGAGGGAGGGAGTACCTAGGGAATATCCAGAAAGTCAGGCAGGTGACTGTGTCTCTTCACATTTGATTTGGGTAGTGAAAAGCAAGTACTATGTCACCAGACCAATGGTATTGGAGAAATAGACCTCTTGTGAAGATACAAGGTGTGTGGTTCTTAACCTGAACAGTTTTACCTTTCTCAGAGACCCTAGGTCACTGGGACTTATAGTCCTGTGCTGTTATGATTAATGTCCTTCAGCCTCAACTGCCCCAGATAGCATTCAACGTATACCTCCAAGTATGGTGTTCAGTGGAGTAGCCACCAGCTACTACATTGGAGACCCTGCCTCAAAATGACTAGACAGTTCGAGGGACATTACACCTATCCAATAAAGCACTTTATTTATGCATTATTTTTCAAAAAATATTGTACAGCATTATTTGATGAAGTATATTATGCAGCATTATTTTACGACGTCTATTGTACAGAAATATTTGATGAAGTATTCTGAATATTGTTACAGATCATCGTGTCCATGTTATCAGTTCCTGCAATATTCTACCGCCCCAAAGGCCGAGAAGAGGACTCGGATGCTGCTAGGGAGAAGTTCCAGGTCCCGGAGTCTGACCATCTCACTTTCCTCAATGTTTATGAACAGTGGAAACGAAATGCGTAAGGGAAAATAACAAATAAACAATTTGAATATAAAACCACTTAAAACATTAAATGAGCTTAATTACTGTATGTAGTTGGTTAATATTCACAGTCATAAGAGTTTAAGTGAATTTGGGCTATCCAGACTTTTCCCTCTGATACCACATCTTCTGATAGAAACCCAAATGAATGACAGAATTGTTATATTATATATAATATCCATTGACTGTACATGTGTATATATATATATTGAGTGCATAATCATTGAAAGTTACAATTCGAAGCCCTCAGTCACAATCTCCTCTTTTCCACTATGCCTAGTACATATTATATGTACTATTATAAGGTACATGTATATCTACCTGAAATCTGTGGGAGGTGTGAAGTTCAGAGGACACTTGGACTATGTGCCACATATCTAACCATCTATCTAGGTACCTGAATAAGAAGTCCATGGTTATGGTTAACTTTTAATCAATTCACATTTTTTGGTCATCAGTCTAAAAACAAATATTTAAGTAATTTATCAAGAGTGACGATAAAAGTGGTTTCAGATTTCTTGTTTCTTTTCCAGATATTCAGCCAGCTGGTGTAATGAGCACTTCATCCATATCAAAGCCATGAGAAAGGTGTGTAGTAAATAATCCCTGTTGAAGTAAAAAGCTATCAGCAAACTTTGACCCATTTTCAAGGTCATAGGTCAAAGTTAATGATCATCTTCTGCAGCTCCATTGTGCAGAAAGTCTCGACAGGTTCATTACTCATGTTTAAAAAAATATTTATTTGACAGAAATACAAAAAAATTGTAACTCCATATATGTGAGATATACAGGGATTAGGTTATAGAGGAAGCCTTTAAATATCTATGCACAATATTCCCTTGGAAATTCTAAGGTGTAGGTACATTTATATATGTAAAATTGACTTAAAGCTTGTTTGATGTCTCTCCTTAAAATGATTGTAAATTTGGTGCCTCAGTGGCAACATTTGTTCCTTTGGCAGAGGTTAATATTGTAACTCATTCAAAGTACTGCAAAGAATCTTCAACGTCATTTTCAGAAGGTCAAATTTCTAATAAATGCAAAATGTAATATAAAGTCACTAAGTTGTTTAACTGTTAAATATATCTTAATTGGTGAATTGGTCATAAATGTACAACTTTATTTCTAGGTACGTGAGGTACGTCAGCAGTTGAAGGAGATCATGGACCAGCAGAAAATGGAGCTTATCTCAACCGGCAATGAATGGGACATCGTGAGGAAGTGTATATGTTCCTCCTACTTCCATCAGGCTGCCCGCCTCAAGGTTAGCTAACAATAACGAGGAGTAATTATCACTTTGTGAATCGGTTCTTACACGAGTCCATCGGTCAATCTGTAGAACAAAAGCTAGATTTTTCATAACAGATTAAGTTGATATCCTCAACGTTGTATCATAACATAGATTTATATATACCGTACACCTGATTAGATTTTAGTGGTCATTTTGTGACTAAAGGGTTATTGAAGGTCATGCTTGACCATTTTTGTAATAAGATAATTTGTGTACAAGATATTGCATCAAGTTTATCCTGATTAAATTGTGGTGGTTATCTGTCATGGTTAAATGGTCAAAGGTCACATATTTTACCACTTTGGAAAAATCTGTACAAGTAATGAATGATAGACAATTACTCCCAATTTGCACTATTTCTTCATGAGGGTGGTTAGCCGCCTATCACATTGTTAGCTCACCTGCCTGTTACCGGTCGTCTGTCATCTGTCCCTGTCAATCAACTTTTCATAAAAATAGTCATGAGCAACGTAATGGATTTTGGCCAAATTTGGTCTGAAGCATCCTTGGGTGAAGGGGAACCAATTTTGTATAATCTGTGGATCTGGCCCCTAAGGGGCCCGACAGGCGGAGCCCAATAGGGGAAATAAAGGTTGTATCTGTGAGTCGCCCCTTACACGGCTTCAATCTCAGATCATCATACAAATGTGTTCCGACTTGCTATAAGCCCAGAAACATAGACAATGACTCAAAGTAATGAGTGGACCTTTTGCAGTAAAATGAAATGCCATTTGTTCGTATTTTAACTTAGATAAAGCTGGCCTTATTGCCAGAGAGACATGATCATAAGAGGTATTTTTTTTTTTTTTTTTTTACTTTATGATATTTTTCGCTGTAATGTCCTACTCGAGAATGAACAAGATGGATGTTTTTACAGGGTATAGGAGAGTATGTAAATGTGAGAACAGGAATGCCGTGCCACCTCCATCCGACCAGTGCCCTGTTTGGGATGGGGTACACTCCAGACTATATTGTGTATCACGAACTCGTCATGACCTCCAAGGTAAGTTCAACTGAGTCTTAATTGATAAACAATGTATAATATCTTTATAATTATTCCTGAAGATTTCAGGTCATGAATATAAATCATAAACTGTCTGGAAAGGGAAAGCGTTTCCAAAATCTCATTGTTTGAATTCAATAGAAATAAAAAATTTAGTAACAAGATTTCAGGTCATGAATATAAATCATAAACTGTCTGGCAAAGGAAAGCATTTCCCAAAATCTCATTGTTTGAATTCAACAGGAAAACAAAATTTAGTAATTCATTTAAAGTATTGAAATATTCTGACAGGACGATTCCCTATGATAATAAAACCTATTGTTTGTTTGATACAGGAGTACATGCAGTGTGTAACGTCTGTGGATGGCCAGTGGTTAGCCGAGCTTGGACCCATGTTCTATAGCATCAAAGATCCATCAAAAACCAGACATGTATATCAACTCAAACATTTTTACCCTTCCTTTAACTGGCCTCGGATATTACTACTGTTCTAACAAGATATATCAACTCAAACATTTTTACCCTTCCGTTAACTGGCCTCGGATATTACTACTGTTCTAACACGATATATCAACTCAAACAATTTTACCCTTCCGTTAACTATCCTCGGATATTACTTATGTTCTAACACAAGCCTATCTTAATAATAATAATCGATTAATAATTTGAATGTCTGTATATCACAGCAATATAGAGGTCCCAGAGTGGTTTCCAAATTATTATAGTGGCTATTGGGCCATTAGCATCAAGCCAATGTCTTTATCAACCAACATCCTGGGGAGCTGCCATTTCAGAGCTAACAGCTTACACACATCATTTCCTTCAAATTATTGAATTGGTTTAATTACTGAGTATAACATTGACATTCATTTAAGATTAACTTAATATGCATCTGTGCTTTTAAAAGAAAAAAATAATTTTGAGAAATCATCTGAGGTGCTGTATAAGAAAAGGAAGAAAGAAGCACAGTGAATCATACATTAATATCTTCACAGGAAAGGAAGAAGGTGGCAGTAGAAGAAATGAATGCTATGGAGGAGGAAATGAGACGTGCAGAGGAATTGATCCGTGCTCGAAAGGAACACCAAGACGCAAAAAACCTCACTGGCAAAGGGTAAGATGGATTTAAATATCAACTGAAATATTTTCAATTTTGAAGATAAGATTCAGCATCAGTCTGATAGCAGATGTCACTGTCTTTCTCCAAATTTTAAGGAATTACGCCAAGGATATACTGTCCCCCTGTGTCATAATAATCATTTTAAGTTAATTCTCCAATGATCTTCATATAGGTTTGGTAACAGTGTTATTAGGCCCCTTTTAAGTCTGTTAAGTGTTAATAGCCACATGGGGCCTCAGTGTCAGAGTGGTAAAGGTATCCCGACACTTTATCACTAACCCTACACCTCTGGGTTGCGAGTTCGAAACCTATATGGGGGCAATTGCCAGGTACTGACCATAGGCCTGTGGGTTTTTTTTTCGGGTACTCTGGCTTTCCTCCACCTCCAAAACCTGGCCCGTCCTTAAATGACCCTGGCTGTTAATAGGACGTTAAACAACATAAACCAAATAATAGCCTCCTTTTTTTATCCATTGGTCGTTCTGTCACTCACAGATTAATGTATTGACAACTTTAGGATCCTGATGTTTCACATTATAAGGTCTTTTGTGAATCAAACATCATTCATGTGCAGTGAAATTATGTTTCTCCAGTTTTTGATGTCCATTTTGAACTTTTGATCTAATTTTGGATTTAGCTTCAATTCTATCAAAGCAGGAGTATACATGGTTCACCAAAAATTGTATAGTTTGTAATATAAGATATTTTCTGTTGTTTATAGAAACAACATCGCCACGCCTGGCCTGAGAGACCCCGCCACGCCTGCCTATACACCTCGACGGACTCCCGCCAAGTTTGGCATTTGATCTACACATATCCAAACCTGTGTTTCATTGAAAATATCATCTAGGAATACGATTGGAGGATAGACTGTACATATGTGCAATTAACAACTGACCACAACCCATAACACATTGTGTATCGACTGTTTACGCTTGTGTATAAATAATGATGAGGTCTGTTTGCATGCAAATTTATGCAAAAAGGGTGATTGCGCATGGTCAAAAACAAGAAAATGTGTCCTTTTAATGATCAGTCTTAGAATATAAGCTTACTTCAAAAGGTCGTGTAATTTGGTTTTGATTCACCAGGGGACTACATATCTGTGATTATGACAGCTATCGTTCAAATAAGAAATAAAAATTCAACCAGTGTTATTTTTAAGAAAATTGTGTTCTCTGGAAACCTGTGAATGTTGGCAGGTCAGGCCGCTAAAGCAGAGCAACCATTCATTACTTCATTCCCTCTACTACCACTGTGATGTAGAGACTGCTGTCTCATTTCAATTTACAGACATCTACAGGGTTCATGTTATCGAAATTATCATTAATTTTAGATAAAACATTCAAGATACATCTAGACATAATAACTTTCATCATTTGTGAGCCTGTGGAGAGAAGTATTGGCTGGTCCAATTGAGGTCAGAATTAATCCACAGGAACATGTCGTCCTGATTTTATATAAACATATAACTTTTAGATTATTTACATTCGGTAGACATTTTTCTTATTCATGGAAAATAATTGTGTTTAGTTTTTATTAACCCTTTCAACCCTAAGAAACATTAGTGGACTCTGCCATTCATTCATAATATGAAGTCTAATATGGTCAGTAGGGGTGAAAGGGTTAAGTCTCGCACTATAAAATTCAATGTATGTCTATAATAATGTTGCGTCAGTGTGACTCAAAACAGGTGGAGAGGGAGAATAAACAATAAAAGTCGATTTTTAACTTATTGTGTTATGGTTGTATTTGATTACATGTATATGGACTCACAATGAATATGTCCACTTAGATAGCATTAGACCATGTTTGGACTCCTTGGTTGATTTCTGATTGACTTTTGGTGATGATGATAAGTCACTGTTTTGTTCATGCAAATATTGTTGCTCCACCAAATAGGTAATTTATTTTGTAATGGAAATTCGAAAAATAAACCACAGATGAAGATATAAACGATTTTCTTTGTTATTTTGAATGTAAGTTTGAGGACGGAAATGGACTGTATTTCGAAAATCGATATTTCACAGTATTAATTTATGTGCAACATGGCCTTGTAAACATGTTGCTGTAAACAGGCGCACAAATTTATATATGTATGTATATATTAATTCAAATATGCATGTACATGTATATTGATAATTCACTCTATAACTCTATGGACATCTATTTTCGCGCTATCTTTAATAACCAAATATTACCAAATTTAAAACTATACAGTATTTAAAATTCATACATGTAGGGGCCTGTTCATTTATGCGTACACATCGGTTCGTCAGTTTTTAAGTGTAATATTTCAAACACATATATCTTGACAGACCTGCAAATGTTAATACATACCTTGGAAGTCTTTGTCAAGGCTCGTCTGAAAACAATATAAAATCACCAGGTCCGTCTTTATTTCATAAACGAACAACACCAGTCCAATTGGTCCAACCGTCTGGACCCAAAAACGAAAACGGCCTAGGTTTCTAATGATCGGTATTTAAATCTTTGATGTCAAAATTTTTACTGCAGTTTTCGATATTGAAAAATGTTCTTGATCATATGTAGTGTGGTACCTTATTTCATCCATCATATGGTAACAAAATCAAAAAAAACATCCTCCTCCCAGTTGGTGTAAGATGCCTTGCTTGAATATATTATTAAGGTCACAATGAAAGATGGTATTCACATTGTCTCCCATATAAGGACATACATATCTATCTCTACATTTAAATCAGTGCTGCAATCTATCAAAACTAGTGTGTAGATAATGTAAAAATATCATTACAAAGCTATATATAGTAAAGTATGTAGATAATGAAGTCTAAGAATTCCAAACATTGACATGATGTTCAATACAAGAATCCAATGAAACTCTGGAATATCTGTTTGTCAATACTATAAATCTGTAATACTCACCAGAAATCCTATTCCACTCACCACACCACGCCAGGCCAACGTATATATAGTCTGATCAGAATGCATATTGATTATAGACGAGTCGATAATCATATAGGGAATCAAGGTGCATTGCATACTTGTATATGCAACAGTTTAAAATGATGTACAAGGCCCTGAGGCCGTTCGCATTGACGAATTAGCCGTACGCGTGTTCGCTAATTGGTTATGTTACACAGTTGATGGTGACAGTATTTTTGCGATTGTTTCATGTGTGTATTTTGTTGCGATCATATTTTTTTTTTTTTTTTTTCTACATTTGATTTTTTTTTTCAATTCTACTCTTTCGTCGTCGTTCTTGCGGGCAACTTGGATATTTAACTATATATGACATATCGTACAACGTTCAACGAGATACCCCAACGACCGTTTTAAAAATTTTGATAATCAAAATAAAATAAATCAAGACCAGGTTCTAAGCTTAATTGTATTGTATGTTTTGTGTAAGGCTGTTCGCCGTTGGTCGCCTCAGATAGCTTGCATATTGAGAATAATTTGAATACAATTTGCAATATCGCACCTAGAACGAATATTCATACCCTGCCTACACTGCTCTCCGACGACCATCTGTCAGAAATTGTCCGTCCGTCGTCCAGAGCTACGTTATCGCAGCTACACAGACTAGCTGCGATAACGTAGCTCTGGACGACGGACGGACAATTTCTGACAGATGGTCGTCGGAGAGCAGTGTAGGCAGGGTATGAATATCCGTTCTACGTACAGACTATTTTGCGGCCAAGTTACTCCACGGGAGTTATGTACTCTGACCTACCTATGCACTAATAGGATCGCCTACTTTGATTATTTCACGAAAAGGTCAACGCGACAGGTAAATCTAGTCAGACTGATATATCCGATCCCTGGAACAGACTAACTACACTCTCAATACTGATATTACACTCGCCAATATTTAACTCACCTGGTAATATTAGTGTATATTGTGCTTCCGTCGGGGCGGTACTCCCATGACCCAGTCTCATATCTTCTCTATGTTAAACAGGTTTTCCATATATGTATATCAGACATGGACTTCACATTTGAACTGTTCCAGTGGACGTAATTCACACCGACCTTTCATTTTTCATCGTTGCTGATATATCTAAGTTAAGGAACGTTGGTGACTCTGGAGCCTGGAATGGTTTTACTTAGACCCCGTTACATTTAAAAGGTTATTTTCATAAGCCTTGTTAATCTTTTCATTAAACGTTGACTTTTGGGAAATTTTCTTATACGTAAAGTTACGCCACTGAGTGCAAAGTTTCTATATATGACCGATACGAAACTGTCAATTCTTGGTCATTTGATTCTCCTGGGTTTGCTGTTTCTAGTTTGGATACACAGCCGTTTTGATGGTCATACATATTTTCATTAGAATCTGTTAAAAAAACCTATTCCGAAAGTTTTTTGAACAAAATACAGACATTTGAAGGTACGATTTCCTAGGTCTATTACAGTTCTTCAGATTTCTGCCCTTGATCCGTGGTATGAGGTGCATTTCAGATTATTGATCATACTTTTGTTTCCTCTGACTGAAGTAAAGTTACTTTATTCTTCTGTGAAATCCTTGTATGTGATAGTATTTCAGGGTATCTCGGTACAAATGGGTTAATATATATGTAGGCCATGAACTGTTGTCCAGCTAGCCACTTTATTCTTCTGTGAAATCCTTATATGTGACAGTATTTCAGGGTATCTCAGTACAAATGGGTTAATATATATGTAGGTCAGGAACTGTTGTCCACCTAGCCACTGAGGTCGTGAATGGTTGAATGAAACCTGATGGGATCTCGACCAAAGTTCCCGAATACTGTGATAACTATTATCCAAGTCCAGTTTGCGGAGTTTCACGGATGGGCGCTGTCCAAGTATTGGGTAATTGATCCTAGGAGATGAGCCGCGTTACCAAATAATAGCCAGAAACTTCAATGCAGAAACGTAAATTACAGTATAATGAGAATGGAAGGTGGGCGACTAGAAAAGAAATCAGCGATATAACCGTGAAACGGTTGTTGAAAACCGTGAGTGAAAATGAAGAGTAGTTAATTTACTTACAACCCGTAAGTAGTCCTTTACCCTATACAAAATGTGTTTCTGATTCAAAACATATCACCACCTTTCAAAAGTAATTGCGAGATATACATAGCAGAACTAAAATGAATTGAACTGCCTTAACACTGTTTCGTCATTGTAGGACTCGTCAGTGATGTAAGAGAGGCGATCAAAATCGCGAAACAGGCCAAAAGAGACGCAACATCTAGATGGGTAGGTAAAACGACCCATAATTCAATACGTGTGTTATGATTACGTCTTGTACATACTGTATTGTTTTATGTGTTGAGGAGAGCATCTCGTAGCCCTAGGGTTGTTTGTGATCCTCATTAAATAAATAAAGAATTAGAACAAGTACATGTGTGAATTGTGACCCCCGTGGTGGTGGTTGACAAAGGTCACAAAGACGAAGACCTCTTTAGCTCTTGCGAACTCTTGACGGTACAATAAGAAGATAAAGACGAAACGTGTTCTCTCCCCTTCTGACCTGGCCTACAGCTCTTGTTCCCAAAGTGGTAAATTTGAACTTCACTAACTTCTAGCCTAGCACGTCTACATAGATTGTAAAAATTTCCTACCAGGGCCCAAGTGTTTTATCAGTCAAACAATCTAATTAAAATCTAGATGGTCATTCTCACTACGTTACATGGACATCTAACAACATCCCATAAGGGGGTCACGTCAGGGTGACCTTACATTTAAAAGGTTATTAGTCCCCCACCGGAATCCGGGGGGGGACTATAGGTTTGCGTTGTGTCCGTCCGTCTGTCCGTCTGTCCGGCCGTCCGTCTGTCCGTCCGTCCTTCCGCACACTATTTGTCCGGGCTCTATCTCCCATACTATAAGACACTGGAACTTCATACTTAGTGTGTGGGTTCCCTGTGGGAAGGCGGTGTGTCGCATACAAAAACCGGGTCACTGTGACCTATATTTTGACCTCTGACCTACATTAAAGAAAAAGCTTGTCCGGGCTCTATCTCCTACACTATAAAGCACTAGAACTTAATACTTAGTAGTATTGTTCTCTGTGGGAAGGCAGTGTGTCGCGTACAAAAACCGGGTCAATGTGACCTATATTTTGCTATTTTTTGACCTCTGACCTACATTAAAGTAAAAGTTTGTCCGGGCTCTATCTCCTACACTATAAAGGACTAGAACTTAATACTTGGTAGTATGGTTCCTTGTGGGAAGGCGGTGTGTCGCGTACCAAAACCGGGTCACTGTGACCTTTATTTTGCTATATTTTGACCTCTGACCTACATTAAAGTAAAAGTTTGTCCGGGCTCTATCTCCTACACTATAAAGGACTAGAACTTAATACTTGGTAGTATGGTTCCTTGTGGGAAGGCGGTGTGTCGCGTACAAAAAACCGGGTCACTGTGACCTATATTTTGACCTCTGACCTACATTAAAGAAAAAGCTTGTCCGGGCTCTATCTCCTACACTATAAAGCACTAGAACTTAATACTTGGTAGTATGGTTCCCCATGGGAAGGCGGTGTGTCGCGTACCAAAACCGGGTCACTGTGACCTATATTTTGACCTCTGACCTACATTAAAGAAAGAAAAATTTGTCCAGGTTCTATCTCCTACACTATTAAGGATTAGAACTTTATACTTGGTAGTATAGTTCCCTGTGGGAAGGCGGTGTGTCGCGTACCAAAACTGTGTCATCTACTCTGCAATTCCCATCCAAACCATATTGGAAATCAACATACCACAAATAGAAGCAGTTGGAATCATCACTGGCAATTTGCTGCTTGGATGCATATATATACCTCCTAACACATCTTATAACCATTTAAATTCAGCTATATTACAGTTATTCAAGCTATGCACAACACAAGCAAAGTTACATAAGTGTACAAACATTCTTGTTGTTGGAGATTTCAACATGGACTTCGCAAAGATGGACAGCCTTCAAAAATCTTGTAAACTTCACCAACTACTGACCACGCCTACCCATTGCCTTGGAGGAATTCTTGACTTGGTCTTCTCATCCAAATTATTCCCAGTGACAAACAAACCTGTGTTCTTCTCAGATCACCATTTAATCAATATACAGTACTGTTGAATTCAATGTAAGCATAACAAACAACATCTTGTTATTATTATTACAATTTCATGTCTATTGCAGTAAAACCTGTCTATAAAGGATACCCAATAGAAAAACTAAAGGTGTCCTTCATAGACTTATGTCCTTTATATAGAGATCATTTATAGAGTATACCTACAGTGTACATGTATTTAGTGAGAATGGGATGGTTCCTGTATAGAAGCGGGTCTCTGTAAACTACATCTTCACCTTTC
Organism: Pecten maximus; assembly: GCF_902652985.1. NCBI lineage: Eukaryota > Metazoa > Mollusca > Bivalvia > Pectinida > Pectinidae > Pecten > Pecten maximus. The sequence continues at coordinate 8,293,270 of NC_047025.1, forward strand.
AATACATTGAAGAAAATACATGACCTTATTGCATCTCGAGATTCACACTCATTGCTATTGGATCTCGAGATAACAACCCGGTGGGGGACTGTAATTCGTTGAATTATCTTGTTTTCATAAGCCTTGTTAATCTTTTCATTAAACGTTGAATTTTGGGGAATTTTCTTATACGTAACGTTACGCCACCGAGTGCAAAGTTTCTATATCTGACCGGTATGAAACTGTCAATTCTTGGTCATTTGATTCTCCCGGGTTTGCCGTTTCTAGTTTTGGATACACAGCCGTTTTGATGGTCATACATATTTTCATTAATTCTAATGAAAATATGTATGACCATCAAAACGGCTGTTAAAAAAAAACTAGTCCGAAAGTTTTTTTTTAACAAAATACACACATTTGAAGGTACGATTTCCTGGGTATATTACAGTTCTTCAGATTTCTGCCCTTGATCAGTGGTATGAGGTGCATTTCAGATTATTGATCATACTTTTGTTTCCTCTGACTGAAGTAAAGTTACTTTATTCTTCTGTGAAGTCCTTGTATGTGACAGTATTTCAGGGTATCTCAGTACAAATGGGTTAATATATATGTAGGCCATGAACTGTTGTCCAGCTAGCCACTTTATTCTTCTGTGAAATCCTTATATGTGACAGTATTTAAGGGTATCTCGGTACAAATGGGTTAATATATATGTAGGCCATGAACTGTTGTCCAGCTAGCCACTTTATTCTTCTGTGAAATCCTTATACATGTATGTGACAGTATTTCAGAGTATCTCAGTACAAATGGGTTAATATATATGTAGGCCATGAACTGTTGTCCAGCTAGCCACTTTATTCTTCTGTGAAATCCTTATATATGACAGTATTTCAGGGTATCTCAGTACAAATGGGTTAATATATATGTAGGCCATGAACTGTTGTCTAGCTAGCCACTGAGGTCGTGAATGGTTGAATGAAACCTGATAGGATCTCGAGCAAAGTTCCCGAATACTGTGATAACTATTATCCAAGTCCAGTTTGCTGGAGTTTCACGGACGGGCGCTGTCCAAGTATTGGGTAATTGATCCTAGGAGATGAGCCGCGTTACCAAATAATAGCCAGAAACTTCAATGCAGAAACGTAATTACAGTATAATGAGAATGGAAGGTGGGCGACTAGAAAAGAAATCAGCGATATAACCGTGAAACGGTTGTTGAAAACCGTGAGTGAAAAGGAAGAGTAGTTAATTTACTTACAACCCGTAAATAGCCCATTACCTTATACAAAATGTGTTTCTAATTCAAAACTTATCACCACCTTTCAAAAGTAATTGCGAGTTATACATAGCAGAACTAAAATGAATTGAACTGCCTTAACACTGTTTCGTCATTGTAGGACTCGTCAGTGATGCAAGAGAGGCGATCAAAATCGCGAAACATGCCAAAAGAGATGCAACATCTAGATGGGTAGGTAAAACGACCCATAATTCAATACGTGTGTTATGATTACGTCTTGTACATACTGTATTGTTTTATGTGTTGAGGAGAGCATCTCGTAGCCCTAGGGCTGTTTGTGATCCTCATTAAATAAATAAAGAATTAGAACAAGTACATGTGTGAATTGTGACCCCAGTGGTGGTGGTTGACCAAGGTCACAAAGACGAAGACCTCTTCAGCTCTTGCGAACTCTTGACGGTACAATAAGAAGATATAAAGACGAAACGTGTTCTCTCCCCTTCTGGCCTGGCCTACAGCTCTTGATCGCAAAGTGGTAAATTTGAACTTCACTAACTTCTAGCCTAGCTTAGCTTAAATTTCAATCGTTTCCTACCAGGGCCCAAGTGTTTTATCAGTCAAACGTCCTATGTCCTCAGCAGTACTCCCAATGATGGGGGTTCAAAGCTAGCTGTGTTATGTAAGCGCGGACGTGACTGCTAATACTGTCAAATTATTCCCAATATTAAATTTAGTTCCAGACATTCTGGTACGAAAGGTGTCTTATCAGAATGTAAGGCCTGCAGTTTGGCTATACCTGATGAATGTTACACTATACAAGAATTAACTTTGTCACCTTGTAAACAAAACTCATTCAGCCACATAAACATTTGACAGCACAATTAGAATTATATATTGTGTAGTTTATGAGCGCAAATTACCATGACTAATATCACTACACATGAAATATCCATGTATTCCCACAACACAGTAACATACCCTATGATTTCTATAATAAACAGTATATAACACATCTGTGATAAAATCGTCGCTAATACTTAAAACTTGATTTGGTTTGTTTTTGTTTAACGTCCTATTAACAGCCAGGGTCATTTCAGGACGTGCCAGGTTTTGGAGGTGGAGGAAAGCCAGAGTACCCGGAGAAAAACCGCCGGCCTACGGTCAGTACTTGGCAACTGCCCCACGTAGGTTTCGAACTCGCAACCCAGAGGTGGAGGGCTAGTGTTAAAGTGTCGGGACACCTGAACCACTCGGCCACCGCGGCCCCTACTTACTTGACCCCTTCACACTAAGTAATATGTATCATAATCTAGTATACCTATATTTGATCCGGTATATCAAATCTGTTATTTTTCTTTACGTATATTTTGTTTTGTTTTGTTTTCGTTATCACTGTGTGTGTACACATATTGTAAACTTATATAACTATTTCATTATCTATCTCTCTATGTGACCGTGTGTAATGTGTCTTGATCATGTGGCGGGTGCCCTAAAAAATCCTACAATTTATACATGTCTGTACTGTTGTTATTACTACGTGGCCAATAAACTCTATAACATATACAAAGCCACCTCTACACTGTAAACTACATATAAACGAAATATTTACATGGCAATTGAAACTCAATATTATAATCGCTAACGTTTTCAAGCCTTGCGGTAATTTTCAGGCGATTGCATTTCAATTAAGAGTATATAAATATAAAAATGAAATAGCACGGCAACTGAAATTCCGTATTATAATCGCCAACGTTTTCAAGCCTTTCGGCTTTCTTCAGGCGCTCATATGCATCAATACATTATACCACACTAAATAAAACCATTACTCAATATAGTTAAACATAAAACTATTATATGACATAATATATAAACGATGCAGTATAAAAATACATCTTTAAGGTACATGTACATTTAATTATATAACAGGGGTCAATAACCCGCATAGGGTTACAGTATTCTGAACAGTGTCACGATTCAGATGAATCAAAACGTGTCAATCAGGTTACGGTAAAACTCGGGACTAAAAAGTCCACCAGCAGTGTCTACCACCCAAGGTATACAATAACAACTTACTAGGCACATGTCCCTGTTCCATACTCTCTCTTCGCTAGTTAAAGTGAAGGTCTACGGTATAGGTGTTAGGACGACTACTGATAAATGTATACCGTTATTAGCGTATTTTCTTCTTCTAACAATTGATTCCAATGTACGCTTGTTAACAATAAATTGTCTTGAACTTTTAGAAATACCATTTAGCTGTTTTTCACAAGAAGGTATATAGCATACTGAAATAGTTACGTAAATCGAATATATATTGTTAAGAAATGTTTATTAAGAAAATATCAAATATCCATGGTAATTTAACTACTGCGGTTTCAGTTGACAAATTGCTGATTTATGATTAAGAGCACATGTTATGTCTTCTGTTTTGGACATGTCTCCGCTTTTTAAATGTTGTATGTTGACATATTCACTTTATAGTTATTTACTTTTGTTTTGCAAGAAATATGTTGGAGCATGCCGATTAATATTATGGCACTAAACGATAATTATAACAGAAACATTTAACTCATTTCAAGTGAAAATCTACGACGGAACATGAACGTCTATGATAAATTCTAACTGGTTTCGAGAACAGTATCATGAATACCTACCTTGAATGAAAATCTTTAAAATGGGAACGTCAGCACGTTCCTGGGATGGGCGTGAGGATAGCGCGTGCTGACTATCCAGGAAGTATCCGATACCATATGTGAATTAAAAGTTTCGCCCCCGCTTCCTGCGTATCCGTTATCTTGATTCGCCGGATGAGAATTTTTCGACGTTATTATTTATCGATATATATTGAATAAATATCATATATTTTAGAGATGCTATATGTCGCTGAAAGCGTAAACAGAGCTTGTCCCAAACATTCATAAAATGACATCCATGATGTAGAAATGCAAACCACCAACAAACAGCGTTCTACAGAGAGTCGCATTCAGATTAAAAGTTACATGCCAAAAATGGAGTAATATACTAAATGATGGTGACGTTGCCAGGGTGCAGACCGAAACGTTAGGTTTAAATACTGTATTGGTTGTGATATACCAAAGTCCATTCATATTGTGTCCTTTTCTGTTTTTGTTTTCTGTTGGTTTTGTTTAATGCCATTTTAATAAAGTGAAATTAATATAAGGACCACATAATATAGTAGTAAAGTGTAATTGTAGGTGTAATTGTGGACTTATAAATGTGAATGTTTGTCGCTATTCATATATGTTATATGTCATATTTTGTCAACAAAATTTGAAAATGAATAAAAAATGAATTAAAAAAAATGTCCATTCATACTGTTACTTATGTACCCGAGAAATATGTTTCATAAAATGTACTTTATATTTCGGATATGACTTTGTTATACATCACCTTAAGTTATTCGGTGTGATCACTAGTATTGTAGTCTTTTAATGTAGCATTGGTTCAGATATTATCTTTAGAATATATGTAAGTTTTGGAGATTTCAATCGAAATGAACATGTCAAAATACTAAGTAAATACTCTAAAATCATCTTTAATAATACGTGTAATTTATATAAGAACAACAGCAACTATCAAGAAAATACCACAGCTAAGGAGAAAACAAATTCATGCTAATGACAAATATGTTATCAACGTGTTAAGATGTGTGACATAATCAGACTAGTACATATCCAGAAAATAGGTAATTAACTTGACTCATTAACATGTTACAATATCTATAGTTTTGCATGATGAAGGTGACAAATGTTCAGCCATCGGACCATCACACATATTTTTTTCTTCCTACCTTAAAAACTCTACCTAGTACATAATATTCTACCCAGTCTATAGAAAACGCTTCACAATGTATCTGTTAGTATTTCTACATGACACACATAAAGATTTATATATGTGCTTTACTTTTGAAGTGTGGCATGCTAGAGAGCCATAAAAGCCGTCAATATCATTTTATTTATTTTTCTTTGTAGAGAATAATCATAGCTACGATTAGTTTTCTGGTTCTGGTTCTTGATATGATCGTTAACGAATTGTATCTATAAAAATAATGTATTTTAATACACAAGAATGTATTTCGATCCTCTTTTTGCATTAATTACTGGAAATAACAGTCTTTATTACAATATACTATTTTGGATAGATTACCTTGCCGATAGAATGCAATATTTCTTATGGCTTAGGGTTTAATTAATTTGGAATAAAAAATACAGAAATTTAACCATCATAAGTAGTAGATCAAATGAAGATTGTGTGTTCATTATCCAGTATACGGATTTTACGGAAATGATAATGAAGATCTAATCTTAATTAGACTGTAAATCAAAAACGCAAAGAAGTCATATTTGTAATACCGTCCAAATGTGATTGTTGTTTGGGTTGAGTCAAGTGATTGTCTTTTTTCTTATCTATGACACACTTCAAAAATATCGGCGTATTTCGGCGACGCATTTTGGTTGTTACCAATTCAGGACACAATGAGTGAGCATAAATGCACAGCAGTCTCATGACCGCAATATGGCTGACTAGTGGAATCGAATATTTAGCAGAAACAGAACAGACAGAACGCTTATAAATTACGTATAAAGACGTAAATTGCAAACATCAGACAGATACATGATGGAGGTCATCACGAGGAAAATGTAAGAGTAGCTTATGATGTAAGCCCAGCGGATTTCTTTTATAATGTTATATAAATATTCAGGTAAATGGGGGGAAAATGGAGAAGTGGATCAAAATTCCATATATATTGTAGAAAATTATTAATAAAGTAAAACATACCGTAGCACTAGAAGAAATAGAAAACTATTTTCAAACGTTTGTGTGTACTTTTTTTCGGAAATGAAAATACTGTAAACGTACATACTTTTGGCGCACTCCAGTTTTAGCGGATAAATGAATTTAAGTAGATTAGCGCAGTGATTAATTGGTACATCCACATTACTTTACGTAGAAAGACAACATACAGAAATTGCAATTAGGGCAATCATATATCAGCGGAGAGCTTTCACCGCGAAAAGCGCCAAAATAGGATTACCGCTTAAATATTAAGTTAACAGTATATGGTTATGTTATTATGTTTGTCACATGAAGTTCAATCTCCTTTTAAAGGGCATTATATCGATCATGTATCCTATAGCGTTGTCCAAATGTAATTCTTGTATTTCCCTTGTTTGTCCGTTCTCCGATCAACCACCAAATCCAAAAAAAATGAATACTAATTAGTACATGCTTGTGTAAGCAAGCTAGTCATTCGATTATGACATGATCAAATGAAGTTAACGGACACAAAACACCTCCTCGTGGAAGCACGTCCTTCCAAATGATTTGTGTGGAGGCATTATGACCAGCTAGTCTAGAAGTTAATGTATTTCTGAAGGTAAATCACCAAGTAAAAATAACTAATGTTATGATATAAGCATCGGGCAGTATAAAGATAGTGGAAAGGTCCAAACATATGTCCCGGGTTGTGACCTTTCATAGTGTTAGAGCAATGGTTATCTAGGAATTGCTTTCAAAGAATGGGTGCCTGTAGGTGGGGGTCACTCTAGAACTATCCTACAAGAAGTCGTCTTATCTGTTTCATTTCCCGAGGCCCAACAAGGGGAAAGTTAATCAATATTTAAATAATATTTAATTTGTGAAATATTTTAGCGTCATAATTAGTGCATCATTTTCGTAATAAATATTTCGAGTTAAATCAAATGTATTTATGGTAACCAACTGTATATATTTGATTGATAACTCCCCCTCGGAGCCTCTGGATGTCTAATGTAGTTTTGTCACGTGATCATATAGAGTGCCGAATATCTATATTACCTTGAACAAGACAGGATATTGTCAATTTTCGTTTCGGAAGAATGATGCGCTTCGCCGCGATCATTCTTACTCTAGTTGTCGCCAACAGGGCGGCAACGTTTTCGAAGAGAGCTACGGGAGGTGAGTAACAATACAAATTTTAATTAACTAATTATGAACATTTACCTGTAAAAATGTAAACCACACTCTTAATCATTTTCTAGTGTGAATGGATGTGCAAACAAACGAAAAAAATGTTGTTGCTTTTTAATCTTTAATTTATGATAATGATAGAAGTGATGCTAATGGAAATATTCAGCTTCCCTCGATACCAAAACTTTTGTTAGATATGAAACGTAACTTTAAGTGAAACTTTAATGTAAATTGCATATTCAAATAAACAAACTTGAAAAATAATGAATATGTCTACATCTTAGTTTTTCATTAACTGAGTTTTATGTTACACAGATATATATATGTAACTTTTAAACAGTGAATGAATTACCATACAAAAAGTCATGTGTGAGCTATGAGTTTTAGCAGTAATAATCGTGACGTCATTAAAATTGTGACGTCACAACAAAAAACAGCTAAAATTCTTGACCGATGTTCTTCAAAATCCAATCTTAGATAAGAGAATAACTTTGATATTCAGTACACACTATTAGATAAAAACGAACAAAGATACAACACTCTAAAAAGAATTATAATTTCATAGCTATATACTTTTACTAAATGTTGTAATTCTAGATGCTACTTACTCTAGATACGATGTAAAATAAAAGGTGACACGTGTTATTGAAATGATCAGGCACATGAACAATGACAGCTTATCATGAAAAGGAACCAAGGACTATATTTAGTTACTGATATACCATGACTTACAGCTACGTCATTTGTCTTTAGAGATAGTATTCACTTACAATATGGTGCTCATTAGCCATGGCTTTGCCATTTCAAATGTATTTTATTGACAGCAGTATTGTGTTATATAAGCTCATCTAGATTCATGTATTAAAAAACAGAGAAATATCTTCCTGAAAATAATTTTCAACTGTCTCGATACTTCAACCTGATATCTTGGTAACCTGATAACTAAGAGAATATGTATAAGGTAACATTACATAATATGAAATAGGTTCATTCTTCTTTGTCCACTCACTCATTGTCTACTTAATTAATGTCCAATTCATAAATGTCTGTCCAATTAATTAATGTCCAATTCATAAATGTCTGTCCAATTAATTAATGTCCACTTACGTCTTTGATTTCTCTTCTCTTTCGGACTATTATATCCCCATTTACGTACACACAATAAGTTTCACCAGTCAAATATCTGATATGAAAACATCTCATGTAGATTTGAGAAGGTTTCACCACTCAAACATCTTATTTAAAAGAACATCTGAATTATATCTCCTATATACGTACACACGATTTTAGTTGTACACAACTGATACATTTGTAAATCTTTCAGATCTTGATTTACTGCCTGACACTGTTACTGTAATGGAACACTAATCATTTATTCATTCATTCATTTTTGCTTATTCCATAACTCACATTATCATTTTAAATGTGATAACAGTTGTTAGAAATTGATTTGAAATATACGATGCACATAAGATAATGCACGCACACGTAATTATCCATGTCATAGCACCCTATTGATGTGTTTACGATATTGACATAAAAATTTCGAAACAGAGAAATGAGAAAACTACATCGCAAATTACATAATACCATGTATGAACAAATAAAACGGAGTTTACAGTAAACAGGTACAGGTCAACAATGGAAATGACATAAATGAAGTGAAAGCGCGAGTAGATTTGAGTAGGATTCACTAGTCAAAGATCTTATACAGAAACATTTCATGACGATTTGTGTAAATTCACCAGGCAAACATCCTTCACACAAAAAAATCTCATGTAGACTTGAGTAGGTTTCACCTGTAAAACATGTTATACAAAAACACCTCTTGTAGATTAGAGTTGGTGTCACCTTTAAAACATCTTATACAAAAACACCTCTTGTAGATTAGAGTAGGTTTCACCTGTAAAACATCTTATACAAAAACACCTCTTGTAGATTAGAGTTGGTGTCACCTTTAAAACATCTTATACAAAAACACCTCTTGTAGATTAGATAATGTTTCGACGGTCAAACATCTTATACAAATCACCCCTTCTGACCATTAAATCATTAGTTGGTTTGGATTTTTTTTGTGTAATTGATAAGACGTCAGATATAAATTAGAAATAAAATATAACCAAACTAGCTTAGATTTTACATGACTGAACTGTCATTTACTGCATGTCGAGTTAAAAGAAGATGAGCAATATCTTGGCTGCTGACATTCATACACTGTCCAAGATTCAGGCCAAGGATGGTCAGTGTGATAGCAAGTAAACCACTGGTAAAAATTATGTTTGTCTCACAATTCTACAGATATATTTTAAAATTTGCTGCAGGTCGTGTTAGTCTCACTTTTCTTTTCGATAGTTCAAAGCTTTACCGGATGTTTGAAGCCAAACTGGTGCATTTTTTGCGGAAAATATGAACGAATTATAACTTTCTTTTATTTCATAGCTGAAAAACATTGAAAACTACGACGGAACATTACAATAAGATATCACTTTCCCATGTCTACTCAGTATAATTTTGTTTTGCTTTATATGAATCATATGTTGATGAAAAGGGGCTTCGAAATAAACCATGGATCAAAAAACAATGTATCTTAAGCATTATTTTTCGACAATAATCATAACTTATCTAAAATTAGAAAATCTCTGCCTGCAATTGATTAACATCATGACAATTGATGAGGTAGCAAAATACGTCACACACACACCGATGACGTAGCTTGATTCAGAAACGTCTTAATAATTGTATATGAAAAGTTATCAGGTAGGCTATGAATTAACTATGTCAGCAAAAGATTATATACAGGTTGATGACGTAGTATTTAACAGAAACTGGTGACATCATAATACGTGTTTACAAATATATGCATTGATGAATTTATAATGTCAGTATCTGAAATTGGATGAAAAAATAGTTATACATTGTATTATTAGTTATAATTATGATATATTATAATTATTATGATATAATAATGTTTATTTAGTGTACTTCATATAATAATTACATAACTTACCCCAGAAATAATTCAAATATAACTACTAAACGAACCTGTAAAAATCTACTGTAATCAGTATATAAGTAAATATTTAAAAATAAAACCGTTATGATACATAGAAAATACATGTTACATCATATGTTTCAACAAATTGTTATGAAAATCTTAACATTTTTAATGTATTTCATCAATTTATTGCATTTTTTGCCCAACTAATACATTTAAAACATCTGGATGCAATTGATAGTAAATGGCTTGAGCAAGCACAAAGTAAAAAACAGTTACAATACTAAGGGATATGATTTCACCTTTCCTTTGCAGTAAAACAATAAATAGGGATAACGTTTCACCTTTCACTTGCAGCTAAACAATATATAGAGATAGTTTCGCCTTTCCTTCACAGAAAAAAATTTTATAGGGTTTCACATTTCCGTTGCAGTAAAACAACACATATGGGTATAGTTTCACATTTCCTTTGTAGTAAAACAATACATGTGTATATGGTTTCACATTTACTTTGCAGTAAAGCAATACAAAGGGGTATAGTTTCACATTCCTTTTGCAGTGAAACAATATACATATGTATGTGGATTAAGTTTAACATTTCCTTTGCAGTTAAACAATAAAAAGGGATATAGTTTCACCTTTCCCTTGCAGTTAAACAATACATAGAGGTATAGTTTCGCATTTCCTTGCAGAATAACAATACATAGGGAAATCGTTTCATCTTTCCTTTACAGAAAAAAAATCCATAGTGGTATAGTTTCACCTTTTCTTTGCTGTCAAACAATACATATGGGTATAGTTTCACCTTTTCCTAGCAGTAAAACAATACATAGGGGTATGGTTTCACATTTCCTTTGCAGTAAAACAATACATAAAGGTATAGTTTCACATTTCCTTGCAGTATAACAATATATATGGATATAGTTTGATCTCCCCTTGCAGTAAAACAATACGTGTGGATATAGTTACTTCTTTCCCTTGCAGTAAAACAATATATAGAAATATAGTGTTTCGCCTTTCCTTAGCAGTAAAATACATTACCAATACATAGGGATATGATTTCATCTTTCCTTTTCAGTAAGACAATACATAGGGATATAGTTTAATCTTTCATTTGCAGTAAAATTATACATGCAGATGTAGTTTCATTTTTCCTTTGCTCATTTCCCCTCGAAAATACCATTTTACTATACTTAATTTCCGTTGTACATAAACATCGAGCAATAAATAAAAAATAACTAGCAATTAATGTCTTAAACTGCTTAGCCATTATCTATTGTATATACATACTGTATATGTAGATACAATATACATTTGTATCATTATACCACGTGTCCATGATCCAGAAGAAGGAGATATAAATTAGGGGAGGGAGAAGCTTAGTCGGCACTTCCCTATCATTACCACACCTAGACTTATGGTAACATAGTACCCCGCACATTTCATCATTTATTGTAGGGTTTTAATTTTCAGGTATAGTAATCAACATATATATACATGTAAATATATGTATACCCCACACATTTCATCATTTATTTTAGGGTTTCAATTTTTAAGTATAGTCATCAACAAATATATAAATATATGTAAACCCCACACATTTCATCATTTATTTTAGGGTTTTAATTTTTAAGTATAGTCATCAACATATATATAAATATTTATACAGTATGTATACCCCGCACATTTCATCATTTATTTTAGGGATTTACTTTTTAAGTATAGTCATCCACATATATATAAATATATATATACCCCGCACATTTCATATTTATTTTGGGGTATTAATTTCTAAGTATAGTCATCAACATATATATCAATATATATATATATACCCTGCACATTTATTTAGGGTATTAATTTCTAAGTATAGTCATCAACATATATATCAATATATATATATATACCCTGCACATTTATTTAGGGTATTAATTTCTAAGTATAGTCATCAACATATATATAAATAATATATACATGTATGTTACATTTGAAACGTGTCCTATCGCTTATTATAGAATACTTCCTTTGGTTCCACTCCCTTCTGTTGTCCCACTTCTGTCCTGGCACCATGTGGTCGTTCCCACTTCTCAGATAAGATCTTCGTCTTCCGTTTCTATTGTGAAGGTGTCCTTGTGAATATCAAATCTAGCTTAAGTAATACAGTCCATCCCAACACCTGTTATGTATATATAGCAACAATTTCCTATACGTGCATTTACGTAACATTATATAATACACAAAACTATTACATAATGCTGCTTAACTGAAAGAAAACAATACACATAAAACCCATTCTTACATAATAAGGAAAGGAATATATCAAAGAAAATCAACATTGTTCCTTTAACATATGGCAAAAATACCATAGAAAACCTTCTGTAACAAAACAAATATATACACAATTGTAATATAGAATATACATTTTTATGATATTTTTATTTCTATACATTTTGTTAGCTATAATTCTGTATTATAAATCTACTGCTCCTTGTGTTCTAGATCAAGCTTGGAGTTTAATTTAGGTTTCACAAAAAAAGATTATTTGGCATTTTAGCATTCTTCCAAATGGAAGTACTGTATCATGTAATGAAGATATCCCACTACACCCAGGTGGATTGATATTCTAACTTGTTACACATTACTATGTGTCGTGTACTTTTAAATTTTATTCCAAGGGTTTACCTTGTTTTCCTGGTTGGTACATCCACACACAAACCACTACACTCGAAAAGATGACGTTATTGTCACGAGAAGTTATTTAGCTACATGAATATATTTATTTTAACGAATTCATATACGGGCCGAAGATTTTTTTTTTTATATTCTATGGTTTATTTTTAGAATGATATTCCGTTATTCAATGAAATTTAGTAATACATATAATAATTTCGGTGTTTAAAATCCTAAAAATGAAATATTGTCGAAACTTGATTTAATTAATCTAATTAGTTTAATAAGGAATAATTATATGAAAAAAAGTGATCTTTTCAGTTTTTGTTTGTGTATATAGGTGTATTCATATGGTTCCCTGTGCTCTGACGAGATGATTTAACTCTGTTTTTTTGTTTTAGGATGTGAAACTCAAGCTGATGTTACCTTTGTGCTTGATTCCTCCGACATCGTCGGAAAAGACAATTTCGACAAGGAGCTGGCATTCATAGCCGACACAGTGTCACAAATGGATACCTCTCCTGGTAAAACTAAAGTCAGTATTGTGACTTACAGTTCTGGGGTGTATAACCAGTTCTTCCTGAAGGCGAATCCGACCAGGAATGAGATTAGGCACATCCCATTCAGGGGTGGACGAACTCATACTGCGGATGCCATTCGCTATGTTACCCAAACATCATTCAACCCAGTCCATGGGGCGCGGAATAATGTGCCCCATATAGCTGTTTTGGTAACAAATGGCCCGTCTTCGTATAAGCAAGTCACAAAGATCGAAGCTCAGTCGGCGAAGGATAATAACATCATTATGTATTCAGTCGGCGTCGGCAGTGGTGTCGACAAGGACGAGTTACAAGCCGTCGCCAGTGATCCCGACTCTCGTTACTACATATCGACGCAGAATTTTGGTGCTCTCGGAAGTGTCTCAGGATCTCTTGCAACTAAACTCTGCAACGGTAAGTTACATTGGACACAAGCATTGAAAACAATAACCTGCACAACTCATAGTCTGGGGTAAAAGGCATGTTTGTTAATTTCATTGTTTATTTCATTATTTATTTCTTTGTTTATTCATTTCATTGTTTATTCATGTCATCGTTTATTCATTTCATTGTTTATTTCATTGTTTATTTCATTGTTTATTTGATCGAGTATTTCATTGTAATACGTTTCTTAAATTGTATACAGGACTTGATGATTTTGACCATCTGAACCATTTTCTTAATTCACGCGATGCGGAAATATATAGGTGAACTTCCGAATGTATTAATCAAAATGACTGTTCCAATTTCTATTTCCACGTATGGCTTGACGTGCCCTGAGATTTAGACTAAGCGTCGGAATTTTATATTAGCATTGTTTCAGTTAACGTGTAATATCAATGTTATCTTTGTCAATGTATTTTTATAAGGGCCATGCTTAAGAAAAAGGCCACTTTTCTGATGAGGGATAAGTCAATTATTTTCAAGGCCGATATTTCATCAATTCAGCATGAAATCTGATGTCATAGCTATTTCATACCTAGGGTGAGTAGTCAAATGACGATAATAACTTACTCCATACGATTCTATTGCTGTGTTCGGCTAATACTTGTTTATGTAAAAACAGTACCTGCCTTGTGTGAAAGCTATATGCAAATAAATTTTCTTTGAACGAACTATTTATAACTCTGTATTTGTACCGAGTTTAACATATAACTAATATTACTACTGTAATATTACTCCAAAATCTGCCAAATATCACATCAAAGTTCTGAAACCATTTTCAACTTAAATATATTAGCATTTCTAGTATGTTGTATCTTTTAAGTATTTTTTTCATCGAATGTTCGCTATCATCGGAAGCCCACGACACTCAAACAACAGAGTAGAATCTCGTGGTTTCCCGACGATGGTGTTAGCAATGACGTATGTTTTCTTCAGTTTTGGTAATATAATGAAAATAGAACAGAACTTTGTTATATTGTAGAAAATGATGACTTGAATAATCCAAACAAAACAGGCATAAACAACCAATGTTAATCATTGTCCACTTAATAGCCTACGTTAGTTAACCTGGTTTAGTGGGCTCCGTGTTATACATTCCATTCGTGATTGAAAGTCTCATGCTAAGTCTGTTTCTTAAAGGTGCATTCCTTCGTTCGCTCATCAGAAACATGCATAATTTCTATTGATGAAATCTATGTCTGAACGATGATTATATGAGGGTTTGTGCCTACATATAATGAAATTAACGCCGAAATGTACAAGGAAAAGGCGTATCGTATACAAGAACCGTATGTCCTTGCGGTAATTAGAGATACTTCGGGTCGAATTAGAAATTTTCAGGACTTAATACTCGAAGAACTTTGGTTTATCTTGAGAGTAAAACTGCCTTGTTAATAGAAAGATTTTAACTTTTACTACTTGAGAAAAATACATATTTTTGACTAAATTTAATATTGACGACCTAAACTTTATTCAAACGAAGGAATGCCCCTTTAAATGTGATACATACAAATGTCTTTTAATTGTATTATCCAATTAAAAGCGATGTTTCAAATGGTAGCGTTATTTTTTACGTTATGAGCTAATAATTATATATTTTAAGTCAACGAAAATGTTTTGTTAAAATCACAATTAAATTATAGTCTACTGACAAAACACACATATAGCATTTATCATTATTAATAATGCATGATAATTCAGATACCACCAAGGTCAATCAATCATCCATATGACTACGGTTTGATATCTGTAGTCGGTTCGCATTAATTGAACGCGGTTGAATTCTGGTAAGTGCATAAGGTATCATATCATACCAGATGTAGACTAGTTTATCAAACATGACATTTAACAGTTAACGTAGCGAAAACGATATATAATTTAACAGTAGCTCAGTTAACAAAACACGAAATAGTTTGATTCATGGCTCATCGATTAGTTATACGACTTAGGGCGCATAATAGCAATCACTTAGTAAGGATCAATGTCTTATTCTCATTTTTCAGAACTTCCAAGTACATCGGCATCCTTGTCAGCCCCAACAAGTAAGTAGTTTCATGTTGTATACCTGTTAGTCATTAACTCTGGAAACAATATGGAGCATAACAAATCAAAACAAAGGAACATATATAAAAACACATTAATAAAAAAATATATCAATGCACCAATAATATCATCATTAGTAATTACATTACAGATCTATACCTAAACTGAAATCTTAAATAATTTGACAATGTCATAATTAAGCGCAACATCAAAGCGTGGCAATGATATATTGACAGACCTATGCTAAATGCTTCATATTCGTGTGTTTACACGTAGGCCTAAATACATTAAGATCACCATAAAATTATGTTTTTAAATGTAATAGGTAACGATATACATGTGCTGCTATGTGAACACGATAATTATTTTCTGCAATCTATATATGTACACATAAGTTTGCCGCTTAGATACATCAGTTGACAATATCGTAAAATGGATATAAATACCAAGCTAAATAACAATAATGATGAAAATTATTAAGTCATACATCTGACCCCGATTTCATCAATGTTCCTTAATGAAAAGTTCACAGTTAAGGATTTATCCTTAAAATCTCTATTGCTTTTCTATGAATTTGTTTTAACAGCAGAGGCAATGCATTGCAAGCATACTAACTGCAAATGTGAAGCCTTATAAAAACAAATACTAAAACATGCTTACAGAAAAAAACATATTTGAAGTTCTTAGAAGGATTAACCGTGTATCACATGACGTAAGAATGACATTAAGTGGAAGTACCTTTGGTCGATTGAAAACAAAAGTAGGCTTTTTGCATATACCATGCAATATCAAAAGTTGCATACTTTACACTATAACCACCCTCCAAAGGCTGAAGCTCCTCGTTCGTTCTTTCAAATTGTAATTGAAAAATAATTTATTGGATCTCGAAGAAATTATATCATACTCTACCTCTATAAACTATTGTTTTATGAAACCGGTTTGAGATTTCCCCGCTTGTTGGAGTTTAGACGCTCCTTGTATGTATGGTGTAATAATTGTACCTGCTTCCCCCATTGCATGATCTTAAGAGGCGGCTAAACTTTGGATATTATCTATTTTCTCTTCTTTCTAAACAACTTCTTTTTTCCTATAAGAAATAATGAACATACTACAGCCTCTCAACACAGACATCAGGGGAGATCGTCATTTAGAAATACACGTAATACAAAGCCAAAAACAAACTATGCTTTCTGCAATGTGGAATCCTAAGATTCGTTGTTAAATACTTTGCGGATAATACATTTTTGTCACTCTTCTACACAGGTTGTCTCCACAAAGCTGACTTAGCCTTTCTGATCGATTCATCTACCAGTGTTGGTCCGGCAAATTTCCAAAAAATGGAAAACTTCCTAAAGCAGTCTATCTCAAAACTAGACGTCGGTCCAGACAAGGTACATGTTGGCTTGATGCAATACAGTAGCTACCCAAATATGGAGTTTCCCCTTAACATGTACACTGACCGTATAGATGCTCTCAAAGCTGTCGAGAACGTTCACTACATGTCTGGAGGTACCAACACAGCCGACGCCATCAAATACATGCGCGAGCACATGTTCTCTTTGAACAGTGGCGCGCGTGGAAATGTTCCGCGTATTGCCATCGTCGTGACCGATGGTGGTTCGATCAACGGTGCTTCCACTACCTACCAAGCTGACCAGGCAAAGCAGACGAACAATATTGGTCTCATTGCTGTTGGGGTGGGAAGCAATGTCAACAAGAACGAACTTGACAGTATTGCTAACAGTCCAGCATCACAAAATGTCATCACAGTTAGCAGTTATGACCAGCTTGACCAAATCGTTGACCAGTTGTTGGCCAAGACATGCACAAGTAAGTTAAGTACTGGTTCGGTACATAGTCATTATTTTGAATTTTGCAGTTACATTCATGCTTAATAATTGAACAAAAAATGTCGGTTCTGATCGGTATAGTTAGTTTTTGTGTTAGTTTTGGAATCTCTTCTCAAGTTCCATCAGTGGGATTCAGCGCTAACTTTCCTGAAATGATTCCGAGATAGTCTTGACCAGGTTTTGTTATTTTCAAGACCTGTCTGAAACCCAAGATACTCTGTAATGACCGCCATTTTGAATTGTGGAGTTATATTTATGACTAGTAATTGAACAAAAAATGTCGGTTCTGGTCGGATATAGTTAGTTTAATGAACTCCTGAATATTTGAGATTGTACTTTGTTCATCGAAACTTGCATCAACACTAATTAGAATTAAAATTGCATTGCAGTTACTCCTACCATCAAACCAATGGTTACTGCCGCGCCAGGTAAGATTTGGTCAAATAAAAGTATGAAATACCAAGCACCGCAAGTCATATTTCCTGAGGAGAAAAACGAAAACTAAAAATCTCCTGTTGCTAAACAACCGTGAATTCCCTTTCTTAAACACGTTTAGTTTCTTTGAGACTCAGTTACAACTTTGCGACATAGAATTCGTTTTTGGGAAGAAGATTGTGGAGATGACATATACCAAGAAAATTGATTAATTTCTTCTCAAAGCAGGTTGTATAGATCTAAGTCGCCGTCCTCGATACCCCTGGGGTTAAACATCCAATGAGAGCAAACGGGAAGGTAACGATCGGAAGGACGAGGAAGATAATTCATTTTTCATCCTCGATAAAAACACTTCGAGATGATGAAACGCATTTATGTTGAAAGTGTCTTTGGAGCATGCATACAAAATTGTATGCTGTAATAAGTCGTCTAATGTGATATATGGAGTTAACCGCCAAAATCAAAATTCATTTATTTCCTTTACCTGTTGACCTTGTAATCCATGTTTTGTTTCGGTTCCTGTTTGATTATGTATTGACCAGACATCAGATATAAAACATTTAAATATACGCTTGGACTTTTGCATGCAGGTGGCACTCTTCCCCCTGACTCGTGCGTTGATAAAGTGACCAACTGCGCAAACTACGGTCGGAAAGTGTGTACCGATTACGGTCCTTGGGCCAATGACAATTGCGCCCGCTACTGTGGCGTCTGCACGCGTAAGTATAGCTGAAGTATTCTGTAATGATATAAGAGTATGCTGAAACTATAAATAATGCAATGCAGTATATCGTATTATTACAGGGCGAACAATGTATCACAGAAATTTATTATTGTATTGTTTATAATCACAGTTTAATATAATTATGTTTGTCTTAACAATGTATTCAATACGCGTTGTTCTAACAATGCATTACAGTATGAATTGTTGGAACAATGTATTACAGTATAGTTTGGTGGAAAATACATTACTTTTTATTTCTCTTAACTTTATATAAATCTTCTTTACTACTTTCCATCTCGCTTATCGTTATACAAGTCTACTTTCTATTTCCCTTAACTTTATACATATCTACTTTCTGTTTCCATTAGCAATATACACGACTCCTGCTGCTTGTCAAGATTCCCTAGCAACATGTTCATCCTATGGACTTTCTGCATGTACACAGTTTCCAGAATGGGCTAAAGCAAACTGTCAGCGTTTCTGTGGATTATGTTCGGGTAAACAAACTTATACTGTATAATAAGTATATACGACATTAAATACATACAGCCCTATTTAAAGACCCACATTGGGGGGAAAACATTTATGATGAATTATTGATAATAATGAAATGATAATGCTTTAATTAATAATTTATAACAAACTTCAACTAATTTGCGTATTAAACTTTTGTTCTTGTATCTCTGACAGAGAGTATAGTTACTGTCGGAATACAAGAACCCACTGTTGTACACTTTAACACACAAAAATGTTACATGCTTTACCACCATAAAAAAGTTCTTATACTTTTAATGTAAAGTGGACAGATGATAATTTTCATCCCAGAGAAAATCTATTGTGCTCCGCCTCTATATTGATTTTGTATTATTTTCGGTCTTATATTTTCATGTGATTATTATTATAATGCTTTTTTTTTTTTTTTTTCATTTGTAAATATTACTTAGATATATATTTCCATGTTATATTTGTTATTTTAAGCATATGTTAAAAGCTGATAGCGATATAGCATACTTATTCTTGGATTACATGTATTTCTTTATTGACCCCCCCCCCCCCCCCCCCCCCCCCCCCCTCACATTTCGTGTTAAAATACATAGGTTTATTTCACCATAAAGATCAAAGTGTATAATTGATATGATTTGTGTTTCAGGTGCCATTAGCTCAACTGGATTCTGTAAGTATCTACAATTCGTTGCGTAGTTTATGTTTAGTGCACGTTAATTGTTATAGCCTCGTTCTCGGCTCCGTGACAAATCTCGCTATAGATATAAATACGGCGAGTTATTTTTATACACTGATGTCTGAAGGACTCCCCCGGTCAAGCGTCCAGGCCAGTGGTCAAGCAACTTGGATTGCCTTAAATACACGTGTGCAACTAGAATTTTAGGTTGTTCGGGAGTATGTGGCTTTAATGTGATGACGGGCAGTAAATTTTTATTAATCGAAAGAAAACAATCAATTTCAGTTTTCCAAAGTTCTCGTTGATATAAATCTATTTCGAAGGAAAATGAAAACGAAAAAATAATGAAAAATGTAAATGAAATATCTAAGAAATAAAAAAAAAAGCCCACCACGTTCCTGCCTTGTGCTCCTAGAGGATAACCTGTTTAGGTCTGATGACCTATAGGCCTAGCCATCGTGCTACATCCGTCATCGTCTACGTGCGCTATGCGCCAACTTTCCACAATTCAAACATCTTCTCAAGTTGCATCGGTAGCATTTAACTCATACTCACCTGAAATGACCCTGAGATAGTCCTTACCAAGTGTTGGTACTTTCGGGTCAGTCCGAAATCAAAGATGGCCGCCACTTTGAAAAAAAACAACAACTTTAAGCTGGAAATTGGTGGGGATGTTAAGAAAGGAAGGCTAATAAAGTGTTGTAATTTTTCAGTCTTGTAAAAACTGTGTAACATGATTTCGCAAACTATGGCGCGGGAAGGATGTCATAATTAAATATTTTTGCCTAGGCAAAAATAAAATATTGCCTTGGCAAAATTATTTCTGCCTAGGCAAAAATCGAATATTAATCTACTTAGGCAAAAATATTTCAGCCTAGTCAATATTCGATTTTTGCCTAGGCAAAAATCGAACGCAAAATTATTTTTGCTTAGGGCAAAAATATTTAATGATGACATCCTTCCCGCGCCATAGCAAACATGGTTTTCGTGAACAAATATCTTTTTTTTTTGTACGTCTTCCGAACTTCCATTAGTGGGATTCAGTTCAAACTTACTTAAAATGTTCCTGGCATAGGCTTGGCCAAGTGTTGTTCTCTTGTTCGGTCCGAAATCCAAGATATAATTAATAGCTGCAATCATGGCTGCGGTTTTGAAATACACATTACAAACTTCTTCTGCTTTTGAGGATCTAAAGTCAGATCCCGGTCCCAGGGCCTCTTGTTTGTGTCCTATGTTGTGTATCAGCCAAATGTAAAAAAAAAAATGTTGAAAATATAGAAAATAGTAGAGTAGGCCTACCGTGAGGCAGCAAAATAGTATTACATGTATGTACCCAAAGTGTAAAAAGTAGCTAGATTCTAGATCTAATCCAAAAGCTTGAAAACGCTTTGTAATGAAGAAAATGATACAAGGAAATGTCTGTTATTTTCTGATAGAATATAGTTACAGAAAAATATGTTTTCCTATTTTAAACATGATCCTTTAATAATTTAAGTGAACAACAGAATTTGCCTAACCACGGTTGATTCCGGTACTCTATACAGTATAGGGCACGGACTCGGTTATCTCCCTTGATCGGCGTCTCCAGTAAGGAAGAGCAGTATCCCGCCATTTTGTGTTGTCACAGTCATACAGTTAGGCTATTTCACTCGCGTTCTCTCCTAGTAATTGGTTTGTAAGGTTACACAACCGGCTTAGACTGACAAAAACATGTTCACAACATAACGGCATTTCAGTTTTACAGAGAACGAATATTCCAATCACATATTTCTGTTTACATTTGCCAGTTTGTAATTGCAGATGGAAAGTGTTCTTACAAGGGTCAGACGTACCAGACAGGTGCCAAATGGTCCGACGCCTGTGACTATGACTGTATCTGTGAGGATGGAAACGCAGGACGTTACAAATGCTTCAACAAGTAAATTTCAGCGCAATATTTCTGTACTCTCTCTGAATATATAGTACAACCTCTCTATGAGTATGAATAATTATGTAAGAAGCCGCGAGGGGTACCAGTGAATTCTGTGAAATTTCCGAATTAAGCGTCTAATTGATATGGAATGGTTTGTTTACTTCTTACTCGTCATTTTGACAAATCACACTCCTGTCCACAAGTACCCATGGGGTGGCTGGCTGGTACGCCTGGTACTCTAACAATGTTAGAGGTTTTACACGACAGATACTTTTGACAAGCGCCGTGTAACCGTCGGCAAAATCATATCCGATAGAAAAAGGGCCGACCAGTGGCCTCTTATGTTATAGGAGTACAGAAAGTTAGCCTGGCTGATCATGAGTTACCTGAATAAATTTTGTCTCAAGTTTCTTGTCATGTAGATGATCCTACACATATATAAAGGTTTGGCAATAGTGGACACAACTGTAGACACAGAATGGATAGTAAAATGTTGTTTTTGTTGTTTTAATACCTTTACTGTTTAATATCAAGTTAGTTTAAAACTAAAAATTATTTATTCGTGACCAAGAATTATCACTGACAATAGGAATCTGGATACATTCATCAATAGAGAATCGAAGGGCAGCATGATTTTCACATTTCATAAATGTGTAGGCCTACTGTACAGGACCTATTTTTTATCTGTTTTATTTTAACTTCTATGTCAATTTTAATTCTTTTTGGATATCTTTTTTTGTTTATTTGGAAGATATTAGTGTACATGTATTTTGTTTCAGCTTTCTAAATCGTTGTCTGATTTGATTTACCTTTAAATTTCATCATTTAGATGCCCATTGTACCATGGTCTGCCGAAAGACTGCACATTGATCAAAAAGGATGGAGAATGCTGTTTACAACCGGTGTGTAACTTCCATCAAACTATACAGAAATTTGAAAGTACAGGGAAAGGACAGACAGCAACAGGAATAAGTAAGTATGAGATTTTACTCTGGTTTGAAGGGACATGTCCATTTATTATCATCCTGCTATGCATCGTGCTATATTTCCACAAAAATGTATTATACTGAACCTAAATATCTAACTTTATTCATTTATGTAAGAAACCCTTTATAAAATAATTGTAACTGAAGAATACTGGTGGGGAAATACACATAATGGATGTGTTTTCAATTATATTTGTTTTGTTGTCTTTAGAATAGTCTTATATATCTATTGAAACATCTATAGAATATTTTGGAAAAAATGCATTATTTACAGGTGTCTTGAAGCATGTTAATTATAAATGAGCATGGCAGTTCATGATAACATTGGCAGTTCATGATAACATGTTAAACAATACAAAATCAAGCATGGTCTGTATAATTTTAAAAAAATAAACATATTGCTAATTTACTTGTTGAAAATTACCAATAAATAGGCCAGTTCATATGTTCCTGAAAAAATTCTACTTGTCTGAGGTAGGCAAAGGTCTTGTAATATCTTTCCTGAACTAGTATGGAGGGCTTCGATTAGACCCTTGAGAGTATGCTTTCAAGCTCCCCAAAATGAAATTTGAATTGGAAGGAACATGAATTATGTTATGACCCTTCAGATTTCTGCAAAATGATCATTTGAGTTCAGAAATTGCTGAAAATCTAGTCTCAAGTGGATGTCTTTTAACAGTAATTGTTTCTTCAATTTCGTCATTGTTTTCACTATTACATGTACATGCCATGTAAGGTTATAGTTATACTGATTTTCAATTATTTTTCAATCATCAACCCATCACGACTTGAAACATATTTATAGTTCTGATATGTGTTTACAGAGGTGTGTGTAGCGAACGGTAAGCAGTATTTCCAGGGTCAGACCTGGGAGGACGGCTGTTCTAAGCAGTGTGTATGTGCCAACTCAACTGAAGGACTCTACACTTGTGATGCCATGTAAGGTTATAGCTAATTAAAGCTACACATTTAAATTGGTATGGTAATTACGGGGGAGTGTTGAATAATGCATCATTAAAATAAATAGAAATTGACTGAGTTATTTCATTTTTAAACCTTTTCCTTTGATATAAGAAAGGAATATGTTTTAAAATGAACTAAGAATGAGTTAACAATTCAAGAATAAACATGATACAATAGAAAGTTGATTTGAAATGGATTTATAAAAGAATCTGTTCTTTGATGGGGCATTGGAAGACCTTTTTTTTTGAAAGTTATTTGTTTTATATTATATTACAATATTATTCCTGTGAGGTAGATATCTCCAAAAGCCTAAATTTATTACATTTTTTTTTTCAACTTTTATGAAAATACATGAAAATGACTCTGGATATGGAGAACTATTAATCTAGCTGAAAAGTGCTATGAAAACTTGATCAGTCTTCATCCATATGATGTATTGGTCTCTTTCTCCAGATGTCCATCCTATAACAGCATTCCATCTAATTGTCATCTGGACCAGAAACCTGGCGATTGCTGCCAGAAACCAATTTGCGAATACGATCAGCAGCATGGAAGTTTCACAGGAATCGGCACTGTTAGTGGACAAGGAATAGGTCAGTTTAAGTCTTGGACAGCAGACTCCAGATTTATATTGGTTGTTGAGAGAAATATGACGTTCAGAATAGCGGCATGAGTCCATGTACAATGTATTAAATCTGTATCACAAATTTAATATATGGTGTATTTCTAGATTTAAGTCATTAACACATGTTTGTTTTGAATCAATATATTAAATTTGTCGTATATAGAGCCTTTTAACATGAGATGGTTTCTTTTTTTTCAATTACGTCAAAAAAAGCTAATGGGAAAAACAATAAGCAAATTTTGAAATAAATTGAACTACTTGTTTCAATATCTTTGGAAACTATCATGTAGTTCAATCAATTTTGTTAGTATTAAGACATCTTAAAGCCAGTGATATATTATGCAATATACTTGCAGATCATCATTATGTATTAACTAGTAATTGGAATTGGATGGTGATATTCAGGTTATTTCCTACTGTTGATTATCATCAACTAATACTAATATTTCAATTGTGTACAAGATATCTCAATGACCCACTGAATAAAATATAATTTAAGGATCAAACCCGACTACTCCCCTTCCTTGCATTGACCGGATAAATACTTGTGCCCAATATGGAAAAGACGTTTGTAAGAACTTCCACGGCTGGGCCACTGACAACTGTGGCAAGTTCTGCGGTATCTGTGGTGAGTGGTTTGTGCTTGGTAGTTTCCCAAATACTGATCATGATTTGATAGTTCAAAAGTAGAACTTAGTATATGGAAATTTCATAATGGTTATAATCAGATATGATTAAAGTGTGTGACTGACAACCAGTCACTTTTCAATAAACAGATAGTTTCATGTATCTTGCATTTTTGTTTTGAAAATGACACCTTTTTTATTTTAATTAATTAGTATTTTCAGTATTATAATGAAAGCATTTATATAGTTAAACAATAATTTGAAATTTGTAATAATGAATTTAAACTTAAAGTTGACCATTCCAAAAATATTCAATGATTTGATATTAGACATTGTGCATGTGTTAATTGGTAATTTTTACTAAACTTTTAACATAAACAAATTTGGTCCAATATCCCAAGAAATAGAAATGTCTTGTCTTAAGAAATATATGTAATGATACATATATCAGAAATAAACTTAATGTTGCATGTGCTTGTATTTTCTCTGGCTTGCTTGATGATGATGTATGGATTGACTGAATTATTATTTCTGTAGGTGGAGAACCAACCCCCAACTCTCAAGGTAATATATCTTTTTATCTCTCTCCATACTGAGTAGTTGGTAATATTTTTGCCGGGGTTTAAATTTGCTAAATTAGCAGTCTTCATACTACAGTCGAATCTGTATTAAGCGACCAGTCAAGGGAAGTTGAAAAACGGTCTCTTAATGGAGAGTGGTCTCTTAATAGAGATGGTATCTTAAATTTGATAAATGTTCATAAGCTTATTATTCGCTTTATAAATTGGCAATAATGATTTATAATATATATGAAAAATGAACCACCACTTTGAATAAAACAAATTTTTTTTTTTTGTATTTTTTTTTTAATAATTATTACTCTGCTAATTTTTCATCACTATATGTATTTTTGAAATTCTTTCAGCATAGCAAAATACATCGATTTAACATGAGAAATATATTTCATTTGTTAATTAGATTACTTTTAAATTATTTTTATATATTTTTTTAATTCCTGAAATCTTGGTCCGGATTTCCGCTCCGATTATTATTTACATTCCTGCATTTCCTACTTTAAAAACGGCGACTTTTTCACTGGCAAATTTCTGTTGTAATGTCTCAAAAAAGATAACAAATCACGATTTAACAGTAAGTTAACTGTTTATGCATTCCTTCATTGTTATATTTCGCATGCAAATTGATATATCGTATTTAAAACGTCTGAAAATCGTCAGAATTCTAGACGGTGACTTCGTCTCATCTCCCTTCCTTTTGCACATAATTTGTCATAAAGTAAAACTACTTGGGTGTTATTAAGGCGAAAATGGTAATGTAAGGCGTTTTGGAGACTTCTGGTCGCTTATTGGAGAGTTATTTTTATTACGGGAACGAAAAATTGTGGTCGCTGGTCGCGTAAAGAGAGAGTCGCTTAATAGAGTTAAAATATATAGCGAAAACGCTCGGGAGGAATTGAAATGGTCGCTTAGAACAGAGGGTCGCTAAATAGAGATGGTCGTTTGGACAGATTCGACTGTATATATATAGTAATATTCGTAGGTAATTTAATTTGCTATAATTGCAGTCATAAATTATAGCTTGAAAATAAATAACCTGCAAATATTTATATATGAACAAAAATATATAGAAGTGTTACAAGGTGTGGTTGTGTGAAATTTATACCCGTGAATTATGTCATACTGGAACAGTCGTTAAATATAAGCCCTGTGAAATTTAAAAGCTATACTGTATGCAGCGTGAAAATACATGCCCAGTAAATATTCATACAGTGAATTATTAACCAATTGAAGCATTCACTTGTTTACTACAGAATGTTTATTAAAATAAATTTTTGACTGGAACAGCCATGAGATATTATGCAGCACACTCTTTATATAATAAGCTCAGACTGCCAACTTATAAACTATGACTCAAAGTAAGGGATGGAGGTCTTATTGAAGGACCATGAAGCAGTATGTTATCAGCAATAGACATGGGTAGGTAGGGGCGGCGGTGGCAGAGTGGTTAAGGTGTCCCAACACTTTATCACTAGCCCTCCACCTCTGGGTTGTGAGTTCGAAACCTACGTGGGGCAGTTGCCAGGTACTGACTGTAGGTCGGTGGTTTTTCTCCGGGTACTTCGGCTTTCCTCCACCTCCAAAACCTGGCACATCCTAAAATGACACTGGCTGTTAATAGGACGTTAAACAAAAGCAAACAAAACCAAACCATGGGTGGGTATCTTATCGAAGGACAAAGGAGTGTTATGCTCTCAGCAATAGACATAGGTGGGCTTAATACCAGGCATGGTTTTTCCCCCGATAAATACAGTGCTTCAGCACTTGAATAAAAGCATTTTGGTTGATAGACCAATATCTCACCAGCTTTATCTAGTCCACCCATAGACATTCCTGCTCACTAACATAACCAACATATATGCTATCCAATATTAGTCTAAGCAAAATGAAAAAAATGTCAAAATATTTTTTGTCTTAGCTGTTAAGATTTGCTTTAATCAAGAGAAAGAGTTCCTTTTTGACAAAATTATACCAGGTGGGTATGTAGGAAATGAGAATGCTGTATTTTAAGTCGGATGTAATGTACATAGAATTTAAGAATTTATGTACAACTTATATGTAGGAGATAACCGAGAATGCTCTATTTTAAGTTGGACGTAATGTATACATGTATGGACTAAGAATTTATGTACAACATACTATCATATATGTAGGAGATAACCCATAATGATGTATGTTAAGTTGGGCGTAATGTACACAGACTTTAAGAATTTATGTACAACATACTACCAGTTATGTAGGAGATGACCCATAATGCTGTATTTTGTGACAGATAAGTGTGTGTACCAGGGTCAGTCATATGGACAGGGCAAGTCCTGGACGATCGGTTGTGACACCCAGTGTACTTGTGAAAATGCTGTCTATGGATACTACAGATGTGACAATACGTAAGTACAATTCTCACAACCTAAACATTTTAATTTAAAGTACCATATATATTCTATCTAATAAGTGCGCTTGACCCTTAAACACATCCTTACCTTCTTCAAGAGAAGAGGATGGTTAGCTTATTCTCAAAACCTGTAAAAAGGTTGCTTACCTCACGGCTCACGATTTCCCTTGGGAAATCCAAATAAAAATGACTTACTGTTAAATTTCTGGTGATTATTTGTTCTTTTATTTAGCACACAGCATCGATTTTGTGTTTTGATAGACACACACAGTGCTGATTAGGTCAAGTATGGTGGGTCAGTAAATTATGGTTCAGGGACTTGACTGTATAATAGGCTAGAAATGGGTCGCTTATTAGATGAAAAGAGAATTATCATAGGTCAAACACAATATTCACATCTCTGATTTGGCATTCAGTCTTTTTTTCAAATTAAAGATATTTTATTTACTGAAAGATGATTAATCAAATTTATCGAGTATCACTTGTTTGAAATGTTTGACCAATTAATCAAGATAGAAATCTGTAATCGAGTTTCATCAGAAATGCCCGACATCCTGATAAATGAAAGAATATTAGCTGATTGGTATAGCATGTGAGAAAAACTTGTCACAACAGATTGCTGGATTGTGGTTGTTGCTTATATAATTTAAAATACAAGCGTCTAGATGACAGGAACAGCGCAGTAAGCACTACGAAGTAAAACAGTTAGGACTGTTCCAATAAATAACCTTCCCATTAGAAAGACTGGGGTCATCCTATGGGGTATTTCCCTTGAATAACCCTTACTGTATGATTACAAAACTTGTTTTAATTAAAAACATCATGAATTTTATAGTTGTCCAAAATACAACAATCTGCCTGCTGGCTGTTTTGAGACAAAACATATCGCTGACTGCTGCACAACAGTACAATGTGACTCTGGAAACTTCATTGGGTCTACCACGGATCCCAACTCCATCGGAAGTGGTGGTCTAATCCATGTCCTCAACCCCAGCGGAGGACAACAAGTTGTCTCCCCTACCCAGCCATCGGGAGCTACTGTAGCCCCTGGAACAGGCGGAACAGGATTTATTGCCCCGACACTCAGTATGTATATTAGACTTTGCAGAAATGGATAGCATCTAGAGGTAGCACTTTACTTACATAGGTCTTTCAATTTGAAATATTTGTCCTTTTTAAGTTATATCATGAAAGATCATGGACATTGATATAGTGTTTATACTTAGGCTCAATCTAATTAAAATCTAGATGGTCATTCTCACTGAGTTGGATGAACATCTAACAAAATCCCATAAGGGGTCACGTCGGGATGACCTTTTGGATTAGCCAATCAAATGACTACTTCCAAAATCTTGGAAGTGAATTTTATATGTCCGAATTAGCATGACTAGAGAGTGCATAATAGCTTGCATAATCTGTCAATTTGTTCAAGTCATTTTGTCCTACATAGTATAGAGCTATATACATGTTGTGCCGAAATGATTTGCTTCAGATGCATGCTGTGGCGAAATCGTTTGCTTCCATAACATCGCCAAATTGACAATTCGCCCTGAAAGTGAAATATACACAATGTTGTTAGATGTTCATGTAACGTAGTGAGAATGACCATCTAGATTTTAATTAGATTGACTCAGGCTGTCCCTCACACTTTAGATATATATTTCTTGTTTTGATCTGTTTTTCAGTCTATAGCAATTTTTTTAGAATGCTTACATGATCTTTCTGAAGAAAGTACTAATTTACTCCAGCCATCTATCTAGAAATGGAACAGGTGACATATCCACCAAATTCAATATAAAATTTGTGTCATCTTTCTTAAGTAATTGTCACAAGTAAAAAGTTTGTTTGATCTGTCTAATTGCTGGATTTGTTCCAATACAGATGGCTGCCTGTTCAAGGGTCAGCTGTACGTACAGGACCAGACATGGGAAGATGGATGCAGTTATTCCTGTCAATGTACAGACAGCTCCAAGGGAGTCTACTCCTGCAGGCCTAAGTATGACATTAGTAGGGTTATAGTAATATGAATGCCAATCTATTAATCCCATTATTTGATAAGTTACAGTAGGTTACTCCCAATGTTGAGAGATTGGGTAATCAGGCATACACTTGGTAAGTTACCAGCAGTAGTTTCATCCATGGAGGATCCTGGCTTTGTGTAGCAGAGCTGTCGCTCGATGCCAATTGCATATATTCATCACGTCCAACAAATCAAGCATCCATTGGGTCACTTACAACCTTTTACATGGCAACTTTTCTCATGGTCTGCTCAGAAAGAAGAATTCAATATTTAATTAATTAAGAATATTCATTACATTTTAATGTGAAATATAAGAAATTATCGACTTGATAAAAACTTTATTATCAGTGCTTATATCATCACTGTGATGATTCAAGAATCTTATTTTGTCACTGCTTTTGATAAGAAACACATTTCACAACAATTTTGTAAGCAAACTTTACCGAGTAACAATAGAAAACATTTAAATTGTGTTGAGCAGCCCATTCAATATGGAGCTGTCCTATTGAGAAGCATAACTTCATAAGTGTATGACGTCACATATTCTACTCATTCCTGCACTGTTTATGAACCTGTAGTTTTTTTCTTTCTTTTATCGAAATGATAACAAAATGACTTAGATGGTTTCTCATTGACAATAGCATAAATTTCATGAATATGACAGAATGTCACTATTTCTAATAACCTGTTGGGATGAAACATGTAAAAAATCAAGTAAAATTTGAACCTTGCCTATGTTTTAAGGTGTCCAATGTACAAAAATCTTCCATCCTCGTGCCACATGGAGACCGACCCCAACGACCCATGTTGCCAGGCACCCAGGTGCCGATATGACCCAATAACAGGAAGTACATTCATTCCTATCCCAGCATTCCAACCGGCTGTACAGTACCATGGTCTGGTGAGGCCCCCAACAACCGGAGAATTGTACAACCAAAAGGAGTACACTGGTAGTGTTTTGATTTTCGGAACCAACCTTACACCTGCCCCACCCACTGAGAGAGCCAACGTCACCGGAGGCATAGGTATAGTTCATTTGGATGTAATATAGATTACATTTCTGAATTTGTTACCTGGTATTACAGAAAGCCAGATATTTACTGGTACTAGTCAGCTCCTATCATGGCCTGATGATGTAGCCAATTTACTACATTGTCAGGGCCAGTTCCCCAAGATAAGCAATTTATGCCTAAAAATGCACAGAAATGCATCAAGGTGTACAAAATAGGAAAAGTGGAATTTTCCCTTTTTTTTTTAGCTGTGTTCATTACAAATATATTTCCAACTACACTTATATTTTCTTTTTCTTATTTCTTGAACCTTTCTATTGCAATCTTCTGTATTTTCCACATCCGATATTTTTTTTTTAATTTCTGTTTTCCTATTTTGTTGTATATACAACCATATTCATGAATAATTCAAATAACCTTAAAGTTTGTACAAAGTTATCTGTGTTAAAGAATTATAATTCCTTCCTTTCAACTTCCTTCACAGAGTTTCTTGTCTATTGTAGTTAGAAATATGAATGACAACTTTACATAATTTGGCCTTTGGCTAGTGTTATTAAATATGTATATTAGTGTTGTTTGTTAAAAATATGTTTACCATTGTCATTACGTATATTTGAATTTATGTTAAATGTGCATTAAAAACAACTATTGTACAGGTCACTGTGTATACCGGGGTACCCTATACAGCCAAGGTCAGACCTGGGAGGATGGGTGTGACTACAACTGTGTGTGCGAGGACTCCAGAAGTGGGCTGTACCGATGTATTGAAAAGTCAGTTTCATGTCAGGTTTTACTTGGAACTTTAGATCATTATCAAGACATGATTATTTTCTGCTTTAAAATGGAATTCAGCTTTTCATAAAAATTTTGATGTTTACTTCTGCCCATATTTAAGTATCTTGATTGGAATTACGGATCCTGAACATTTGCATATTATTCCGCCCCACTGTATCTTTTTAATTTATCCCTCCAAAATAAATGTTGTTTCTATAATTGTCCTGCTTACTCTTTGTGTATAGATGCAACCACTTTGGGAATCTACCACAGCCTTACTGTTACCTCAAACAAGACCCAGCCAACCCATGTTGTAAAATTCCATATTGTGATTTTCCTGTCAACTACGTCACCAACACTGGATACATCAGTACCGCTAAACCGCCATCTGGTAAGTTTGACATAAGTTAATTATCTCCCTTGCTCTTTCCATTCAAATATTATCAACAAAGACATAAGTTAATTATCTCCCTTGTTCTTTCCATTCAAATATTATCAACAAAGACATAAGTTAATTATCTCCCTTGTTCTTTCCACTCAAATATTATCAAAAAAGACATAAGTAAATTATCTCCCTTGCTCTTTCCACTCAAATATTATCAACAAAGACATAAAGTAATTATCTCCCTTGCTCTTTCCATTCAAATATCATCAACAAAGACATAAGTTAATTATCTCCCTTGCTCTTTCCATTCAAATATTATCAACAAAGACATAAGTTAATTATCTCCCTTGTTCTTTCCATTCAAATATTATCAACAAAGACATAAGTTAATTATCTCCCTTGTTCTTTCCACTCAAATATTATCAACAAAGACATAAAGTAATTATCTCCCTTGCTCTTTCCATTCAAATATCATCAACAAAGACATAAGTTAATTATCTCCCTTGCTCTTTCCACTCAAATATTATCAACAAAGACATAATAAACTTTATGATTATTAATAACTAGCTTTAATATTAAAGCTGATTTAATGAAAAGTTTTAGTATCCCTCCTCAGGGTTCTCAAAGATGAGGAATTGACTGCTGTTGATGCCAAAAGTAGCTGACTAGATATTGTAGTGTTGTTGTTTTGATGTAGGGTCAAACTTCAGATTTTGATTTCCCTGGTGCCTAGTTGTGCCCATTCAATTTTGAGTCTGATGGGGAAAACAAAATGGCCAACAAGTAGGCATCTTGGATTTTGATAGTTTGTTATGATTATTTCTCAGAAAGATCTTCTTCAACCCTTAAATGTCATATGAAGCCATAAAGATTTTCCTTGTTTACAAATTATTAAGGGGAAAAGGTAAAGAATGAAAAGTAGAGAAAAGATCAGTCTAACATAGAACCAATGAAGACCATTCACATTATTCCAGTGGGAACTCTTTTTTTTTTCTATAAAGATGAGAATAATTATGTGTCTAAAGTATAATCCATCTGATACATGTCAGGTAACTTATGGTACATAATCATTGATCCATACATGTTAGGTAACTTATGGTACATAATCATTGATCCATACATGTTAGGTAACTTCGGGTACATAATCATTGATCCATACATGTTAGGTAACTTCGGGTACATAATCATTGATCCATACATGTTGGGTAACTTCGGGTACATAATCATTGATCCATAGATGTCAGGTTACTTATGGTACATAATCATTGATCCATGTTGTACATGTCGGGTAACTTGTGGTACATAATCATTGATCTGTGTGATACATTTCCGGTAGCTTGTGGTACATAATCATTGATCCGTGAGATACATGTTAGGTAACTTGTGGTACATAATCATTGATCCGTGTGATACATGTTGGGTAACTTGTGGTACATAATCATTGATCCGTGTGATACATGTTGGGTAACTTGTGGTACATAATCATTGATCCGTGTAATACATGTTAGGTAACTTTAGGTACATAATCATTGATCCGTGTGATACATGTTAGGTAACTTGTGGTACATAATCATTGATCCGTGTAATACATGTTGGGTAACTTGTGGTACATAATCATTGATCCGTGTGATACATGTTAGGTAACTTGTGGTACATAATCATTGATCCGTGTGATACATGTTGGGTAACTTGTGGTACATAATCATTGATCCGTGTGATACATGTTGGGTAACTTGTGGTACATAATCATTGATCCGTGTGATACATGTTGGGTAACTTGTGGTACATAATCATTGATCCATACATGTTAGGTAACTTGTGGTACATAATCATTGATCCATGTTATACATGTCGGGTAACTTGTGGTACATAATCATTGATCCGTGAGATACATGTTTGGTAACTTGTGGTACATAATCATTGATCCGTGTGATACATGTTAGGTAACTTCTGGTACATAATCATTGATCCGTGAGATACATGTTCGGTAACTTGTGGTACATAATCATTGATCCGTGTGATACATGTCGGGTAACTTGTGGTACATAATCATTGATCCGTGTGATACATGTCGGGTAACTTGTGGTACATAATCATTGATCCGTTTGATACATGTTAGGTAACTTGTGGTACATAATCATTGATCCATACATGTTAGGTAGCTTCTGGTACATAATCATTGATCCATACATGTTGGGTAACTTGTGGTACATAATCATTGATCCATGTTATACATGTTAGGTAACTTCTGGTACATAATCATTGATCCGTGAGATACATGTTAGGTAACTTGTGGTACATAATCATTGATCCGTGTAATACATGTTAGGTAACTTGTGGTACATAATCATTGATCCGCGAGATACATGTTGGGTAACTTCGGGTACATAATCATTGATCCATGTTATACATGTTAGGTAACTTCTGGTACATAATCATTGATCCGCGAGATACATGTTAGGTAACTTCTGGTACATAATCATTGATCCATACATATTAGGTAACTTGTGGTACATAATCATTGATCCATGTGATATATCTCAAGTTTATGTTAACTTCTGGTTGTAGATCACTGTGAATTCCAGGGTACCCAGTACAAACAGGATCAGACCTGGTTTATTGGATGTGACCGCAAGTGTACCTGTAATGATGCTTTGTCAGGAACCTACAACTGTCTTTCAAGGTCAGTGTCTTGCCCCCAAGGTTAATATCTTACTCTCAAGGTCATTATCTCACTCCCAATGTCTGACTCTCACTGTCAAGGTCAGCATCTCGCTCTCAATGTCAGTATCTTGCCCCAATGTCATAAATGTCACATTTAAGGCAGGCAACTTACTACCAAAGTCAATATCTTGCCCCAATGTCATAAATGTCACGTTCAAGGTCAGAATCTTACTACCAAGGTCAGTATCTTCCTTCCTGTCTCACGTTAAAGGCCAGTGTTTCGTTATCAAAGTCAATATTTCACTCCAAAATTCAACGCATCATCTTTTTGTCATTAAATTTTGTATTGCATGTTTATTTCAGATGTCCAACATACCCAAATAACAACTGTACCTTGGTGCCTGACCCTAATGACCCCTACTGCTGTAGCATCCCCAGCTGTCCAGCCCAGAACCAGACTGGCAGTGCCTCGGCCATCCCTACACCTGCTCCTACTGGTTATTATACTGGTTACCAGGGCGCCAATGTCGGTTAGTTAATGATGTTTTTCCTTGCACCAACAGTGAGACAAAACCTAGTAAAAGGTGGAGTCATGTAGGTGCTAAACCAGTAACTAACTAAAGCCGACAGAACACTGACTATAGTCAGTGAGACAAAACCTAGTAATAGGTGGAGTCATGTAGGTGGTAAACCAGTTAACTAAGGCCAACAGAATATTGACTTTAGTCAGTTAGACAAAACCTAGTAATAGGTGGAGTCATGTAGGTGGTAAACCAGTTAACTAAGGCCAACAGAACACTGACTATAGTCAGTGAGACAAAACCTAGTAATAGGTGGAGTCATGTAGGTGGTAAACCAGTTAACTAAGGCCAACAGAATATTGACTTTAGTCAGTTAGACAAAACCTAGTAATAGGCAGTTTTTGACATTTTTTTGTGAAATAGTGACATTAATACCAAAATTTAAGGTACTTTTTGTTCCTTTTTTTGTTGTCAAATAGTGACGGTATCAATAACAACACTTACTGTTCTTGTTACTCTTACCCAATAGTTTTGTGCCTTCTCTGAATTTTTAATTGCTGTTGAAATTGTTGAAAGATCATCTTCCTGTATAACCCATGTAAAACATTCTTAAAACGTAGATACGTACCTACACTAAATGCTGAAGAAACTTACTCAATCTTAAATCTTTTCTTCCAAGTAATTTGTACTTTTATTAAAAGTAACTAGAAAATAGTAACTAAAATTCTGATTGATTTTCAGGAAAGTGTATATACAAAGGAGATAGTTATGTTCAGGGTGAGACGTGGTCAGATGGATGTGACTACAACTGTGAATGTGTGGAGGCAGGCAAGGGACATTACTCTTGTACCGACAAGTAAGAACATTTACATCAGGCCCTTTTTATAATATCTGAAATATGTTTCAATACCTTGAGAGATATCTATGTATTTATATGTTGGATTTCCACATACGGTATGTACCGTATTTGTCTCGTCCTAACCCCATGTCTGGTAATAAGCCCATCCATGCTATTAGAGTTTAGCAAACTATTAATCCCACATGAAATGTTTTGCATGTTTCCCTCTTTTATACTTTGCATTAATGAAATATTGCTTTTGGTAGGCACCTTGTGTATTACAAGATATATATTAAATGTGATTTGTTTTCAGGTGTCCCAAATACCCTGGCCTACCTTCTAATTGCCGACTGATTTCTGACTTCACAAACCCTTGCTGTGAGAGGCCAGTCTGTGACAGCCAGCCAGGGTCAGTAGTTACCGGTTTGAATCCTGTCATAGGTGGAACTACAGCTGCACCAAATCCAATACCAACCCTGGCACCTAATGCTCGTGAGTCGGCCCTGGAGATTAGGCACACCATGAGACCCGTCTAACAATTGTCTCGATAGTTAACGTTGTGCAATCTGAAATCATTTTGAGTTTTTTCACTTGTTTACCCATCAATATCAGTTATGTGATCAGGGTTTTTTTTCCGAGAACTTTTTGGGGCTGTTAATGGGCCCCATTCCCTAATGAAATTATATCATATTTAAGCCGAATTATCAATATTTGTAGTTCTACTCCTGAAAAATGTTTCCCAATTCACCAATTTTCTTCTCAAAATGAGACAAAAAAGCTGCATCCCAAACCAGTGAGAAAAAGCCCTGATGATAGATAGAATCTAATTATTGTGTCAGAGTAATATGAAACTATTAATTTATTAGAAAAACATTAAAAGTTTTGACTGCAAACAATAATAGGTCCTGTAAAATTGATTTAGGCAGAATTATAAAATTTCTTTTACAGAGTACTGTGTGTATGAGAATGCCAATTACGTCCAGGGGCAGGAATGGGAGGTTGCCTGTCAGTACAAATGTCGATGTGACGATGCCAGTAGAGGAGTCTACATCTGTAATGAAAGGTAGATATATTGATATTGAGTCTTGTTTTAAATTCCCCAAGTTAGGAAAAATTGAGGTTGACGTTGCTTACTTGCCCATTTAGATGAATTTATCTAAAACAACTATAAGTCTCCCATTCATCAAACTTTATATGCAAAAATATTTATGGAGTATTCTGTGGTAGGTACATTTATGTTACATCCTTGCGTTGAAATTTGATCGCTCAACTGTTTTCTGCTTCTCTTGAGTTTTATAAGATTTGCATTGTACTTTTCTGTACCATTGTAGTATAGTCAACATAAAAATGTGCTCCCTCTTCCCCCTTGTTGACTAAAGTCAACAGGCTATGTTGATGTTCCCATAATATCCATATATGGATTGAATAGATTTTTTTAATTTTCATTGCGGCTATGAATACCAGTAGCTAGCTACATATCCCTGTGGCGCGCCTTGATTTAAAAAATTTATATCGAGAAAACGAGAAATTTTATTAAAAAGAAAAATTTGTCATGTATACGACGAAACGCCAAATTATTAGAACAGCGGGGAGATCCTGCCTATGCACCACGCCATTGTTTTAATGTCGATTCCGCATTTTCCGGTCTTTTTTGTTCAATTTTGTATAAAACAAAAAGAAAGAAGTATTAAAGTAAAAATAATTTTAAATACAATCATTCAATATTTTTAACACTTATCTTATCGTTATC
Organism: Pecten maximus; assembly: GCF_902652985.1. Lineage (NCBI taxonomy): Eukaryota > Metazoa > Mollusca > Bivalvia > Pectinida > Pectinidae > Pecten > Pecten maximus. The sequence goes on from NC_047025.1 coordinate 8,331,377, forward strand.
GATCCAAGGGAAGCTACTCTTCCTGTCTTACTGTCGATGGCGTATTAATATGACATACCAAAAAAAGCACTTGTTGGTTTGCAAGCCTAATAACTACTCCTGGTATGGAACCCAGGAGGAACACAAAGTAAGGAAAGAGTTAAGCTTCATTTACTTCAATTATGAATATACCTTTTACACACTGTCAGGTTTTCTAAAATATTTTTGAAAATATTTTCAGGTGCCCGAAATATAACAACTTGGGCAGTGAATGCAGTCTAGTAGTTGACAATAATGATCCTTGTTGCCTTGCCCCACGGTGTAATTTCCCACCGCTGACTGGAAACGCCACTGGCAGCTTTAATCCAGACCAGATCCCAACTGCTGCCCCAGGAGTTATCAGCGGAAGTATCAACATACCCACCCCAGCTCCTGTCCCAGGGGGTGCAACAGTGGCCCCACCCATTATCAGTAAGTATCAACTTACCCACCCAGCTCCTGTCCCTGGGGGTGCAACAGTGGCCCCACCCCTTATCAGTAAATATCTACATACCCACCCCAGCTCCTGTCCCTGGGGGTCCAACAGTGGCCCCACCCCTTATCAGTAAGTATCTACATACCCAACCCGGCTCCTCTCCCTGGGGGTTCAACAGGGGCCCCATTATTGATCATGATTCATATTTTGAATTCATGAATGTACCCTACCACAGAAGCATGATAATTATATACTAGCAATTTTAGTTTTTGTGTCAATGTGGTCTTGAGATGTGTTCGCCATAAAGCTAAGAGATTTGTACTATCAATAAAGTTAAAAGAGAATTACACACACGAGTCTATCAAGTAGGGAAATACCCACTGATGTATAGACAATAAAAAAGAGGGGGAAAAAATGAACATATATTACTATCAATAGATGTGATATCCCGTTTTTGCAGCTTAAATTTACAGTCATACTTTTCTCCTTGAACATTATCCCATTTATAACAATATCTTTACTAGAATGGTGTGAATACAAAGGAGCACGTTACGGTCAGGGGGAGAAATGGTACGACGGCTGTGACTTCGAGTGTGAGTGTGTGACAGCTTCAACCGGCAAATTCAAATGTGTGGAAAGGTAAGTCATGTGCATTCAAGGTGTTTGAAAGGTAAGTCAGGTAAATGATAAATAAAATACAAATTAGTCGCAAGATAAGTCAGGTGAATTTAACTTTGTTGAAATATAAGTCAGGTAAATTCAAACTTGTGATACAGTAAGTCAAGTATGTTCAAATGATTTTGGAAAGGTCCGTTAGGCAAATTAGAATTTGTTGAAATGTAAGTCAGGTAAATTTGAGTTTGTGGAAAGGTATCCCAGGTAAATTTGAATGAATGGAAAGGTAAGTCCGGTGGATTTGAATGAATGGAAAGATAAGTCAGGTAAAATGATTTTTAATGTGTGGAAAGGTAAGTGGCACAAATTTAACTATTTGTGCAAATGTTTGTTAATAGGCATTTTGAAATTTATTGAAAGGTAACTTCAGTAAATTCAAATATTTTCCCCAATAGGTAAATTCATTTGTTTGTGGAAAGATAAGTCAAAATGTTTGCATTAATTTGTTTATTGATTTTGATGTTGATAATAATAATGATAAATTCTTTTCTTTAGTCAGGGTTACATATTTAGACATTCGTCTAGTTTTCTATATGGCCCTGTAAAAGACATATATATACAAGGTACAACAACACACTTTAAGAATTTACAAGATAATACTTACATAGAAATAAGATACATAAATGACCTGACTATAGTGATGTGGGACAGTAATGAGAACAAAGCTTAAGTGTTTTAGTATTGTTACATAGTCACTGTTTTCTTTAAACATTTTCCAGGTGCCGAAGATACTTAAATCTTCCCCCTCAGTGCCGCCTTGTGAAGGATCCTGCGAACCCCTGTTGTAAAACTCCCGAGTGTGACTTCCAAGGAGTGACTCAGGGCATCACTAACTTCCCAACTCCTCCCGTGGGCCCCACTTTAGGACCAGGAATTGGTCCTACTCCAGTACCCACTCCCAATTACAACCCCACTCCAGCACCCAAACCAAAAGGTAAGGCCATGAGCCTGAAATGTTGCTGGTACATCACAGAGGTTGTTTTGTTACATTAATTGGGAGAATTAAGAGAAACTTGATATATTTGTCCTAGGTTTTTGCTGGTTTTTCATTACACACACTTAGACTATAAATGATGCTTTATAAAATCTTGAATTTTACCTCAAAGCAGATGAGGGAGGGCCTGCATGAGAATCAAGTAATTATTCTATTTTGTCCATATGTAATAATAGAATTTAAATATTTTGATTTTAGACTGCTTGACTGCAGGCAGGCTTTGACAATTTCTACTGACCTAACCTGTAGTTATGGCAAACCCAGTACACTGTACATTGCAAGTGGCGGTTATTTTAGTGGCCATGGGGCCTTAAATTCACCATTGGCGACCAGTTATTGACCTATAAGGCACAAGCATGGCCACTAAAAAAATTGTGTAAACCGTAATTTGGTTAATCTTTCAAAGGTTGCAGTCAATGCTAAAATGATGTTCACCATCGAAAAAGTTAGAGAGAGATGTTTTACTGAACTAAAGAATTAAAAGATTTTTTTTTTCTGTATTATAAACATCTAGGCCAGGCAACTAACTTTTCCAATTGGCGCCTAGATTTTATGACTTGGTAGCCAAATAAGCCACCTGGTAAAAATGTCCACTTTGAGCCCTGCCAGTAATAAATACCCCTCATGCTTTCATACTGGCCAACAACCTGTTGAGAAAGCTGGCATTTAAATAATTGTTACATATATATCCCATGCAAGGAATGAAAATTGTATATTTTTGACAGAGAAAATGTTTTTGGGTGTAACTAAATATATCTTTTTATCTGTTAAGATACGTGTGTATACAAGGGGAAGGATTACAACCAAGGTCAGCAGTGGTACGATGGCTGTGATTATGTGTGTTACTGTGAAAACGGACCTGCTGGAGTCTATAGGTGTAGCGAGAGGTAACTGTTGAACATTTCTCTAATAGGCTGGCTCACTGTGTAAAAGAGAGGATTCTAATAGACTGACTCACTGTGTAATAGAGAGGATTCTAATAGACTGAATCACTGTAATAGAGAGGATTCTAATAGACTGACTCACTGTGTTATAAACAGTACTCTAATAGACTGACTCACTGTGTTATAAACAGTACTCTAATAGGCTCACTCCCTGTATAGTAAACAGTTCTCTAATAGACTGACTCCCTGTATAGTAAACAGTTCTCTAATAGACTGACTCTGTACAGTAGACAGTACTCTAATAGACTAACTCCCTGTATAGTAAACAGTACTCTAATAGACTGACTCCCTGTATAGTAAACAGTACTCTAATAGACTGACTCCCTGTGTTATAAACAGTTCTCTAATAGACTGACTCCCTGTATAGTAAACAGTTCTCTAATAGACTGACTCTGTATAGTAAACAGTTCTCTAATAGACTGACTCTGTATAGTAAACAGTACTCTAATAGACTGACTCCCTGTGTTATAAACAGTACTCTAATAGACTGACTCCCTGTGTTATAAACAGTTCTCTAATAGACTGACTCCCTGTATAGTAAACAGTACTCTAATAGACTGACTCCCTGTATATTAAACAGTTCTCTAATAGACTGACTCCCTGTATAGTAAACAGTTCTCTAATAGACTGACTCCCTGTATAGTAAACAGTACTCTAATAGACTGACTCCCTGTATAGTAAACAGTTCTCTAATAGACTGACTCCCTGTATAGTAAACAGTTCTCTAATAGACTGACTCCCTGTTGGTAAACAGTTCTCTAATAGGCTCACTCACTGTATATTAAACAGTTCTCTAATAGACTGACTCCCTGTATAGTAAACAGTACTCTAATAGGCTGACTCCCTGTTGGTAAACAGTTCTCTAATAGACTGACTGTATAGTAAACAGTTCTCTAATAGACTGACTCCCTGTTGGTAAACAGTTCTCTAATAGGCTCACTCACTGTATAGTAAACAGTTCTCTAATAGACTGACTCCCTGTTGGTAAACAGTACTCTAATAGACTGACTCCCTGTGTAGTAAACAGTACTCTAATAGACTGACTCCCTGTATAGTAAACAGTTCTCTAATAGACTGACTCCCTGTATAGTAAACAGTACTCTAATAGACTGACTCCCTGTATAGTAAACAGTTCTCTAATAGACTGACTCCCTGTATAGTAAACAGTTCTCTAATAGACTGACTCCCTGTATAGTAAACAGTACTCTAATAGACTGACTCCCTGTATAGTAAACAGTTCTCTAATAGACTGACTCCCTGTATAGTAAACAGTTCTCTAATAGACTGACTCCCAGTATAGTAAACAGTTCTCTAATAGACTGACTCCCTGTATATTAAACAATACTCTAATAGACTGACTCCCTGTATAGTAAACAGTACTCTAATAGACTGACTCCCTGTATAGTAAACAGTTCTCTAATAGACTGACTCCCTGTATAATAAACAGTTCTCTAATAGACTGACTCCCTGTATAGTAAACAGTTCTCTAATAGACTGACTCCCTGTATAGTAAACAGTTCTCTAATAGACTGACTCCCTGTATAATAAACAGTTCTCTAATAGACTGACTCCCTGTACAGTAAACAGTACTCTAATAGACTGACTCCCTGTATAGTAAACAATACTCTAATAGGCTACTCCCTGTATAGTAAACAGTACTCTAATAGGCTGACTCCCTGTATAGTAAACAGTACTCTAATAGGCTGACTCCCTGTATAGTAAACAGTACTCTAATAGACTGACTCCCTGTATAGTAAACAGTACTCTAATAGACTGACTCCCTGTACAGTAAACAGTTCTCTAATAGGCTGACTCCCTGTATAGTAAACAGTTCTCTAATAGGCTCACTCCCTGTATAGTAAACAGTTCTCTAATAGGCTGACTCCCTGTATAGTAAACAATACTCTAATAGGCTACTCCCTGTATAGTAAACAGTTCTCTAATAGACTAACTCCCTGTATAGTAAACAATACTCTAATAGGCTACTCCCTGTATAGTAAACAGTTCTCTAATAGACTGACTCCCTGTATAGTAAACAATACTCTAATAGACTGACTCCCTGTATAATAAACAGTTCTCTAATAGACTGACTCCCTGTGTTATAAACAGTTCTCTAATAGACTGACTCCCTGTATAGTAAACAGTTCTCTAATAGGCTCACTCCCTGTATAGTAAACAGTTCTCTAATAGACTGACTCCCTGTATAGTAAACAATTCTCTAATAGACTGACTCCCTGTATAGTAAACAGTTCTCTAATAGACTGACTCCCTGTATAATAAACAGTACTCTAATAGGCTGACTCCCTGTATAGTAAACAGTTCTCTAATAGACTGACTCCCTGTATAGTAAACAGTTCTCTAATAGACTGACTCCCTGTATAGTAAACAGTTCTCTAATAGACTGACTCCCTGTATAATAAACAGTACTCTAATAGACTGACTCCCTGTATAATAAACAGTTCTCTAATAGACTGACTCCCTGTATAGTAAACAGTACTCTAATAGACTGACTCCCTGTATAGTAAACAGTTCTCTAATAGACTGACTCCCTGTATAGTAAACAGTTCTCTAATAGACTGACTCCCTGTATAGTAAACAGTTCTCTAATAGACTGACTCCCTGTATAGTAAACAGTTCTCTAATAGACTGACTCCCTGTATAGTAAACAGTTCTCTAATAGACTGACTCCCTGTATAATAAACAGTTCTCTAATAGACTGACTCCCTGTATAGTAAACAGTTCTCTAATAAACTGACTCCCTGTATAGTAAACAGTTCTCTAATAGACTGACTCCCTGTATAGTAAACAGTTCTCTAATAGACTGACTCCCTGTATAGTAAACAGTTCTCTAATAGACTGACTCCCTGTATAATAAACAGTACTCTAATAGACTGACTCCCTGTATAGTAAACAGTTCTCTAATAGACTGACTCCCTGTATAGTAAACAGTACTCTAATAGACTGACTCCCTGTATAGTAAACAGTACTCTAATAGACTGACTCCCTGTATATTAAACAGTTCTCTAATAGACTGACTCCCTGTTGGTAAACAGTTCTCTAATAGACTGACTGTATAGTAAACAGTTCTCTAATAGACTGACTCCCTGTTGATAAACAGTTCTCTAATAGGCTCACTCCCTGTATAGTAAACAGTTCTCTAATAGGCTGACTCCCTGTATAGTAAACAGTACTCTAATAGACTGACTCCCTGTATAGTAAACAGTTCTCTAATAGACTGACTCCCTGTATAATAAACAGTTCTCTAATAGACTGACTCCCTGTATAGTAAACAGTTCTCTAATAGACTGACTCCCTGTATAGTAAACAGTTCTCTAATAGACTGACTCCCTGTATAATAAACAATACTCTAATAGACTGACTCCCTGTATAGTAAACAGTTCTCTAATAGACTGACTCCCTGTATAATAAACAGTTCTCTAATAGACTGACTCCCTGTATAGTAAACAGTTCTCTAATAGACTGACTCCCTGTATAGTAAACAGTTCTCTAATAGACTGACTCCCTGTATAGTAAACAGTACTCTAATAGACTGACTCCCTGTACAGTAAACAGTTATCTAATAGACTGACACTGTATAGTAAACAGTTCTCTAATAGACTGACTCCCTGTATAATAAACAGTTCTCTAATAGACTGACTCCCTGTGTTATAAACAGTTCTCTAATAGACTGACTCCCTGTATAGTAAACAGTTCTCTAATAGGCTCACTCCCTGTATAGTAAACAATTCTCTAATAGACTGACTCCCTGTATAGTAAACAGTTCTCTAATAGACTGACTCCCTGTATAGTAAACAGTTCTCTAATAGACTGACTCCCTGTATAGTAAACAGTTCTCTAATAGGCTGACTCCCTGTATAGTAAACAATTCTCTAATAGACTGACTCCCTGTATAGTAAACAGTTCTCTAATAGACTGACTCCCTGTATAGTAAACAGTACTCTAATAGACTGACTCCCTGTACAGTAAACAGTTATCTAATAGACTGACACTGTATAGTAAACAGTTCTCTAATAGACTGACTCCCTGTATAGTAAACAGTTCTCTAATAGACTGACTCCCTGTATAGTAAACAGTACTCTAATAGACTGACTCCCTGTACAGTAAACAGTTATCTAATAGACTGACACTGTATAATAAACAGTTCTCTAATAGACTGACTCCCTGTGTTATAAACAGTACTCTAATAGACTGACTCCCTGTATAGTAAACAGTTATCTAATAGGCTGACTCCCTGTATAATAAACAGTACTCTAATAGACTGACTCCCTGTACAGTAAACAGTTATCTAATAGACTGACACTGTATAATAAACAGTTCTCTAATAGACTGACTCCCTGTATAATAAACAGTTCTCTAATAGACTGACTCCCTGTATAATAAACAGTACTCTAATAGGCTGACTCCCTGTATAGTAAACAGTTCTCTAATAGACTGACTCCCTGTATAGTAAACAGTTCTCTAATAGACTGACTCCCTGTATAGTAAACAGTTCTCTAATAGACTGACTCCCTGTATAATAAACAGTACTCTAATAGGCTGACTCCCTGTATAGTAAACAGTTCTCTAATAGACTGACTCCCTGTATAGTAAACAGTTCTCTAATAGACTGACTCCCTGTATAGTAAACAGTTCTCTAATAGACTGACTCCCTGTATAATAAACAGTACTCTAATAGACTGACTCCCTGTATAATAAACAGTTCTCTAATAGACTGACTCCCTGTACAGTAAACAGTTCTCTAATAGGCTGACTCCCTGTATAGTAAACAGTTCTCTAATAGGCTCACTCCCTGTATAGTAAACAGTTCTCTAATAGGCTGACTCCCTGTATAGTAAACAATACTCTAATAGGCTACTCCCTGTATAGTAAACAGTTCTCTAATAGACTAACTCCCTGTATAGTAAACAATACTCTAATAGGCTACTCCCTGTATAGTAAACAGTTCTCTAATAGACTGACTCCCTGTATAGTAAACAATACTCTAATAGACTGACTCCCTGTATAATAAACAGTTCTCTAATAGACTGACTCCCTGTATAGTAAACAGTACTCTAATAGACTGACTCCCTGTATAGTAAACAGTTCTCTAATAGGCTGACTCCCTGTATAGTAAACAGTACTCTAATAGACTGACTCCCTGTATAGTAAACAGTTCTCTAATAGACTGACTCCCTGTATAGTAAACAGTTCTCTAATAGACTGACTCCCTGTATAGTAAACAGTTCTCTAATAGACTGACTCCCTGTATAATAAACAGTTCTCTAATAGACTGACTCCCTGTATAGTAAACAGTTCTCTAATAGACTGACTCCCTGTATAGTAAACAGTTCTCTAATAGACTGACTCCCTGTATAGTAAACAGTACTCTAATAGACTGACTCCCTGTACAGTAAACAGTTATCTAATAGACTGACACTGTATAGTAAACAGTTCTCTAATAGACTGACTCCCTGTATAATAAACAGTTCTCTAATAGACTGACTCCCTGTGTTATAAACAGTTCTCTAATAGACTGACTCCCTGTATAGTAAACAGTTCTCTAATAGGCTCACTCCCTGTATAGTAAACAGTTCTCTAATAGACTGACTCCCTGTATAGTAAACAATTCTCTAATAGACTGACTCCCTGTATAGTAAACAGTTCTCTAATAGACTGACTCCCTGTATAATAAACAGTACTCTAATAGGCTGACTCCCTGTATAGTAAACAGTTCTCTAATAGACTGACTCCCTGTATAGTAAACAGTTCTCTAATAGACTGACTCCCTGTATAATAAACAGTTCTCTAATAGACTGACTCCCTGTATAGTAAACAGTACTCTAATAGACTGACTCCCTGTATAGTAAACAGTTCTCTAATAGACTGACTCCCTGTATAGTAAACAGTTCTCTAATAGACTGACTCCCTGTATAGTAAACAGTTCTCTAATAGACTGACTCCCTGTATAGTAAACAGTTCTCTAATAGACTGACTCCCTGTATAGTAAACAGTTCTCTAATAGACTGACTCCCTGTATAATAAACAGTTCTCTAATAGACTGACTCCCTGTATAGTAAACAGTTCTCTAATAAACTGACTCCCTGTATAGTAAACAGTTCTCTAATAGACTGACTCCCTGTATAGTAAACAGTTCTCTAATAGACTGACTCCCTGTATAGTAAACAGTTCTCTAATAGACTGACTCCCTGTATAATAAACAGTACTCTAATAGACTGACTCCCTGTATAATAAACAGTTCTCTAATAGACTGACTCCCTGTATAGTAAACAGTACTCTAATAGACTGACTCCCTGTATAGTAAACAGTACTCTAATAGACTGACTCCCTGTATATTAAACAGTTCTCTAATAGACTGACTCCCTGTTGGTAAACAGTTCTCTAATAGACTGACTGTATAGTAAACAGTTCTCTAATAGACTGACTCCCTGTTGATCAACAGTTCTCTAATAGGCTCACTCCCTGTATAGTAAACAGTTCTCTAATAGGCTGACTCCCTGTATAGTAAACAGTACTCTAATAGACTGACTCCCTGTATAGTAAACAGTTCTCTAATAGACTGACTCCCTGTATAATAAACAGTTCTCTAATAGACTGACTCCCTGTATAGTAAACAGTTCTCTAATAGACTGACTCCCTGTATAGTAAACAGTTCTCTAATAGACTGACTCCCTGTATAATAAACAATACTCTAATAGACTGACTCCCTGTATAGTAAACAGTTCTCTAATAGACTGACTCCCTGTATAATAAACAGTTCTCTAATAGACTGACTCCCTGTATAGTAAACAGTTCTCTAATAGACTGACTCCCTGTATAGTAAACAGTTCTCTAATAGACTGACTCCCTGTATAGTAAACAGTACTCTAATAGACTGACTCCCTGTACAGTAAACAGTTATCTAATAGACTGACACTGTATAGTAAACAGTTCTCTAATAGACTGACTCCCTGTATAATAAACAGTTCTCTAATAGACTGACTCCCTGTGTTATAAACAGTTCTCTAATAGACTGACTCCCTGTATAGTAAACAGTTCTCTAATAGGCTCACTCCCTGTATAGTAAACAATTCTCTAATAGACTGACTCCCTGTATAGTAAACAGTTCTCTAATAGACTGACTCCCTGTATAGTAAACAGTTCTCTAATAGACTGACTCCCTGTATAGTAAACAGTTCTCTAATAGGCTGACTCCCTGTATAGTAAACAATTCTCTAATAGACTGACTCCCTGTATAGTAAACAGTTCTCTAATAGACTGACTCCCTGTATAGTAAACAGTACTCTAATAGACTGACTCCCTGTACAGTAAACAGTTATCTAATAGACTGACACTGTATAGTAAACAGTTCTCTAATAGACTGACTCCCTGTATAGTAAACAGTTCTCTAATAGACTGACTCCCTGTATAGTAAACAGTACTCTAATAGACTGACTCCCTGTACAGTAAACAGTTATCTAATAGACTGACACTGTATAATAAACAGTTCTCTAATAGACTGACTCCCTGTGTTATAAACAGTACTCTAATAGACTGACTCCCTGTATAGTAAACAGTTATCTAATAGGCTGACTCCCTGTATAATAAACAGTACTCTAATAGACTGACTCCCTGTACAGTAAACAGTTATCTAATAGACTGACACTGTATAATAAACAGTTCTCTAATAGACTGACTCCCTGTATAATAAACAGTTCTCTAATAGACTGACTCCCTGTATAATAAACAGTACTCTAATAGGCTGACTCCCTGTATAGTAAACAGTTCTCTAATAGACTGACTCCCTGTATAGTAAACAGTTCTCTAATAGACTGACTCCCTGTATAGTAAACAGTTCTCTAATAGACTGACTCCCTGTATAATAAACAGTACTCTAATAGGCTGACTCCCTGTATAGTAAACAGTTCTCTAATAGACTGACTCCCTGTATAGTAAACAGTTCTCTAATAGACTGACTCCCTGTATAGTAAACAGTTCTCTAATAGACTGACTCCCTGTATAATAAACAGTACTCTAATAGACTGACTCCCTGTATAATAAACAGTTCTCTAATAGACTGACTCCCTGTATAGTAAACAGTACTCTAATAGACTGACTCCCTGTATAGTAAACAGTTCTCTAATAGACTGACTCCCTGTATAGTAAACAGTTCTCTAATAGACTGACTCCCTGTATAGTAAACAGTTCTCTAATAGACTGACTCCCTGTATAGTAAACAGTTCTCTAATAGACTGACTCCCTGTATAATAAACAGTTCTCTAATAGACTGACTCCCTGTATAGTAAACAGTTCTCTAATAGACTGACTCCCTGTATAGTAAACAGTTCTCTAATAGACTGACTCCCTGTATAGTAAACAGTTCTCTAATAGACTGACTCCCTGTATAGTAAACAGTTCTCTAATAGACTGACTCCCTGTATAATAAACAGTACTCTAATAGACTGACTCCCTGTATAATAAACAGTTCTCTAATAGACTGACTCCCTGTATAGTAAACAGTACTCTAATAGACTGACTCCCTGTATAGTAAACAGTACTCTAATAGACTGACTCCCTGTATATTAAACAGTTCTCTAATAGACTGACTCCCTGTTGGTAAACAGTTCTCTAATAGACTGACTGTATAGTAAACAGTTCTCTAATAGACTGACTCCCTGTTGATAAACAGTTCTCTAATAGGCTCACTCACTGTATATTAAACAGTTCTCTAATAGACTGACTCCCTGTATAGTAAACAGTACTCTAATAGACTGACTCCCTGTTGGTAAACAATTCTCTAATAGACTGACTCTGTATAGTAAACAGTACTCTAATAGACTGACTCCCTGTATAATAAACAGTTCTCTAATAGACTGACTCCCTGTATAGTAAACAATTCTCTAATAGACTGACTCCCTGTATAGTAAACAGTTCTTTAATAGACTGACTCCCTGTATAGTAAACAGTACTCTAATAGACTGACTCCCTGTATAGTAAACAATTCTCTAATAGACTGACTCCCTGTATAGTAAACAGTACTCTAATAGACTGACTCCCTGTATAGTAAACAGTTCTCTAATAGACTGACTCCCTGTATAATAAACAGTTCTCTAATAGACTGAATCCCTGTATAGTAAACAGTACTCTAATAGACTGACTCACTGTATATTAAACAGTTCTCTAATAGACTGACTCCCTGTATAGTAAACAGTTCTCTAATAGACTGACTCCCTGTATAGTAAACAGTTCTCTAATAGACTGACTCCCTGTGTTATAAACAGTTCTCTAATAGACTGACTCCCTGTATAGTAAACAGTTCTCTAATAGACTGACTCCCTGTATAGTAAACAGTTCTCTAATAGACTGACTCCCTGTACAGTAAACAGTTCTCTAATAGACTGACTCCCTGTATAGTAAACAGTTCTCTAATAGACTGACTCCCTGTATAATAAACAGTTCTCTAATAGACTGACTCCCTGTATATTAAACAGTTCTCTAATAGACTGACTCACTGTACAGTAAACAGTTATCTAATAGGCTGACTCCCTGTATATTAAAAAATACTCTAATAGGCTCACTCACTGTATATTAAACAGTTCTCTAATAGACTGACTCCCTGTATAGTAAACAGTTATCTAATAGGCTGACTCCCTGTATAGTAAACAGTTCTCTAATAGGCTGACTCCCTGTATATTAAAAAATTCTCTAATAGACTGACTCCCTGTATAGTAAACAATTCTCTAATAGACTGACTCCCTGTATAGTAAACAGTTCTCTAATAGACTGACTCCCTGTATAGTAAACAGTACTCTAATAGACTGACTCCCTGTATAATAAACAGTTCTCTAATAGACTGACTCCCTGTATAGTAAACAGTACTCTAATAGACTGACTCCCTGTATAGTAAACAGTTCTCTAATAGACTGACTCCCTGTATAATAAACAGTTCTCTAATAGACTGAATCCCTGTATAGTAAACAGTACTCTAATAGACTGACTCACTGTATATTAAACAGTTCTCTAATAGACTGACTCCCTGTGTTATAAACAGTTCTCTAATAGGCTCACTCACTGTATATTAAACAGTTCTCTAATAGACTGACTCACTGTACAGTAAACAGTTATCTAATAGGCTGACTCCCTGTATATTAAAAAATACTCTAATAGGCTGACTCCCTGTATATTAAACAGTTCTCTAATAGACTGACTCCCTGTATAGTAAACAGTTGTCTAATAGGCTGACTCCCTGTATAGTAAACAGTTCTCTAATAGGCTGACTCCCTGTATATTAAAAAATTCTCTAATAGACTGACTCCCTGTATAGTAAACAATTCTCTAATAGACTGACTCCCTGTATAGTAAACAGTTCTCTAATAGACTGACTCCCTGTATAGTAAACAGTTCTCTAATAGACTGACTCCCAGTATAGTAAACAGTTCTCTAATAGACTGACTCCCTGTATAGTAAACAGTACTCTAATAGACTGACTCCCTGTATAGTAAACAGTTCTCTAATAGACTGACTCCCTGTATAGTAAACAGTACTCTAATAGACTGACTCCCTGTACAGTAAACAATTCTCTAATAGGCTGACTCCCTGTATATTAAACAATACTCTTACTAATAGACTGACTCCCGGTACAGTAAACAGTTCTCTAATAGACTCAATAATGTCTATTGCTGCTGCCAACAAATGTAAAAGAACAGACATCCCGTAATTTGGGTCAAAATTTAGGTTTTGGTCTTGTGTCCTAAATCATTATTATTAGATAATTATAGTGATTATAAAACATATCTTCCGGTTTGTTTTAATGAAAGTGTACATTCCTACTACAGAAAAATATAATCGTTATGTCTGCCTTGTGTGTTTTTCAGGGACCTGCAATACACCCCAATTTCTCCAGTTTTCAGACGCTTTCAAAAATGAGAGGGGATCTATCTTAAATTACAAACAATCATTAAATAAATAATACACATCTTGAAGTTTTGAGGGGCCAAAAAACTTATACCTCAAAAATTCTGTTTCAGATGTGCTGCGTTTCCAAAACTATCAGCCAGCTGCAAGCTTGTGTCTGATCCTAAGGACCCATTCTGTTGTAAGGTACCTGAATGTTCCTTCACCCCTACTAATGGCACTTACTCTGGCTACGGCTACCCAACAGCGGCTCCTGGAGTCATCAATGGAGGAAGTGTCGTCAAGCCTACACCACGACCTAATGTTGTACCCACAGCTCAGCCCCTCCCCGGGGTGTCCACTCTGGCTCCCACGCCAGCCCCCTCCCAAGGTCCCACATTCAAAGGTAAGTAAAGGTGTAAAGTATTGCCGACGTCCATTCCTCACATGGCATCCTGTTCTGCATCAATAAAATATCTGGAGAGCCCCTCTGATTTAGTTTATATTTACAGCATATAATATTTACATTGTAGTATCATAACATCAAGCTCCATACTTGCATGATCATATTCTTGTAGTCATCGGTTGGGTTAAAGGGTCTCGTCAAATTTGATCTCTTCTGAATGCGACAAAAATGCGTCCTGTCCCTATCTAAATCAATATTATTCCTCGAGAACCACTCCAGCAGATTTGGTTGGCATGTTTCTACCACAATATGCTGTGTTATTCCACTCTCAAGTCATTGGTATAAATGTGCCAACTGTTGGATATATATATATGTTATATACCACTAGTGGTATATGACCTTCCAGTCTTTTGATTGGTCAAGACTTTAAACTTAGACCCGAGCTGCAATTGTTATTGACGTCATCAATAATCGAATTACGTCACATCATCGGGTCCTGGCCATCACCTGTAACACCCTATTTGCATACTTGGCCACGTTTCCCTTTGATTCAAGCCGATATTATTGTGGTAGAAACAGGTCACATGACTTGTGATTTTTGGATATGGAATTTATTTCACACTCGTAAGTTATTTCTTAAAACTTTTAAGAAATAACTTACTCGTGTGAAATAAATTCCATATCAAACAGCCACTCGTTGTGTAACCTCTATTTACACCATAGACCCTTAACATCAACTTAAATGATTATTTAAAGGAGCAGGTGCATTCCTGTCTTGCATATATTTTCTAGTTGTTGAGAGAATTTGATGGATTCTATCTTGTAATAACATTGCCAGTAGTTATGATTAGCATAATTTATACTGAGCTGTTTTCTCCTTTCTCCTCTTTTGAGGAAACATTTGATTCATTTTACCCTGTTTCTGTATTCTTAATAGCTCCTTATTTCATGAGCAAGTCATGATCAAATACGAGGACCATGTCTTCTTCTTGCAAGGGCCATGGTGGCTGAGTGGTTAAGGTGTTCTGACACTTTATCACTAGCCCTCCACCTCTGGGTGAGTTCAAAACCCACGTTCATACAAGATAATGTCTATCAGTAACAAGAATAATGTTGATATGTTTCTAGATGTATGTGTGTATAAGGGCCAACAGTACACTCAGGGCCAGAAGTGGGAGGATGGCTGCGACTACAACTGTGAGTGTGTGGATGCCAAGACTGGATTCTACCAGTGTTCAGAACGGTAAATGTTTTATTTTTCACCCTTTTAGGTGCTTTGCCACCTACAGTGGTCATCACCGACCCCAGTGAAGACCAAATCAATCATTGAGAACATATAAGGAATTCAAATGTTGTGTATTTCTGCTATCCTGATATATTCCGGATGGGACCAAATTTTTTCTCAAAAAAAAACACAAAAAAAACCGGATTGGACCGAATAATTTGTTCTCAAAAAAATTTAAAAAAGGCCCAACAACACACTGTCTCCTTCCACAAAATATTGTTTGTAATTTCCTAATATGATTCATCCTTTATTTGGTGGAAGACACCTGTTTCAAATAAATAAATTATAGAAAAAAAATTAAAATGATAGACATGTTCTGTTTTATTGAGTGTTCCGAACTATTTTCTGCATGAATTATTACGCTTGCTGCCTGGTTTGTAAATGGGAAGTTTGAAAAACCATTAATAATTCTGTTACAGCCATTTTGATATTTAGGAGTCATATATATCATTTTTTCAAGGAACTGATTAACATTGCTTTTCTGTATAATGTAATATTCTTGATTTCTGTTCAATTTCTTGTGTTTCTGATAATGTTACTATATGATTGTCTTTTTTTATAGATGCTCCAGATTTGTGAACTTGCCTGATGGCTGTACCCTACAGAGGGACTATCTGAACCCATGTTGTATGAAACCTTACTGCGTCCTCAAACCCACAGCAAAGCCGGCAGTTACTCCATCCCTAGGACCTGGCCAGACTCCATCCCTTACACCCAATGCATCGCCTAACCCTGTGTGTATGTATAATGGTGTACCCTTCACCCAGGGACAGTCCTGGTCAGATGGCTGCGAGCTGAAATGTGTGTGTGAAAATGCCACTACAGGATACTTCAGATGTAACGACCGGTGAGTTTCTCAGTCTCCTTAGGTTCAGAGGTTCACTAGAGAGGAGAATTGTGATCAGACTGGAAGTTGAAAAGAAAAAATTGTAGCTTTTTAAAACATCTGCTGTCATTATTGTACTGTGAAAGCTTTCAAAACATTTATTGCTTAATTTGTTAAGTAAAATATTCTGTTGAAATATTTATTAACATGAATTATTATAGATGGAAATATTCTTAAGAATCAAGCAAATTTCATTAACATTTAAAAAAAAAAAAGCATACTTTTTTCTTGATAAAATTATTAAGGAAAAATAAAATAAGATTTTATAAGTTTTGATGATTCTTTTTTTAATGAATTAAACTTATTTTTAGGTGTCCACATTATGACTTGACTCCTGGCTGTACAATGATCACTGATCCACGAGACTCTTGCTGTGTGAGACCTTACTGTGACCCAAGAATCACACCTACTCCTGCTCCGGCCATCCCAACTGCCCCAGGAGTTCCAGGTCAGACCTATACACCACAGCCAGGCAAGACCTTTGCTCCAGGTCTCTATCCCACTCTTCCTGGAGGAATAACTCTGATGCCTGGAATGATGCTAACACCCGCTCCTGGGCAGACATATGCTCCTGGGTTGTATCCTACTCTGCCTGGTGGAGCAACTCTTGTGCCGCCAATGGCACAAACTCCATACCCAGGATATACCTATGCACCACCTATTCCCACAGCTCCAGGCATACCAGGACAGACATACACACCTTCTCCAGGGAAGACATACGCACCATATTTGTACCCCACACTTCCTGGAGGAATTACTCTCATGCCTGGTATGATGATCACTCCCGCACCAGGACAGACATATGCTCCCGGGCTGTACCCAACTCTGCCTGGTGGAGCAACTCTTGTGCCACCGTTTGTCAACACCCCATACCCTGGCTTTACATATCCTGCTCCGATACCTACTGCTCCAGGGGTTCCAGGACAATTGTACACACCTGCTCCTGGGAAGACCTATGCACCAAACCTGTACCCTACAGTTCCTGGAGGACAGCCTCTTAAACCAGGGATGATGCTCACTCCACAGCCTGGCTACACATATGCTCCTGGCTTGTACCCAACCCTTCCAGGTGGAGCCACCCTTATACCACCATTAGCGTACACACCACGTCCAGGTTACACCTTCGCACCTGTCCCCACAGCTCCGGGTATACCAGGTCAGACCTACACACCATCACCAGGCAAGACCTACGCACCTAACTTATACCCAACAATACCAGGAGGAGAGACATTGATGCCGGGAATGATGCTGACCCCAAGACCAGGACAAGTCTACATTCCAGGATTCTACCCGACACTCCCAGGAGGAGCTACACTTGTTCCCCCCTTGGCTTACACACCACCCTCTACCTATACTGTTGCTCCACCAATCCCAACTGCACCAGGAATTATTGGACAGACGTACACTCCATCACCAGGAAAAACATATGCGCCAAACTTGTATCCAACAATTCCTGGAGGACAACCTCTTGTACCTGGAATGATGCTCACCCCACAGCCAGGCCAGACCTACGCTCCTGGATTGTACCCAACCCTTCCAGGCGGAGCTACCCTTGTTCCCCCATTTGCTAACACTCCACATCCAGTTTACACTGTTGCTCCTCAAATCCCAACAGCACCTGGAATTATCGGACAGACATATACTCCATCACCAGGAAAGACATTTGCACCAAACCTGTACCCAACTATACCAGGAGGACAACCCCTTGTACCTGGTATGATGCTCACCCCACGACCTGGCCAGACCTATGCTCCAGGACTCTATCCAACTCTTCCTGGAGGAGCGACCTTGATTCCACCACTTATGTACACACCCTTCCCAGGATATACCTACGCTCCACCCATTCCGACTGCTCCGGGTATTCCAGGACAAATTTACACACCTGCTCCAGGAAAGACATATGCCCCAGGACTCTACCCGACTGTACCAGGTGGACAGACTCTTGTTCCTGGTATGATTCTGACACCTGCTCCTGGCCAGACCTACTCTCCATTGCTGTACCCCACATTACCAGGGGGAGCAACTCTTGTTCCACCGTTTGCTGGATACACATTTGCACCCATTCCAACTGCTCCTGGTGTTCCCGGACAAATTTACACACCTGCTCCGGGAAAGACGTATGCCCCAGGACTCTACCCAACTGTACCAGGAGGACAGACACTTGTGCCAGGTATGATGCTCACGCCACAACCAGGAAAGACCTATGCTCCCGGGCTGTACCCAACTCTGCCTGGTGGAGCAACTCTTGTGCCTCCTTTGGCCAATACACCATACCCTGGCTTTACGTATCCAACACCCATCCCAACCGCTCCAGGAGTTCCAGGACAATTGTACACACCTGCTCCTGGGAAGACCTATGCACCAAACCTGTACCCTACAGTTCCTGGAGGACAGCCTCTTAAACCAGGGATGATACTCACCCCACAACCGGGCCAGACTTATGCTCCTGGCTTGTACCCAACCCTTCCAGGTGGAGCCACCCTTGTACCACCATTGGCGAACACACCACGTCCTGGTTACACTTTCGCACCTGTCCCCACAGCTCCAGGTATACCAGGTCAGACCTACACACCATCACCAGGCAAGACCTACCCACCTAACTTATACCCAACAGTACCAGGTGGAGAGACATTGATGCCGGGCATGATGCTGACGCCAAAACCAGGCGAGGTTTACATTCCAGGTCTGTATCCTACTCTTCCAGGAGGAGCTACGCTTGTTCCACCAATGATATACACACCATATCCAGGATACACCAACAAGCCACCAATTCCTACAGCTCCAGGCATTCCTGGTCAGACATACACTCCTTCTCCTGGTAAAACATACGCACCAGGACTTTACCCAACTGTTCCCGGAGGCCAGACTCTTGTTCCGGGCATGATGCTGACCCCGAAACCAGGACAGACGTATGCTCCTGGGTTATACCCTACACTACCAGGTGGCCAGACTTTGATCCCCCCTCTGATGTACACTCCTTATCCTGGATTCACCTATGCTCCACCCATCCCCACTGCTCCAGGTATCCCAGGACAGACGTACACACCTGCTCCAGGACTTACATATGCACCGAACCTGTACCCGACAATTCCAGGAGGACAGATGCTTGTTCCAGGAATGATACTTACTCCACTTCCGGGCAAGACCTATGCACCTGGTTTTTACCCAACATTACCAGGGGGAGCAACTATTGTTCCACCATTTGCTGGTTACACCTTTGCACCGATTCCCACTGCTCCTGGTGTCCCTGGACAAATCTATACACCAGCTCCAGGAAAAACATATGCCCCAGGGCTCTATCCAACTGTACCAGGAGGACAGACACTTGTGCCAGGAATGATGCTCACGCCACAACCAGGAAAGACATATGCACCAGGGCTATACCCAACCCTTCCTGGCGGAGCAACTCTTGTGCCTCCATTTGCTTACACGCCTTACCCAGGATACACATTTAGTCCACCTATTCCCACAGCTCCAGGTATCCCTGGTCAGACATACACACCATCCCCGGGACATACATTTGCCCCAGGACTCTACCCAACAGTACCAGGAGGACAGCCACTCGTACCAGGAATGATGCTAACCCCACAGCCTGGCCAGACTTACGCTCCTGGATTGTACCCAACTCTTCCTGGAGGAGCTACTCTGATTCCACCCTTTAGTACAACAGCCATTCCGACTGCTCCAGGTGTTCCAGGACAAACATACACACCATCACCAGGAAAAACATTCGCTCCAGGACTCTACCCAACATTACCAGGAGGACAGACTCTTGTTCCAGGAATGATGCTCACGCCACAACCAGGAAAGACATATGCTCCAGGATTGCTACCAACTCTGCCTGGAGGTGTAACATTAATGCCACCATTGGCATATACACCTTATCCTGGGTTCACATTTTCTCCACCCATTCCTACAGCGCCTGGCATTCCCGGTCAGATGTACACACCCTCACCAGGAAAAACATTTGCCCCAGGTCTCTACCCAACAATACCAGGAGGACAGACTCTTGTGCCAGGAATGATGCTCACGCCACAACCAGGGAAGACCTATGCACCAGGACTGTACCCAACTCTTCCTGGAGGAGCTACTCTTGTGCCTCCATATGCACCCACTCCCTACCCAGGGTTTACCTTTTCACCGCCTGTCCCCACAGCTCCAGGTATACCAGGGCAGACATACACACCATCACCAGGCAAGACTTATGCACCATACTTATACCCGACAGTACCGGGCGGAGAAACACTGATGCCGGGGATGATGCTGACTCCAGAACCAGGAGTGATGTACCAACCAGGTCTTTATCCTACTCTACCTGGTGGTGCTACACTTGTACCTCCTCTTGCTAGTACTCCATACCCTAAATACACCTATGCTGCTCCTGTCCCCACAGCACCTGGAATTATTGGACAGACATACACTCCATCACCAGGAAAGACATTTGCACCAAACCTGTACCCAACTGTACCAGGAGGACAACCCCTTGTACCTGGTATGATGCTCACCCCACGACCTGGCCAGACCTATGCTCCAGGACTCTATCCAACTCTTCCTGGAGGAGCGACCTTGATTCCACCACTTATGTACACACCCTTCCCAGGATATACCTACGCTCCACCCATTCCGACTGCTCCGGGTATTCCAGGACAAATTTACACACCATCACCAGGAAAGACGTACGCCCCAGGACTCTACCCGACTGTACCAGGCGGACAGGCTCTTGTTCCTGGTATGATTCTGACACCTGCTCCTGGCCAGACCTATGCTCCTGGACTTTACCCGACTCTGCCAAGTGGCGCCACTTTAGTGCCACCATTTGCAGGTTACACATTTGCACCAATTCCTACCGCCCCTGGTGTCCCAGGTCAAATTTACACCCCTTCACCGGGACATACTTATGCACCATACCTTTATCCAACGGCTCCAGGTGGTATACCTCTTGTGCCAGGCATGATGCTGACTCCAGAGCCAGGAAAGACGTACGCCCCAGGACTGTTCCCAACTCTCCCTGGTGGTGCTACACTAGTCCCACCATTGGCCAACACTCCATATCCTGGTTATACATATCCTGCTCCGATACCTACTGCTCCTGGAGTTCCAGGACAATTGTACACACCTGCTCCGGGAAAGACATATGCACCAAACCTGTACCCTACAATTCCTGGAGGACAGCCTCTTGTACCAGGAATGATGCTCACCCCAAAGCCGGGCCAGACTTATGCTCCTGGTTTGTACCCAACCCTTCCAGGCGGAGCCACACTAATACCACCATTAGCCAACACTCCATATCCAGGGTACACCAACGCTCCTATCCCAACAGCTCCAGGTATACCAGGTCAGACCTACACACCATCACCAGGCAAGACCTACGCACCATACTTGTACCCAACAATACCAGGTGGTGAAACCCTCATGCCAGGAATGATTCTCACCCCACAACCTGGTGTCATGTACCAGCCAGGCTTATACCCAACTCTTCCAGGCGGTGCTACACTTGTGCCTTCCCTGGCCATCACTCCATATCCAAGGTACACCAACGCTCCTATCCCAACAGCTCCAGGTATACCAGGTCAGACCTACACACCATCACCGGGCAAGACCTACAGACCTGACTTATACCCAACAATCCCGGGTGGTGAAACCCTCATGCCAGGAATGATGCTGACCCCACAACCAGGTCTTATCTACCAGTCAGGTTTGTACCCAACTCTTCCAGGTGGAGCCACACTTGTACCACCATTTGCCTAACACTCCATATCCAGGGTACACCAACGCTCCTATCCCAACAGCTCCAGGTATACCAGGTCAGACCTACACACCATCACCAGGCAAGACCTACGCACCATACTTGTACCCAACAATCCCGGGTGGTGAAACTCTTATGCCAGGAATGATGCTGACCCCTCAACCTGGTGTCATGTACCAGCCAGGCTTGTACCCAACTCTTCCAGGCGGTGCCACACTTGTACCACCATTTGCCAACACTCCATATCCAAGGTACACCAACGCTCCTATCCCAACAGCTCCAGGTATACTAGGTCAGACCTACACACCATCACCAGGCAAGACCTACGCACCATACTTGTACCCAACAATCCCGGGTGGTGAAACTCTTATGCCAGGAATGATGCTGACCCCTCAACCTGGTTTTATCTACCAGCCAGGCTTGTACCCAACTCTTCCAGGTGGAGCCACACTTGTACCACCATTTGCTAACACTCCATACCCAGGGTACACCAACGCCCCTATCCCAACAGCTCCAGGTATACCAGGTCAGACCTACACACCATCACCAGGCAAGACCTACGCACCATACTTGTACCCAACAATCCCGGGTGGTGAAACTCTTATGCCAGGAATGATGCTGACCCCTCAACCTGGTGTCATGTACCAGCCAGGCTTGTACCCAACTCTTCCAGGCGGTGCTACACTTGTGCCTCCCCTGGCGTACACTCCATATCCATTTGTTCCACCAACACCAGCTGTCACCCCATCACCATACCCAGTACCTACTGCTATCCCGGGTATCTTTGAAGGCAAGGGAGTCAACGGACAAGGAAGTAAGTCACATTATATTATGTTTTGTGGTAGAGTTAGCTCCCTTGATACTTAATGGTAGTTATCTCCCTTCTATTTTCTGAAAGAAATATGAAAAAATAATTTTGTATCAAATTACAATAAACATAATAGTTGAAATGATCTGATAATTAGATTAACCTGTTTTGAAAAAATTCTGCCTGGTACCAGTTTGAAAGTAGATACAAAGCAAAATGTATGACCAGGTTCTGAGTCAGCTGTTTAGACATTATATTCAATTTTGGCCAATTCAGTGGAAATGTAAACAAGTGAACAATAAGGATGTATACAGCATTGTATGGACTTATCACAGAGATTGGCTCTTTACATTTTTTCAGAGGTGTGTATGTATGAAGGTGTAGCATACAAACAAGGAGAGAAGTGGCAGGATGGCTGTGCTTACAATTGTGAATGTATTGATGAGTCCATAGGCAGATACAGGTGTAAAGAAAAGTGAGTTCTTATTGTCTGATGTTACAGTTATCTGCTTCACCGATGTTTTTTGTCTCTTTCCGTAATTGATACATTTTGTATCCCCTAATCCAAGAGCTAGGTCACCGTTGTTATAAATAGAAATAGTCTATTAGGATCTTGCATGACTGGCAATGTCATGTGGAATTTATTTAACGAGTTCAATATCAAAAGGTCAAAGGCCAGATGTCAATGTCACCACTACTGAAAATGACAAAATAGTCCCTGGTCAATGGATCAATCATGGAGATCAGTGTTGTTCAGCAATACCTTGTTATATATTTTTAATCGTTTTGTAACTCAATGTAGTCGGAAATCATTGGCTTAAAATGTATGCCAGCTTGGTATGGTAAGAGAATAATAGAATCTAACATGGGTCTGTTCTGTGAACAGGGATATCTCAACCCTCTTTCAAGAGTTTGGCCAGTCAGCACGAGGCTTGCCGAGTGCTGGCCAGCCAAACTCTTACACGAGGGTTAAGATATCCTTGTTCGCGGAACAGACCCATGATTGATTATTTTTCTCACATTCTTGCAACCAAACATAAGATTTTATGAAAGTTTTTCATCGCGCCATCTTCAATGCTCCTTGGAATGTGCGTCAAAATTTACACCCTGTGTAATATCGATTTATCTTTTCCCTAGCAACGGTCGGATAACCCTGTGAAGTATGTGAGAATAATAGAATCGTTCCCTACCTTAGGGGTGTGACAAAGTAATTTCAACCCAAGGGGAATTCATGAATGTCCAACCCGAGGCTTGCCGACTTACTTTATACTGTATGTACAAATGTAATGTTGAGTCGTGTATTGATGTTGATGTTCTGTTGACAGGTGTCCTCTGTTCCTCAATGTACCAAGCTACTGTCGCCTGGTGGTTGATCCAAACGATGCCTGTTGTAAGGTTCCTCAGTGTGTTGAACCCACTCTGCGCCCCACACCTGGCCCTCAACAGATCCCTGGGGTATCCCCCACCCCACACACTGGACCACAGACATTAGCACCCACTCTGAAAGGTACATGTAGTGGATTTAAAAAAAAAATGAATGAAAGAAAAAAAATTTGCTTGCAGTTTGGGATTTATATATAAGACAAAGCTTATATTATAAACGTCAGAAAGTACAAGCAATGCTTACATTATAAACGTCAGAAACTACAGATTTTGAAGTGAAATGATAATTGAAGTTATTTTAATTTGCAGAGACATGTGTATTTAATGGGAAGTCCTACACCCAGGGCCAGCAATGGTACGATGGCTGTGACAGAACATGTGTGTGTGAGGATGCTCACATTGGCTACTACCGCTGTGATGATAGGTAATTAACACATCTTGAAGCATTGTATATATAGCCATTCGGGTATCATAACCAGGACATGTGTTTGTGCTTTCTTATTATGATTTTGATTTGGAAATTCGTCTGCGCATTTTGAAATTTGTTATAAAAATGTTTATCACTTTGGCACTGGACAGGTATTATGTGTGCCACTATGCCCTAATCAGCTTAACAGTATTAGAGCAACTAAGAAAACTTACATCATTCAAACTCAAAATCAATAAACTTGAGGGGGAAAATAACCTCAACATCGATGAAATGAGGGGAAAATAACCTCAACATCGATGAAATGAGGGGAAAATAACCTCAACATCAATGAAATGAGGGGAAAATAACCTCAAAATTGATGAAATGAGGGGAAAATAACCTCAACATCAATGAAATGAGGGGAAAATAACCTCAACATCAATGAAATGAGGGGAAAATAACCTCAACATCGATGAAATGAGGGGAAAGAAAATAGCCTCAACATCAATGAAATGAGGGGAAAATAACCTCAACATCAATGAAATGAGGGGAAAATAACCTCAACATCAATGAAATGAGGGGAAAATAACCTCAAAATTGATGAAATGAGGGGAAAATAACCTCAACATCGATGAAATGAGGGGAAAATAGCCTCAACATCAATGAAATGAGGGGAAAATAACCTCAACATCAATGAAATGAGGGGAAAATAACCTCAACATCAATGAAATGAGGGGAAAATAACCTCAAAATTGATGAAATGAGGGGAAAATAACATCAAAATTGATGAAATAAGGGGGGAAATAAACTCAACATTGATATAACAAGGCGAAAATATGAACCAAAATATAGATTTGCTTGGAGACTCCTAAAAAAGTACAAGGATGGCAAGACCAGGTACTCATTGACAACACCCACCATACAAATCTAAGTCAAAGGGGGTTAAATCAGAATCTCGAATAAGAGTTAGGTTGGTGACAACATAACTACTAGGCATGCCAACAAGCATCAAACATGTCTGACCTAGATCTAGATCTCATGACACCAAAAACACCTGTTCATCCTGTGAAGTAGAGTTTGCTCACAGATGAATGAATCTTATTGGCGACAAGTAGATTCTTAGAGTACAGCCAATATTCTTCTTTATGATAATTCAAAACTCAATGATGTCATATGGGGTGATTTACAACTTAGAACCCCATATTTCTCTACGTAACAAGAGTTTTATTGACTTTGATTGCCAAACTGATTTTGGAAGTTTTCAATGCAACCAGAATTTAATGGATATCCAACTCCTTTCTAAGTTGAAAATTTAGTCTTAAATGTTCCTAAATAACAGATACAAGACTAGTGTAATCTATATGATTATATATGTTTGTCGTGGTGCTGAGATTATAACCAAGGAAAGTGGACCTATCATAATTGATTTATGAGAACTTTGATAATTAACTTGGCTGACTTGTTTCAGGTGTGCCAAGTACCCCAACCTGCCCAATACATGCACTCTGACAGCCGACCCGAAGGACCCACAGTGCTGTAAGGTGCCCCAGTGTATCCCGATCCCAGGCGTGAACGGTAACACTGTGAACCCCTCAGGACAGCCAGTTGTTGTAACAGGAGTACCGGGAGTAATCATCGGTGTGGGAGGTACACCTGTGCCACACCCATACGTGACCCCCATTCTACCTCCAGGACAATCGCCACCAACCACCAGCTCTCCTCTGCCTAAAAGTATGACACTACCATTGTAATCCAGCAAAATATCTACTCAACGGGAGTACGCCAGGTTTATCTAACAAAAACCATTGACACAATCGCTTTAATTTAAACAGTACCATAATATACTGAGCCAGATTTTCTCTTGCATCCATGCATAGTATTTGTGTCTGGAGCCCTCCTGTGGGATATGTTTTACTGGAATAGCCTTTGGCACATTGCATACATTCATATATTGATAATAGATTGATCTTTATACTTCCCGAAATGTGGATAGAGCTCAATATTGAATTGACACCCGAAAAAACATTTGGAACTTTTATATAAAAAACAATTGTTTAAAAGAAAATCAAATTGGTAAAAATGGGTAAATATGCTGTAAAATAAATTTTAAAAAAAGAATAACACTAAAAAAAACAAAAACTGAACCTGCAGCTGTTCTATGTTTACCTTTTCAACTGCCGTGTGGAAAATATCTAAGTTATAAAATAACAACCTTGAAAAGCCTTGAGCTTGATGCATTGGTTACTGTTTAACCGTGAGAAGTCACTTCGGTAGAAAAGTTGTTGGTTATGACATATCATTATGGTCTATGTTGCAGACGAATGTGTCTATAAGGGTCAAGCTTACCACCAGGGCCAGAAATGGCAGGATGGCTGTGACTACAAGTGCGAGTGCATCGATGGCAAGATGGGCAAATACCAGTGTACAGAAAGGTAGGAGTAATTATTTTACCCTAAGGCTTCAGCAAAGATTTCAGGTTCGTGCCGGGATCCTGAAACTATAATCTTGGCCAACATTTGAATCATCTGTTGCTGCTAAGATTTACATTAAAAGGCTATGAGTATAAAATTTTGACAAAATCTAAAAGAAGCGTTTTGATCTAGGGGCATAGTATAGGCACTATTTGAGATTGATGTATTGTATGATTGTAGTATTTTCATGCTATTCTCACTATAAAATAAATTTTGCATGTGAATGCAAGATGTTACTGTCTTGATTGTATCGGTAATACAACTTTAAATTGGTGACATGTCATTGATAATGTTACAGAGTACATTGTAATTTGTTTCAATGCTTCTACTAGAGATTAAACTTGGTACCTCCAGATTATTAGTCTTCCATTCTACCAATCAATCTATACAGAAGTTCTATATTAGCCAGGGTTACATTAACGTGACAATAGTATCATCTGGTCATTCCAAATTGATGAATCTAGTTTATTGGTCCCTTACTGGTGAAACCAGGAGGATTAAAGGTCTATTCCCGTCCATCTGTCTGTCTGTCTGTCTGTCCATCCACTCAGTTTTCTGCTCTATTCTCGGCCATGCTTCAAGTTATAATGGTGAAGTTCGAATTTAACTTCAGTATGAGTAGCTACGGATCAAGTTTGAGTTTCAGCGCTTTTAGGTCGAGGTCACAGTTAACTATAGTTAGCAGGGGCCGGTTGGGGATATGTTTTGCTTTAGAAATACCTAGCATGCTTGTTTGATAAGACTTTGTAAGAATATTCAATTTATTGGGGGATTTATGACAAATGTAAAAATAATATGTTCATTGATTTGTGGTCTTTTCAATGTATGCTGCTCATTGTTCAATTTTTATTTATAAATCCTACTATTAAAGAATGAATTTCAACAGTACATTGTAAAAATTTCAATTTCAAAATCAAGTTATTTTTTTCATTATTATAAATTTCTTTTATTTGGAAGTGAGAAAATGAGATGTGGCTCAAAATTTGGTATAGGGTGGCATATTTTTAGGATCAACTTGATGAAGTTTAATCTGAATTTGATCAGAGATAAGTTAAGGAAGACATAACATCAGTATTATGCTGTAACAGGTGCCCCACCTTCCCAGTCGTACCACCACAGTGCACCCTACAGAGAGACACCAATGACTACTGTTGTTTTGTTCCTCATTGCGACTTCAACCAGACTGTGCCTACTCCAGCACCACAGGTTTCTCCAGTACCTGGGGCTTCCAACATTCCATCCACTGGTGAGTAACTTCTATATATCTCAACAAGTAAGTAGCATGGGTCTGATGGCTCCGCCAGTCGAACGTCATATGATTGTTTATAAATCTCTTCACTTTGCAGTTTATGTTTCTCAGGAAGATGAGATTATTTTCAGTTGATTGTGCTGTCATGGCTGTGTATTGGTAATTTACCCTAATTATGATGTCCAATGAGGTGGTCACCACCTACTACAAGAAGACTCTTGTTAGAAGGCTGTTTACAGGGTAATAAACCCAGCCAACAACAAGCCACTAAATATTTAATTTCAATTGTCTAGTCTAGTGTTGTTCTGAGCATCACCTTCATATTAAAACAAAATTAATTACTGTTTAGCAATGGCAACATGTTAAAAAATGTTTTAGCATTACTTCAAATATTCATATGAATATTTCAGCATTCTGTGTGTACAACGGCCTACCATTTAAACAGGGACAAGTCTGGGAGGAGGGATGTTCAAAGCAATGTCGCTGTGACAATGCCCTCACCAATTACTACTCCTGCTTTGACAGGTAGGAGTCGGATACGGATAATTGTAAAATTAGTATAGCAGACTACTACTGATATAAAATGTCTATGTTGTTAGAATTCAGTCCAATGTACATATCTTATACTAGAGACGTATCATACATATAGAACTTTAATTCTGCTTAAGATTAATATTTGGGAATTTTGAACATTAAAATATGATTGAATTGAATATCCCGAAAGACTGTGTCGCTGACTGAACAATTGTGACAAGCTTCTGTTCCAGATACGAAATGATTTCAGCAAATTTCTTGTTTAAGAAACACTGAATACCTAAGATTGTCAATGAAACACTTTTTACAAAATTGTCATTGAAGGAAAAAATTTCAACAAATTTCTTGCTAAGATATTTCCTTTAGTGCTCATTTCTTTGCAATGGTAGATATCCAGATATGTACCTAATAAAACATGATCTGATCCTGAAAAAGAATGATTTGAAGCAAATTCTGACATTTCTCTCAGGTGCCCATCCTTTAGCAACCTGGACTCCAGTTGTATCATGAAGACAAATCCCAACGATCCATGCTGCCAGATTCCAGAGTGTCTGAACTCTCCAACGCCTGCACCCAACATGCAGCCAACCCTCGTACCAGGAGGCACACCAATTCCAAACCCTTACCTTGTCCCGACCCTTCCACCCGGAAAGATCACAGGGTCTGGTCCACAAGTCAACCCCAACACAGGACTGCCACAGACAGTCGGTGAGTTATGTACAGCTCAACCTTGTTGCTTCCCTGAGACTGCTTTCATGAAACGGTTTGTGTCATTCTGCAATGAACATAATTATGCACATGTACCAGATGTGTGTTTGTTTTTCTGAACTGAAAATGCATGGTGTTTAGGGAAGTTGATGCCATAGCTTGTCGTCCTGCGGCGCCATCTTTATTTTTTATTTTGCAAAACCCACTATAAGTCATGAACCACCTTACAGGATTTCAACCAAATTTGGTGTAGAGAATCCCTGAGTGAAGGGTAACCCATTTGGTTTAAAAGGTGGGTCTGGCTCCACAGGGACCTGAGGCATGGGGAAATATAGCAAATTCTTAAATACAAATCTTTCCCCCTCCCCCAGGGGCCTCAGAGGGAGATTCGATAAAATTCTTCTGTAGATATGAAGAGTGTTTGACCATATTCACTGCAATATCTAGGCCGCTTGTCTGTCATATATAGAATGAGAAATTAAAAAAATTGTTTTGGATAGACACTGCTGAATTCATCTTATTGATGTCGTTAATCAATAGAACCAGCCTCAGTCTCATCCAGGCTAACAAGTCGAGCGATTAGCATACAGTATTAAGTTAAAATAACTTGTTTCTTGCATTTGTTGCATTTGATCATTTTTGATAAAACATATACATGTATTTATTTGTGCGCCAAGTCATCTAGTCTTGGACAGACATAGATGAACCCTTCAGTTGGTCGTTATGGGCTTCCCTATGGTCAGTCTTGGCCCTAGTCTGTGCTAAGAAGGTTTAATCATTTTGACTGGTTGCACATAATCTGGTCTCTTATCGGGATTTGTTTGTAATTTACTAAATGTATTTTATGTAGTTTTCTGTCAATTTACCATCTATCAGTAATTAACTGTATCACTGTTGTGTGTGTAGGTTTCTGTCAATGTACCATCTATCAGTAATTAACTGTATCACCGTTGTGTGTGTAGGTTTCTGTCAATGTACCGTCTATCAGTAATTAACTGTATCACTGTTGTGTGTGTAGGTTTCTGTCAATGTACTGTCTATCAGCAATTAACTGTATCACGGTTGTGTGTAGGTTTCTGTCAATGTACCATCTATCAGTAATTAACTGTATCACTGTTGTGTGTGTAGGTTTCTGTCAATGTACCATCTATCAGTAATTAACTGTATCACTGTTGTGTGTGTAGGTTTCTGTCAATGTACCATCTATCAGTAATTAACTGTAACACTGTTGTGTGTGTAGGTTTCTGACAATGTACCATCTATCAGTAATTAACTGTATCACTGTTGTGTGTAGGTTTCTGTCAATGTACCATCTATCAGTAATTAACTGTATCACTGTTGTATGTAGGGTCCGGTCAATTTACCATCTATCAGTAATTAACTGTAACACTGTTGTGTGTAGGTTTCTGTCAGTATACCATCTATCAGTAATTAACTGTAACACTGTTGTGTGTAGGTTTCTATCAATGTACCGTCTATCGGTAATTAACTGTAACACTGTTATATGTAGGTTCCGGTCAATGTACCATCTATCAGTAATTAACTGTAACACTGTTGTGTGTAGGTTTCTATCAATGTACCGTCTATCAGTAATTAACTGTAACACTGTTGTGTGTAGGTTTCTGTGAGTACAAGGGTGTACAATACCACAAGGGCGACACTTGGGACGACGGCTGTAACTACAAGTGTCAGTGCATAGAGGAGACAACAGGAACATTTACCTGTAATGAAAGGTATGTAGTGGTAAATACTCATCATGAGGCTAGGCAGTTGTTAAAGTTTCTTTTTTATGCCCCTGCCAGGAAATGAGGTTATGGGGGCATGTGGTATTACGTACCAAGTCTGTCCTGTCACAACCCATCAAGATGCAGTTTAACTAGCTAATCTCAGGAACTGCTGATGCGATCCTCACCAAACTGTGTTTCTGGGTGTCGAACTGGCAGCGGGGGCATTTATATCTTACAGACATTTTTCTAGTCTAATAAAATATTAAAGTTTATTATTATGTAATTTATGTTTAGTGATTTTTCTTTCCTCTTTTTTCGTTGTATGTGCTTCAGATGTTAATATTTTTTCCAGGTGTCCACGATTCGCCAAGTTACCAGCACATTGCTTCATGGCAACAGATCCAAAAGATACATGCTGCAAGATTCCATCGTGTCCCCCTACCGCTGCCCCTGGTCTGGCCCCTACACCAGCTCCAGGATACACCCTCTCTCCGACTCAGAATCCCTTTATCTCGCCCACGCCTGCCCCACAAAGCAAGGGTAGGAAATACAACAACACCATAAAAACTGATCATCTTGTTTAAAAAAGAGGCTTTTTTGATTCATGTTTGATAAAACTATACACTTCACTATTATATAGGACCTAGATTCCTCTTCGGAACAGACATTTTTATCATGTTGATGGTCAAAAAGGGAATAAAGGAATCATCTTCTATGTAATCGTATATCCTTGCTGTACCAATTTCATTTTTCATTCAGTTGTAATGGAAAATTCATGGATTTGTTTACAGCCATTGTGTCTTGTATCAGTTTGGAGGTCAACTACCTGGAGTCAAAATAAGGTCACTGTTACCATATTAAGAATGTTTATGTCCTCCTTCTACCAACTTATATTTTCATCTGATTGTCCCAACCTTTTTGTATGAACTTACTGGACTACCTTGGGTCAAAAGTGAAGTCGCTGTCAAAGTAACTTTAAGTTAGATGGTGTTCTTATTTGAGCACTATTCAATGTTTGGATTGAGTAATTCCACAGCCTGCCATTTTTCGAGGCTTTTGACATGTTGATGTTTAAGTATGGGAACTTGCATTTCATTTATTATACCTAATAATTTTTTTCTTCTCAAATTAGACTGAATGCAATCAATTGTTTTCAAGTATCATAAGGGACCTAATTATCCCACCAGCCTGTAGGTGAACCCTCACCAATATTTCAGGATAGGAGAGGTTCACCAATATTTCAGGATAGGAGGATGTGTGTACTAATTGAAATTTATAATAAGATCCTTACCTCACTTATCTGCCAATATTATCTTCAGCCTTTACCAAAGACTCTTCAAACTAGATTCATTTTTATAAAGATATGTATTAAATGAAAACTTATATTTTACCCAGTTTTCACCTAGAAACTTTCGTTGTATGTGGTTTTATTAAGCGTGCCCCTTTCATGTTTTTGTAAGTGTACAGTGCACATATTAGTTCAAATACAGAGTAAATATGGAAAATTGAGGTTATTTTTCTGTATTCTCCAACTGTCACTGGTCCGCTGTAATAAAGTTACATTTTCCCATCATTACAGATGTATGTATATACCAGGGCCACCCCTACACACAGGGCCAGAAGTGGTTTAATGGCTGTGACAAGAAATGTACATGTGAGAATGCCAAGATCGGATACTACACATGTACAGACAGGTAAAAAAAAGTGTACATTTTAATGATTCGGAATAATTTGATGATATGAAAAAAATTCTGATTCCGTTTTAAATCTGCAGTTGTTTGACAGGATGATTGCATGTTGTATATAATTATTATAAGATTAAAAAAAAAAAATTCATTTCATTTGAAGTTAGAATGTCAAAATGATATTTATTTTCCTTTTATCAACAGACTTGTGGTTTGTATACATGTTAGTGATATATCTTACTGTATGGTAAATTCTCCTGATGAGCATTACTGTTTGTATGATATTAAATGTCTGTGAGTAGTTCCTTGCACAGTTTCAAGCTTTTTAGACAGTTTTAGGTCTCAAACCTTCATGGCTATTCCCTATAAAATAATTTGTAGTCTTTTCTTTTAGACATATTTAATAATAATGCTTATAACATCACAGGTGTCCAAGTTATACCAACCTTACTCCTACATGTGTTATGGTCCCTGATCCCAACGACCCTGATTGCTGTACAGCTCCTCAGTGTGACAATGCCAACTCTACCAACCCTACTGGCGTATACGGTTCAATCGTCGGAAGTGGGCGCCCTCCAACTCCAGCACCATTTTTGGCTCCAACCCTTGCACCTGGGGCAAGTCCGGACCCCAATGCACCATCACCAACACCCATGCCAAGTATGATAACAGAAAGTTTTCTGGCATTTATAGTTTTAATTCTCTTACATTTTACAAACAAACACGAAAAACATTCTTTTTAATTCTCTTACATTTCACAAACACACACGAAAAACATTCTTTTTAATTCTCTTACATTTCATAAAAACACACGAAAAACATTCTTTTTAATTCTCTGACATTTCACAAACACACACGAAAAACATTCTTTTTAATTCTCTAACATTTCACAAACACACACGAAAAATGTTCTTTTAAATTCTCTTACATTTCACAAACACACAAGAAAAACATTCTTTTTAATTCTCTTACATTTCACAAACACACAAGAAAAACATTCTTTTTAATTCTCTTACATTTCACAAACACACATGAAAACATTCTTTTTAAGGATTTTACATCTGGTGTACACTCTCCATGTGGCTATAGCAAGAATTTTTAATGTACTCATCCTAAAATCATACACTGTGGGAAACAGTCTACATACATAATTACAATACTGAAATCATCTTTGGATATTACATCCACAAGTATGAGAGAAATAGTAGTTAAGTTTTTATCAAGTATGGTTCACAGAAACTGAGAGATATCTGAATTCTGCTGCATCCTCAACATTTACATTTGTCATTTGTTATGAAATTAGGCAACAAATATCTGCCGAAAAAAACCCAATTTAATGCCACTCCTTCAAGTAGTTTGGATCAATGTTCACTTTGTTTGAACATTACATTTGTTGACTCGTTTTTGTGATTTTGTTTACAGAGGTGTGTGTCTACAAGGGTACACAGTATAGCCAAGGGCAGAAATGGCAAGATGGCTGTGCTTACAAGTGTGAGTGTATGAACGCAGATGCTGGAAGGTTCATCTGCACTGACAGATGCCCTCGCTACCCCAACTTGCCACTCACTTGTAGACTGGAGTTTGATCCCATGGACCCCTGTTGTGAGAAACCAAACTGTACACCCAACGCCGCACCAACTCTCCGACCTGGCCAGACCACACCCAATCCAAGTAATTCATCGTTTTCTGATTTATCAAAATAGATCAACTATATAATGTTTTAATTAATTTTGAATGTTGAATATTTTCAAAATGATAGGATAATTCCTTCAGGATATTTGAGTTCAGTACTGTATAACATCACTCTTAGACAAGCTAACTGACAATCATATCTTAACTTCACTAAAAGTAGAAAATATTAAAAACAGGTAAATTTTGAAACTTTAAACACAAAAACTGCTAAAAGGATAAGCTGGAGCTTCAGTTTTTCTTAGAATTTTATTTTGAATCCATTTTAGTTGAATATTGATTTTCGATTAAATGATAAGTTAATGATTTTCAGATGAGTTCTGTGTGTACAATGGAATCCCTTACAAACAGGGTCAGACATGGAAGGTTGGCTGTGAGAAGGTCTGCCGATGTGACGACGCCAAGATAGGCCGTATCAATTGTGATGACAGGTAAAATTTCTCTAAATAATCAGAGGAACATTATATCTTTTATATCAAGTTAATTGAATTAGGTTATACTTTTTTGCATTATTTATTAGCAAAGTGCTAATAAGAATTATGTTTTCGTTGTTTTTTATTGGTTGCAAGTAGCATAATGTAAATTTAGCAGAGAGTGTTTGTGTTTGTAAATATCCCAACAATACGGTCAATTTATGTTTGACATTAGTTTCATAAATAATCACTTATTGCTCCTTTTCTTGAAAAATCAGTATCAAATCTCTTTTGTATTGACTAGTTTAAGCCAAATTGTAGACATTTTTTCT
Organism: Pecten maximus; assembly: GCF_902652985.1. Lineage (NCBI taxonomy): Eukaryota > Metazoa > Mollusca > Bivalvia > Pectinida > Pectinidae > Pecten > Pecten maximus. The sequence continues at coordinate 8,367,065 of NC_047025.1, forward strand.
TATCTCTCAATTTGTTCTGATCAGCTGGAACCAAAATTTTGTTATTATTTTTTCATAAAAAATGGTGTCTGTTGCAGGTGTCCATCCTTCCCTGTTCTGACCGGTACTTGTTCCCTGGTAACTGACCCTAATGACAACTGTTGTCAGGTACCGAAGTGTGTCAACACCAACACTACAAATCCAGACCAGGTGATCATTGGCGTTCCCGGCACCATCACTAACGGAGGACATGGAATGGTCCCGAACCCCAACACTGGCACTCGAAGTTAGCTTTACACTATTATCTTCTACTTTGCAATTTTGTCCTTATTTTGCTTTTTTATACCCCTAACATTGTTACCTTCCGTCTTTCTATTCTTATTTGATTAAAAATTTTGCAGAATTTGACATGCAGTCTTTGAAAATGATGCTCTCTTATTATTAGGATGATTCATAATATTTTGTGTATATTTTTTTGACGGTTACATCAGTGTTTTGCATTCAAATCATGGGGAAAATTCTTTTAAAAGCTTTGACCTGTTTTGGACTTTACTAAATTTGAATTTAAATTAATTTCCATCAAAGTGGGAGCAGAGGACAAACATGCTTCACAAGCATATATATAGTGTTTCTTGTTCTAAGTATTTATTGAATTCTGACAATATGTATTTTCAGATTGAACTTGGATGATATATTTTCATTGAATAATTAATTCCTGTATGGTCTTTACGACATGTTTCCTGCTTGTTTCAGACGGTTGTGTATACAAGGGTAAATACTATACCCAGGGCCAGCAGTGGGATGATGGCTGTTCCTACCACTGTTCTTGTGATGACGCCACTTCCGGCGTGTACAGATGTACAGAGAAGTATGTCATCAATTTGCTCTTCGTGGAAAACGTAGATTATTGATTCTAGGGGAGGGGAATAAAAAGGTGTATTCCTGTGAAAAATCCATCAAACTCCAGGCTTAGTTAAGGTCTGTTCCTCAAGCGCATTTATCCTACTTTACAGCAAAATATCTATCCCATCTATGTCTCTGATAATTTGATCAAAGACAAAAAATCAAAATCAATCATGAAAACTGAATTTGTATACACAGTAACATTTTGTGTTTCAAGGTACCTGGTAGACTGTAATACAGTTATTATTGTTAGTATTTCTTTCGTTTTAACACAAATCACAAAAAAATACATTTCATTGATATTATATCTAGCATGGATATATTGAACAGTAATACTTATCACATCACAGGGGTCGAATTGTCAGAGACATAAAATCAAAATACAGTTAAGGATTTTTTTTTTTTCATCCTGGTTTTCTTCACTAGAACAACCTAAAGCGTAAGATTAAAATATTAAAGTTAAAAGTAAAATTTCTTATAAAAAATCTTCCAGTGATTCAGTATCTTATAAGCAATTCCTTGCCATTGTATTATTTATTGACACAATGCTACGTCCTTCCCCAGGTGTCCACGATATGCCAGGATCCCATCCTATTGTACCATGGTACAAGATCCAGCCAACCAGTGCTGTGAGAAGCCTTACTGTACACCCCTGAAGACCCCAGCTCCTCAGCCGTCCCTGGCTCCAGGTCAAACTCCACCCACTGTGTCACCCCTCGCACCACCTCAACTCATGAGTAAGTAGGAAAGATATTTAATTACCCTCATCTTTCACTGCCTCAAGAAAGATTTTTGTTACCCCCCTCATCTTTCACTACCTCAACTCTTTAGTAATTGTGATATAGACATCTGTGACCTGCCATCTCTCTAAGTTCTTGCTCTCAACTGTGACCTCAACTCAGTGATAAGAATATGTACGTGGGAAAGTCCCCTCTCACCACAACAACTCAGTAAGTTGTCTTTTCGTCTCAACTCAGTAAGTCATTTTTCAAAGCCTCAAATGACACCAGTATTTATATGAGCCATCTGTGACCCCACACCTCTCACCCCTCAACTCGGCAGTAATTCGCCTCTCACATCAACTGATCTTTAAATATGAAAGACATCTATATCTCCACAACTCTCAGTCTTGACCCAATTTTAAGTCACTTTTCACTAACTTTACTCAGCAGTATGTATCAACATGATATGACCATAACCTGACATATGTTGGCTTTAAAATGATTTTAAATTCAATGGGTTGTAAAAGTTACAAAACAAAGCCTAAAGGACAGATTATGGCTCTTAGAAATGTTTTCTTCGTTTTGCATATGTTTTTGCCATTAATGATGCTGCTTATTTGATGATATATAACGATACTAGTTTTTTTAAAGAGAAACCAGTTGGAAGATGATTCAGAATTTGAGTAAATTCTAAATTTACAGATAAGGGTTGTGACTACCATGGTCAGACTTTCCAGCAAGGACAACTGTGGTATGATGGCTGCAGTAAGATCTGTTTGTGTGAAAATGGAGTGACCAACTTCTACCGCTGCCAAGACAGGTGAGAACAATTGTTGATGACATGAAGAACTCACCTGCAGCATAACATAATTGTCTCCCTTGTGCCTTACCATTTTTATTTTGAATTCAATATTTTTTTCTCTATTTCTCAAGTTTCATACCACAGAATGGTTGATCTTCTATCACAACTTAAAAATTAATTACCCAACTGTTTAGTGTTATGTTGAATGCCTGAATTATGTCCAGCTATGATTGTAAAGTGGCTGAAGATACATGTTTATCTTAAGTTAATAAGAATATAATTAAGACATATAACAATGTTCTAAACATAAAAGGAATATGAAAATTGTATTATCCCTTTTGGTTTGACCTGACTGTTTAATAATAAATTTTGCTCAGATGTGCCAAGTTCAACACAATAGGGGCTGGTTGTACAATGGTGCCAGACTCTAGGGACCCAGCATGCTGTAAGGTACCAAGTTGTCCTCTGGTAACTCCAAGTGTGCCCCCTACCCCAGGGATCTACACACCTGTCCCCTCACCCCCAGGTATTGTCAACGGATATGGCAAGGTACCTACTCCAGCTCCACAACCTACACCTGTACCACAGCCAGGAGTATCCACACTTAAACCTGTCAATATTACACCTGTGCCAGGTACGTACCAAGTCCTGTACTATAGGTAAGTTATTAACTCATTACACATACCCAACGGCAACAAAGTTAGTTGGATACTTGAAACAAGGTGTCTGTGGTCTGAAGTTGTCTGAAGTAATCAAGGTGTCTGTCTGTTGTCTGAAGTTGTCTGAAGTAATCAAGGTGTCTGTCTGTGGTCTGAAGTTGTCTGAAGTAATCAAGGTGTCTGTCTGTTGTCTGAAGTTGTCTGAAGTAATCAAGGTGTCTGTCTGTGGTCTGAAGTTGTCTGAAGTAATCAAGGTGTCTGTCTGTGGTCTGAAGTTGTCTGAAGTAATCAAGGTGTCTGTCTGTGGTCTGAAGTTGTCTGAAGTAATCAAGGTGTCTGTCTGTGGTCTGAAGTTGTCTGAAGTAATCAGGGTGTCTGTCTGTGGTCTGAAGTTGTCTGAAGTAATCAAGGTGTCTGTCTGTGGTCTGAAGTAATCAAGGTGTCTGTCTGTGGTATGAAGTTGTCTAAAGTAATCAAGGTGTCTGTCTGTGGTATGAAGTTGTCTAAAGTAATCAAGGTGCCTGTCTGTGGTCTGAAGTTGTCTGAAGTAATCAGGGTGTCTGTCTGTGGTCTGAAGTTGTCTGAAGTAATCAAGGTGTCTGTCTGTGGTCTGAAGTTGTCTGAAGTAATCAAGGTGTCTGTCTGTGGTCTGAAGTTGTCTGAAGTAATCAAGGTGTCTGTCTGTGGTCTGAAGTAATCAAGGTGTCTGTCTGTGGTCTGAAGTTGTCTGAAGTAATCAAGGTGTCTGTCTGTGGTCTGAAGTAATCAGGGTGTCTGTCTGTGGTATGAAGTTGTCTGAAGTAATCAAGGTGTCTGTCTGTGGTCTGAAGTAATCAGGGTGTCTGTCTGTGGTCTGAAGGAATCAAGGTGTCTGTCTGTGGTCTGAAGTAATCAGGGTGTCTGTCTGTGGTCTGAAGTTGTCTGAAGTAATCAGGGTGTCTGTCTGTGGTCTGACGGAATCAAGGTGTCCGTCTGTGGTCTGAAGTAATCAAGGTGTCTGTCTGTGGTATGAAGTAATCAGGGTGTCTGTCTGGTCTGAAGTTGTCTGAAGTAATCAAGGTGGCCTGTCTGTGGTCTGAAGTTGTCTGAAGTAATCAAGGTGTCCTGTCTGTGGTCTGAAGTTTGTCTGAAGTAATCAGGTGTCTGTCTGTGGTCTGAGTAATCGGGTGTCGTCTGGTGGTCTGAAGTTGTCTGAAGTAATCAAGGTGTCTGTCTGTGGTCTGAAGGGAATCAGGTGTCGGTCGTGGTCTGAAGTATCAAGGTGTAGGTCTGTTGGTGCGAAGTAATCAAGGGTGTCGTCTGTGGTCTGAAGTAAATCAGGGTGTCTGTCTGTGGTCTAAAGTAATCAAGGTGTCTGTCTGTGGTCTGAAGTAATCAGGGTGTCTGTCTGTGGTCTGAAGTAATCAGGGTGTCTGTCTGTGGTCTGAAGTAATCAAGGTGTCTGTCTGTGGTCTGAAGGAATCAAGGTGTATGTCTGTGGTCTGAAGTAATCAGGGTGTCTGTCTGTGGTCTGAAGTAATCAGGGTGTCTGTCTGTGGTATGAAGTTGTCTAAAGTAATCAAGGTGTCTGTCTGTGGTCTGAAGTAATCAGGGTGTCTGTCTGTGGTCTGAAGTAATCAGGGTGTCTGTCTGTGGTCTGAAGTAATCAAGGTGTCTGTCTGTGGTCTGAAGTAATCAGGGTGTCTGTCTGTGGTCTGAAGGAATCAAGGTGTCTGTCTGTGGTCTGAAGTAATCAGGGTGTCTGTCTGTGGTCTGAAGTTGTCTGAAGTAATCAGGGTGTCTGTCTGTGGTCTGAAGGAATCAAGGTGTCTGTCTGTGGTCTGAAGTAATCAGGGTGTCTGTCTGTGGTCTGAAGTAATCAGGGTGTCTGTCTGTGGTCTGAAGTAATCAGGGTGTCTGTCTGTGGTCTGAAGTAATCAGGGTGTCTGTCTGTGGTCTGAAGTAATCAGGGGGTCTGTCTGTGGTCTGAAGTGAAGTATCAGGGTGTCTGTCTGTGTCTGAGTTTGTCTGAAGTAATCAGGTGTCTGTCTGTGGTCTGAAGTATCAAGATCGGTGTCTGTCTGTCTGTGGTCTGAAGTAATCAAGGTGTCTGTCTGTGGTCTGAAGTAATCAGGGTGTCTGTCTGTGGTCTGAAGTAATCAAGGTGTCTGTCTGTGGTCTGAAGTAATCAGGGTGTCTGTCTGTGGTCTGAAGTAATCAGGGTGTCTGTCTGTGGTCTGAAGTAATCAAGGTGTCTGTCTGTGGTCTGAAGTAATCAAGGTGTCTGTCTGTGGTCTGAAGTTGTCTGAAGTAATCAAGGTGTCTGTCTGTGGTCTGAAGTAATCAAGGTGTCTGTCTGTGGTCTGAAGGAATCAAGGTGTCTGTCTGTGGTCTGAAGTAATCAGGGTGTCTGTCTGTGGTCTGAAGGAATCAAGGTGTCTGTCTGTGGTCTGAAGTAATCAGGGTGTCTGTCTGTGGTCTGAAGTTGTCTGAAGTAATCAGGGTGTCTGTCTGTGGTCTGAAGTTGTCTGAAGTAATCAAGGTGTCTGTCTGTGGTATGAAGTTGTCTGAAGTAATCAGGGTGTCTGTCTGGTCTGAAGTTGTCTGAAGTAATCAAGGTGTCTGTCTGGTCTGAAGTTGTCTGAAGTAATCAAGGTGTCTGTCTGTGGTCTGAAGTAATCAGGGTGTCTGTCTGTGGTCTGAAGTTGTCTGATGTAATCAGGGTGTCTATCTGTGGTCTGAAGTTGTCTGAAGTAATCAAGGTGTCTGTCTGTGGTCTGAAGTTGTCTGAAGTAATCAAGGTGTCTGTCTGTGGTATGAAGTTGTCTGAAGTAATCAAGGTGTCTGTCTGTGGTCTGAAGTTGTCTGAAGGAATCAAGGTGTCTGTCTGTGGTCTGAAGTTGTCTGAAGTAATCAAGGTGTCTGTCTGTGGTCTGAAGTTGTCTGAAGTAATCAAGGTGTCTGTCTGTGGTCTGAAGTTGTCTGAAGTAATCAAGGTGTCTGTCTGTGGTATGAAGTTGTCTGAAGGAATCAAGGTGTCTGTCTGTGGTCTGAAGTTGTCTGAAGTAATCAGGGTGTCTGTCTGTGGTCTGAAGTTGTCTGAAGTAATAATTAACCCCTACCTTTCAACCTGTTCATATTCAACTGCATCTTTATACCTAAAGAAGTAAGGGCTGTTCCAGGAAGACATATTGGATGGAGGGAAGACACTTTGAAGATAGGGGACCAACCTATAGAAGCAATTGAAAATTTTGATGACCCTCCCACATATCCACTTTTTTGTGAATGGTACCCTGGTATATAGAAGGAATTTTAATGTAAAAATGGTACAAACACATCACATACACCCAACAAAATAATCAATTTATTTCAAACCCCACCAACCCATAGATGTGATTTTAATTTGAGTCCAACCCCAACACATGTAATTCATTAAAGTGCCTCCCCCGTCTCATATATGTTTTCCTGAAACAGCCCTAATGTGCTCTTGAGAATAATGATTTAGTTTTCACTCTCACCTCAATGAGTTTCCTGGAAGTGCTATCTCTGTGATATTTCCTTTCCATGAGTGTTCAATCAGAAACTAGTTACTGTGTTTGTACTATCATGATAAAAAGGTGGGAACTTGCATTGGTTACAATACTCATGTGTAGAGAAACAAGAAGTTACAGTGTTCAGGACTAATTGACTGATGTCTCAACCACCAGATTCAACTAGATATCATTTACGCATGTGTCACCATTTTGAAGCATGGCAGTGATTGGGTATCTATGTATCCATTATAATGTGATAACATTAGATAGAACATCCCTGGCATTAGTAAATGGTCGATGATCAAACTTGTCCTACATAGGTTTTCATTTGGTAGCTGAGGTACTATGTTTGCCCGTACTGAGAATAATCTAGGTGACAGAGCCTTGTGTGTTCTATTTTTAGCCAAGGCACCTTACCAAAGATTTTATATAGGGATATAAATAAGGTATATCATGCCAAAAATTTTAGTGTAGGATTAATATCTTTTAGGCATATTATAAAATTTTGCATCAAGATTAAGCTATAATTTCTACAAGTTTGTAACCAAATAAAAGAATGTTTGCTAGCAGAATTAAAATGGACTTTACCCAGAAGCTTGTATTACTTACTTTGGTCTTTTAAAAAAAAGAAACTTTGCTAGCAGAATTAAAATTGACTTTTCCCTACATGTTTGCATCACCAACTTTGGCCCTTCTTAGATTTGGTATGTGACGTATATCTACTTCACAGTGAGTAAGATAATGTTTTAGTGTAAAATTTGGACTAAAGGATTTATTTATGTTTGTGGTATAGATATTGTTGCTTTGTGGTACAGAATAAAGGATTTATTTATGTTTGTGGTATAGATATTGTATAGACATTGTTGTTTTGTGTTACAGGATGCCTGTACAAAGGACAGGTATACGGAACGGGCATTAAGTGGGATGATGGCTGTAATTACAAATGTGAATGTATGGACGGTATGTCTGGGCGTTACCAGTGTTCTCAGCGCTGCCAGAGGTACAACAACATCCCGAAGGATAAATGTGTCCTGATCGAGGATCCCAAGGACAAATGCTGCCAGGTTCCTTATTGTGACTTCCTCAATCCCACACCGTTCCCCAACGGAGCCCCAACACCTCGCCCAATAATGGCACCAAGTGCTATACCTGGTGTATCACCTACTCCAAAACCAAATGTTCAGCCAACCCTGGGTCCAAATGGAGCCACTCCAGCGAATCCCTTCCTGGTGCCTGTCCGCTATCCTACCAAATCACCAAGTATCACGCCCTCTCCTAATGGAATTAATCCAGGCCTTATTCCTCAACAGAAAGGCAAGTCTACCTATCAGAATTTTTCTGTTCTTCAGAACTAGTTTTCCAATCTTCAATATAATTTTTCTGTCTGTCTAAAATGAAAGCAACTTATCATTTAGGATGTATGCCATCTTTTTTTTATCAGACATCTTCTTTTCCAGAAAAGTTACAAAATGAGAAATCTGTAAAATTTCTTTAGATGGAATAGTTTGAACTTATACTACTTTACAATTTGTAGATAATGCCTTAAAGAATAGACATTAATATGGGTATCAATCTGCATCATCATCGCGATTATTGTTGTTTTGACGTTATTGCATCATCGCGATTATTGTTGTTTTGACATTATTGCATCATCATCCTAGTTATTGTTGTTTTGACATGGAATTAGCCATTTTGTACCACCTAACTGGTAGTTTTATCAGGGGCCACGGTGGCCGAGTGGTTCAGGTGTCCCGACACTTTAGCACTAGCCCTCCACCTCTGGGTTGCGAGTTCGAAACCCACATTGGTCAGTTTTTCTCCGGGTACTACGGCTTTCCTCCACCTCCAACCCCAGGCACGTCCTTAGATGACCCCAGTATTATCAAATTTCTTTTATGCAACTCTTAACATTGGGGACTTCTAATTGTAATTAATATGACAAAATCGTACAAAAATGGTTGCCTCCTCTCCAGAAAAATAATCCTAGATGGTGATGTAGAGTGGTACCCCTGATTAAGGGAGGTAACTCTTATGAAATATTTCTCCTAATAAAATCATTCTAATTGCTACAAAACAGGATTCTGTGAGTACAAGGGAGTGTACTACACACAGGGACAGACCTGGACTGATGGCTGCCAGAAGGTGTGTCGCTGTGAGGCTCCTGAAAAGGGATACTTCCAGTGTTCATCCAGGTAAATATAATAATGCTTACAGAGCACCTTGAAATTTGGAAGAGTTGATAACCCTCCTTGTTGATTTAGGCAGACAAAATTGTTACATTAGATTAAGAGCAGCTTTTGGTAGGTAACATAAAAGATTCTACTTTTGAAAATATTTTTACAAGCTTTTGGTGTAGGATAAGGAATTCTTGAAATTTGGCAATAAATTTTTTTTGGGTAATTAAGTACAAAAGATTTTGGTCCAATACATTTTCTTATTGTTTTGTCTCGTATGAATCCCCTCTTGTTTCTACTACATATCAAGTCGTCTTGTTCTCTAATGTTTTAGATGCCCCAGATACAGCAATCTGAGCAATTCTTGTGTACTGAAGACCAACCCTGCCGACCCGTGCTGTCTGGCCCCCGACTGTAACCAGTACCCGACACCCCGCCCAGACCTACCTCCTGTACCTGGTGCATCACCTACCACCCCCTTACCTATCTTTGTCCCGTCTGCTGTCACTGGCAGCTTCATAGGCTCGGCACAGAATCCCAACGGAATCACAGGAGGAGGAATCAGTTAGTATTTTAGTCCCCTACCATGTTACGGGGGACTTTTAAGTCTGTCTTGTAACATTCTGAATTAATGTCATATCTTGAGAACCCCAAACACGTTAGATTTGTATTTACAGCATATTATAAACGAACACCTGATTATACATTTGGTAGTCATTGGTTTAGATTAAAAGGTCAAAGGTCACTTTTTTGTGGTCATAGGTCAAGCTTATTACTTATCATTATTACCCTTGCTAGTATAGCTATCGTAATTCACCGGAACAGATTAAACATACTGAATTTGTAATTTTATAGGAATACTTTTAGTAATGATTGATCTTTAATTAGCAAGTTAAATTTTCAGGTATTGATATTACATATAATTTCAGTATTACCTAAACTAATTATTTTTCTTCACATTCATTTCATTATGCAAATATCTGTATAGAAGTGGAAAATATGCAATCAGATGTGATTTTACTCGGTATTAGTAAAGATGATTCTTACCACTAAAATTAAATGGTAATTAGACTGTTCATGATGTTTTTTTTATTCGCAGATTACTGTGTGTACAAGGGTAAAGTCTACAGTCAAGGAATGACATGGGATGATGGCTGCAACTACAAGTGTACATGTGAGGATGCCAGTCGTGGCCTGTACAAGTGTAACGACAGGTAAGTACTGTGTAGGAGTGAGGATGTCAGTCGTGGTCTATACAGGTGTGACGACAGGTGAGTACTGTGTAGTAGTGAGGATGTCAGTCGTGGTCTGTACAGGTGTGACGACAGGTGAGTACTGTGTAGGAGTGAGGATGCCAGTCGTGGTCTGTACAGGTGTGACGACAGGTGAGTACTGTGACAGAGTGAGGATGTCAGTCGTGGTCTGTACAGGTGTGACGACAGGTAAGTACTGTGTAGGAGTGAGGATGTCAGTCGTGGTCTGTACTGGTGTAACGACAGGTGAGTACTGTGTACGAGTGAGGATGTCAGTCGTGGTCTGTACAGGTGTGACGACTGGTAGGTACTGTGTACAAGTGAGGATTTCAGTCCTGGTCTGTACAGGTGTGACGACAGGTAGGTACTGTGTAGGACTGTGGATGTCAGTCGTGGTCTGTACAGGTGTGACGACAGGTAGGTACTGTGTAGGATTGTGGATGCCAGCCGTGGTCTGTACAGATGTAAGAAATGGTAAAATCGTACACTTTAAGATTCCATCTAAAATTTATCATAAATTTCAGAAAGTATATAAAATTGTTTGCATCAATCATATCCAAAACATTGTAAATCACAAACTTTTATCTTGTGTGTTATAGATGTCCCCAGTACTACCAGCTGCCCTGGCAGTGCCACTACGAAAAGGATCCCAAGGACACCTGCTGTCAGATAGCTAAGTGTGACTTCAACCTGAGCCCTACCCCTGCTCCATCCACACCAGCTCCCATCACCATGGCTCCAACTCCTCACGGCTGGACTGGCCCTACTGTTAAACCTCTTGGTAAGAATAAAAATGATAGAAGTTCAGGATTTTTATGGACCTAAGTCTGATCCCAACTCCCGGCCTCCTCTCACGGGAGTCCAACAGCCCTAACTCCTCATGGCTGGACTTCTGTCAAACCTTTGAGTAAGATTATAAATGTGGTAGCAGTTCTTGATTTTTGTGAACCTAAGCCTGATCCTGGCACCTACCACCCTAGTCCCTATGATAATATTTCTATAACTGGATCCCTATTGAGTGAATGTCATCATTCTTTCTCCATGTTGAAATTTCAATTTCTCTTGATTTTATCAGGTCTAAGGTGGTTTCATTCAGACTAGGAGGCCATGATTTGTTATTAAAATGCCAAGTTTCACTTTCAGCAAATTTCATTTGGGGTAAAGAACTCAGAGGGACATTTTCAGGCTATAATGTTAGGTGGCATATTTGTATCCCTAGGGGGATATAACTAATAACTATAGTGGCAGGCGTGTCGTAAAGGGATAAACTTCACTGTGTTTTGGTTACTTCAGATGTATGTATGTACATTGACAACACAACCTACACCAAGGGCCAGACCTGGGATGTCGGCTGTGACTTCCGCTGTGTTTGTGAAGATCCGAGCCAGAACAAATACAATTGTACTGCCAGGTAAGATCTCCATTGTCCTTCAATTACCTGTATTTTTGTGGCAGTCAAGAGTCTATTTCCTCATCGATATAAACACAATGAGAGGAGAAATGTTTCTTGACTCATCTCGGTCAATTTTCCTTGCTTTTTGGACATCCTTCATTATGACACATTTGATGTGAGACCAAGCACTTCATTGACTCTAAGGAAACCTGTGATCCAACATCTTTTGTATTTTTGCATTTGACTTTCTATGGACTTCTGGTTTGACATATTTATATTAATCATTGGCGATGAGTATCATCAATTAAGCAGAAATCTCTCCCTGCCATATTTTCAAGAATTTCTTTATTTTGTTCAAATTTTAGCATTGTATGTATTTTTAGTTAAAATTGCATGCTGTTTTGTGTATTACTCATTGGTATTGGACAGAATTGAAGTTTAATTAATTGTCCTTTTGTAGATGCCAGGTATTTGCTAGCCTGCCTTCTGTGTGTAGTCTCATACCTGATCCCAGTGATAAGTGTTGTGAAGTGCCCAGCTGTGGTTCATACACACCGGTTACGGTCATCAACGGAACATCCACACCACCACCAAACTCTCTCAATGTGTTGCCGGTGGGAACTCACGACGTGTTCGCAGGATCCAGTTGGGGACCAGGCTCAGGAACACATCCTGTCACAGGAAAACGGGGTAGGAATGGCGGAATTATTATAGATTTAATTACCATAATCCTATCAAATAAAAAAACTTCAACCCAGAGGATATGTTAAATGAGGTAAAAGTCTAGGATTATCAATATGAATTGTTTTTAATGTTAATTGAGTCGAGAGATTAGTAAGCTATTTACAATCTGTTGTGAAGGTGTCAGGGAAAGATTTTTGCGTCAACACATGGGACAAAATTATCAATCTTTTCCAATAATTTTTAATGGAATTACTGCCCCTAATTTATTTTTTCCCTATCTTGTAAGGGCTAATTCAATTCTGCTTTATTTTATGGTTTATTAGGCAAGTAGTAAACCAACATAGTATTTAGACTTGATATACATTCTTGATACGGTATTTATATTCAAAGTATAGGCAGTATTGTAATAATGACAATAGTTATAAGGAACACTATTCTTGTTGGCCTTTGATAACTGTTATGTCTCTTCTCTTCAGATAAGTGTATATACAAGGGTCAGGCCTACTCACAGGGCCAGTCCTGGAACGACGGCTGTCAGTTCGTGTGTTCTTGTGAGGACGCTGTGAAGGGTGTATACAGATGCTTGTCCAAGTAAGTCCTATCAACTGCTATGAAGAAATGTTTTGTATAGTTAACATTACGGCATCATCTTAAAATTGATTGTATTTCAATGACTTTCAACCTTCTCATTGTCTTGTTGAGCAGTCTCGTTGTCATGTGGGTATCATATATCTCATAAGTTTAGTCGTGTTGGAGGATCCTGGTTTCCAGGTAATATGACGGCTGCTGTAAAATAATTTTAAAAAGCTCACTCTTTTATGAAAATTAACATCACGCTCTCAAACCAGATTAAAGTTTGGTGATTGTCAGTAAATTTTCCAGGTCGTATGACAGCTGCTGTAAAATATTTCAACAAAAAGCTAACTTACGAAAATCAACATTATGCTCTGTCACCAGATTAAATTTTGGTGAGCGTCAGTCAAGGTTAACGATTAAAGGTCTCTGCTGCATTGGCCACTTTCAAAATCATGACCCTCTGGACAGATTTGGTGCATATTTTGTAATGAAATATTTTGACCTCTGGATCAAAAGTTTTGCTTTTAAGCTAAATAAAACTAAAACCTATATACTTTTACACCATAAAATGTAGGTCAATCTGGTTCTAAGTTTTACACATAGTATTAATGTGTACTTTTCATTGACTGATGAGTTCTAAAAACAGGAAACAATTCTAGATTTGCTAACTGTTTCAACTAACTTCTTAACATTTCAGCACCAAGAAATCTACATTTTCTCTATTGTCTTGACAGGTGCCCAGCCTATCCTGCGATCCCGAACTACTGCCACAAAATCACAGTCCCAGGCCAGTGTTGTCCATCACTGTCATGTGATGTACCAGGCTATGGCAACTACAACCCAGTTCCACAGTTAATTCCAGTAATGGCCCCTACCCCACAGCCGGGTGTTTCCCCCACCCCCAGGCCGTCGGGTCTACCCCCTGTCATTCATGTTATCCCCAGTACCTCCAAGGGTAATACAACCGGTGGATTCGCTCCGCTCCCTGGAGGCGGTTATCCAATCACAAACAACCAGATCTCTGGTATCACAAGTGAGTTCTCTATCATCAAAGTCATTTATTACAAATTTCTAGAGAACAGGAAATTCACTTTGTTATATCAAGAATTTGTTATTTTCAACTTAAATCATGTGAAAAATTGAGCAAATCAAGCCTAAAAATGCAGAAATATAATGTAATAGTTGTTTCTGACATAGTTGTTGGCAAAGTTGGCTGTATATGTGTTAATTTTAAAGAATGATTATAGGATCTTCTTACTTTTCAGTATTTTGTCATTCTACGCAAGTATTTAGTGTATAGCATTCCATTTGCTGCCAATATAGAAAATTAACTGAACAAAAACGTGCGTTTGAGGGATGCACCTTGCCAAATTCACATTTTCTTACTGTATTTGAAATTAATCATTGACAAAATATTTCCACCTTTAAATTCCTGAATTTCTTTTTCCTGGAAAAAAGGTGAACATTCCCCTATCATAAATATTAAATTTCACTATAATTTTTTTTTCATTTCATCCCAACAGGCCAGTGTATATACAAGAACAAAGTGTACAATCAAGGCGAGTCTTGGGATGATGACTGCGACTATTCTTGTAAATGTATTGATGGGCGAACAGGATACTACGAATGTAACCCTAAGTAAGTCTGGATCATATTATTCTTTAATGGAATCTTGCTTTATATAGGTATTTAATATGGCGTAATTAAATGTAGATCCAATTAAGACCTTAACCTTTTCTTGATATTACAATATCTATGAAACATACCTAATTTGCTTGCATTTTCATCACTTTTTCGGGGTCTGGATGAAAAGCAATACAGAGTATCTGAAATAAAACCCACATGATCAGGCAGGTGGCCACATACCTCCCTTTTTTTTGTCTGAATGGAGAATCTGTCCCCAGTGGTTTTAATGAAGGTGAATGTGTAATTGTTTAATATATATTGTCATACAAATTGTTTGATTTTTTTTTTCTTGGGACATTCTGCCACCAGGTGGTCAGACTCAATTTAATACTTTCCTTCAGTCATCACTACAATAATGGGAGTGAAGAATTTGTTTTTTTAGTGAGGATGGGGGGCTAGACATGAATGCTCTATCAATTGACAAATTACTGTTTTAATTAATTTTCTTTCTTATTTTTTCTTTCAAACTTTGACATATTTTGAATTTTGTTAAAGTTTATTTTGTTATGATGCATGTTTCACAAACATTCTGTCCAGTAGTTGTATCTTTTGAAGTGAGTAGTTGAGAATAATTTAGTTTGGTCTATAATTCACCTGTCCAGTTGTCATTGATATTGTCAAGTACCCTTTGACCCTGTATGACAATTTAGTTATTAATCTTCAATTCTTTGGTAGATGTCCAGCTTATCCTGACCTACCAGCTACATGTTTCCTCATCAAGGCATCAGGAAGCTGCTGTAGAATTCCACAGTGTACTTATTATGGCATGGTAGTCGACCCAGTGGCTCACCCGTCTGTAGGTATCCCGGTCGTGGGACAGTATTCTGGCGGGTTTACAGGCTTCAAACCAGGAGTAAACTTCACACAGAATTTCCCATCATTCAACAACACAAGAGGTATAATGCTCGTTTATAATCTTTCTTCTCAGGTTGATAAAACCAAATATTGACCTCTTTAAATGACTGTAATAATTATTATACATAATGATAAATTGTTTTGGTTAACTTTAGGTAGTATAATGACTCTATTAAATGTATTTATTTCCTTCTTGTAGGTTGATAAATGTAAACCAAATATTTACCTCTTGAAATGACTATTATAATAACTATTGTTTGACTATAAAATTTCATGTTTTTTTTTTTGTTTAATATTTCTTCACAGGTTGATGAAACCAAATGTTGACATCATCAAATGATAATAATTGTATAGCTCTATTTTTATTTCGGTGATTAACATATAAATGTCCTTTTTACACCTGTCCATTTCTTTAAATTGATAATCGATCAGGACCTCATTCAGAATGGCTTATGTTGAACAACACTGTCAATGTTGTATCTATGTCTTCCAAATCTCAATAAAAATTAACACAGCAAGTTTGAGATCTTCATTAATTTGTTTGCAGATGTTTGTGTCTATAAGGGAGTAATCTACCAGCAGAACGACAAGTGGGATGATGGCTGTGACTTCACCTGTATGTGTGATGACGCCAGTACTGGTCACTATCAATGTAACACCAAGTATGTGTGTCATACATCTACCGTGTCTATTCTAATACTGATAGCATACTTGCTTTCGTTCACTCATATTGAAGCACAAAATTAATACGAATTTTAAAATAATACCTTCATGAATCGGTGCTACCTCAATGCTTACCATTGATAACAATGTACAGAAACTGCAATTAGTGCAATCATAATATTATAATAGCAGAATTAATGCTGTACGCCAGAAAATCTCTAAAATAAGACTAATGCTAAAATATACGAACTTGGTGACAACACCCCATGTATTGTTCAGAGTGGTAGTCACCAGCTACAAAGTGAATGCATTGTTTCAAAATGCCCCACCAAGAAAATCAAGATCTTTTGGCATAATGAACTAAATAAGTTATGAATCAGATATGGGTTTTATACGCCCGCCGGGAAGGCGGGAAGGCGGGGCATATATTGGTGTCACCCTGTACGTCCGTCCGTTCATATGTCAACATTTACATTGTCCAGAGATTTCCCGTCAAAGTACTGAATGGATTTCAAGGTCGTGGTTTGTGAATCTAGGTTACTGTTACTATTTTTAGAAATTATCTATAACCTTCCTTGTGCAGAGGTTTCAGAGTTTCCTTGCATCATGTTCCTGAGACTATTTTTAGAAATTTTCTATAAGTTTCCTTGTGCGGAGGTTTCGGAGTTTCCTTGCAACAACCTTACTACTCCCCACACAAAGCCATTTGGATATCTCTCGGTAAATAAAGGTAACCACACTGTATCCAACATGCATGCTTATAGTTAATTCTTTCCTTCAAATAAAATGTGCGTCGATTTTCATGGCGGGCGTATTATGTACCGTTTGCGGTAGTCTTGTTTGTTTGAGATTGTTAAAAGTTTTTCTGAAAATTTTGTTTTTCAGATGTCCAACCTTTACCAAGTTCCCATGGTATTGTTCTTTGGTAACTAAACCAGGAGACTGCTGTAAGAAGGTTAATTGTGATACTAGTCTGCTTAAAATATCAACTACTACACCTGTTACTCTTACTCCTACCCCCTACCCTCCGACTCCAACCCCCGACCCCAACTCCCATTGTGTTGATGCCATAGACAACTGTAATACCTACGGAAGAACATCCTGCTCCCAATATAGCAGTTGGGCCAAGCGTAACTGCCAGGCGTATTGTGGCTTGTGTGGTATGTAGTTTAATTTTTATCCAACATGTATCACCTTTAAAAAAAAATTATTTTAAGAGTTTTAACATCTTTCTTTTCACATGTTTAATTTATACAATTTTTCAGATACAATCATGTTATTGTGATGTGAGTTCTTCATATTAACATTCGTTATAAGACTTTTCGATATAATTGTGCATGTATCTGCTTAAAGAAAATAATCTCTTCATCAACATTGCTAGTTTATTTTTGGAACTTAAGCCTTATTAATTTATATCAGGAATTAGTATCGGCTATTGAGTCTGGGAGGATATCCTATTACCAGTTGTCTCCCAACATTTTAGCTGACATGTAGATCTGCTATTAACATTATATTCAGTATATTTTAGGGCTAATTAAACCCCAAATAATATAAAGAATATTTTGTCTCAGTTATTTGTTCAGGGTGTCTGGTGTCTTCCATTTGTCATGAAAATAAGATTTCAGAAATCAATATGTCTTCAAGATGAAAAAAAAAAAAAAAAAGGACTGTGATCTAAACAACTCTATTTGAAATCAGTGTTACCTGACATTGAAATATATAATTTTAGATATTAGCAAATATATTTTAAAAAATTGTCCAAAAAAAAAAAAGCTTTCAAAATTCAGGCATATGAATTTTCAGCTAAAAGTCTGATTTAGTTTTTTCTCATGTTTGCTGTAATGTTAATTTTAATATTTCTTCATAGAAAATACTGAATTAATAAAAATTGGGACTTCAGACTTTTTAACATTCAGCTGCTCTCGACCTTGGAAAGGACACTCATAATTTACACCAACGTTTTCTGTACATTTATAATTATAATAAGACAATCCAGAGTAGCTTTATTTTGAATTAACCTACACTTGTTTCAGCTTCTCAAAGCTCCACAACACCACTAACATGTGCTAACAAACTGCCCAACTGTCACGAGTTTGGCTATTCTCAGTGTTCTGGTATCTACACTGTTTGGGCCAAGGACAATTGTGCTGATTATTGTGGTCTGTGTCCAGGAGGTCAGTATACTAAACATAATATTTCTATAGATTAATGGCAATTGATGGTTTCTGTTGTTATATAACATTCAAAACTATTCATGAAGCTTACTCTCAAGTGCTCTTAAAAAAAGGCAATTTTGAAAAAAAAAGAAAAATAATAACAAGTCTAGATAAAACGTATTATGTAAGCAGTCTTAAGCAATGAATTAATTGAATGTTAAGCCAATGCAAAACTGTAGTCCCCCTTCAAAGTGTACACAAGTGTTGATCATATTCTGGACAGGGATGTTCAGTACTGTTCAAAGTATTCTATGGGAAGAAAAGAAAGGAATTAACGTATTTCCATATGACGACTTTTCACTTGAAGTGATATCAGTGTTTCTACATAAAAGTGTTATGATATGGAATTCAGTTTTTTTTCTGTATACTTTTACCCCAAGTCATCAGACTACAAATTCACATGCCTTATATAGAAATTATTATCTTTAAATATTTGACTTAAATATGAGTTATGTGATGAACAGAATCTTACACTCGTCACTATGTAACATTGAATTTAGTAAACATGTTAAATATATTTCATATAATGTATCCACTTATGTTAGAACTCTGTGTTGTCACCTGGAGTTATTGGAGGACAAATAATGAAAAAAAAAAGTTATTGGAGGACAAATAATAAAAAAAAATACCGAAAGCAGTGATATATAATGACAATCCATCTGAGGGCTGTTCAAGAAAAAACATCTATGGGTTGGTGATGTTTGATATAAATTAATTCTATTAATAGGTTGGTGATGTTTGATATAAATTAATTCTGATGTTGGGTGTATTTAGTGTGTTTGTACCATTCTTGACATGAAATTGCCTCTATACCAGGGTACCATTCACAAAAAAGTGGATATGTGGGAGAGTCATCAAAATTTTAAATTGTTTCTATTATAAAGGTGGGTCCCCTAATTTCAAAGTGCCTTCCTCAGTCCCATATATGTTTTACTGGAACAGCCCTGATTAAATTGTGTTTAGTAAATGTATCCATTTCATTAATACATAGGATATTCAATGGTTTGTTGTTTAATATCAAATATATTTAATGGCCATATGCGAGTTTTTTTTTATATTTTCAAGAGTGCATAGCATGAGTGATGATACATCTGATTAAATTGTGTATAGTAAATGTATCCATTTCATTTAATATACAGGGGATTTTCAATTGTTTGCCGTTTAATATTAAATATATTTCATGAGCATATAGCAGATTTTTTATTTTCAGGAGTGCAAAGCATGCACCCATGCCAAAGTGAAACCTTATATTTTCACTTCTCATCACTGCAGTGAAAATATCAGTTTTATCAGTTATGATAATTTTCTATTATATTTCTCCGGCCAAAATGTAATAAATATTTATGCAAGTCATTGTTTAAGTAAATATAAAAAATTTAATGTATTTTCCTTCTTATTAAGCCACACACTACCCAACATCCACTGTCACTACCACCACTGGCCTGCCTTGTGTGGACGTCCTTCCCAACTGCCAAGACTTTGTGGCCGCCAACTTCTGTAATGATCCGGCCTATGGAAATTGGTCTATGACTAACTGTGCTAAGACTTGTGGCTTGTGTAACGGTGTGTATTATCTTCAGTAATGATCAAGTGGGTAAAATGAACTAAAACCTTTCCCACGATAACAGACTCATGTGTTTATTATATGGGTAAAAAGATCGCAGTGACATATTAAGTGAATGAGCAAGGGAAGAATGATTACTTCTATATATCGTCTTTTTAACAAACAAAAATGAGTCTTAGATAGGGAAATTTGGGTTGCATGCGGCTTAGCTAAAGGAACCACGGAACCAAATGATTTCCCATAGACGATAATGTTAAAACGTTTACCACTGTCCTGCTTAAATGGAGTTTTCAACACTGGTCCAATAGCCTTAATTTTGAAGAATGTCATCTCGGAAACCTGTAAATAGAATGTTTAAAAATTCTACCAACTTGAACTTTTTTTTATATGGGGGCCACCATCTTGTATTGAATTCAGCACCAAAAATGTATTGCCCAGCCCACACATAAAACTTCTCTCACCTAAATATGCAATCAGTAGGCCCCAATGCATTCACCTTCCTATTAAATCTTCTGCCCAAACGGGGAAAACCCACAATCTATTTTTGATTCAGTTCTGTGGTCCCTAAAGTATTTATGTACCAGCAGTAAATGATATATGATACCTCTTTAGAGTGATGTTTAATGCAAACAATATTTCCTCACAGAAACATTCTCTGTATGAATAAATAAAACTATATAATGTATAATGAATCTTTCCTGAGAATGCGATTCCTGTATGTTCAAAAGATGTAGGTAGAAAAAAAAATCATCAATATCTTCTTAATTTTGGTTATACGGTGAAAACAAAGTGGTTTAAGTTTTTTTTTTTTCAATTCATTTATTCTCAATGAGTCATTTCCCTGAAATCTGGACATCTAATTTGCATATGCACATCCTAGGTCCTATGACTTTAGATAATTTTCTATTTTGTTTTTTCAGGCGGTGCACAGGGACCAACATCTACTGTTGGGTCAAGTATGTATCGTGTTGTTTTCTATACCGGTAAAATAAATAATGTTTAGTAAATAATACATGAAATTCACTGGTCAAGAAATGACATGAAATTTACCAATATGGTTTTGACTTGAAATATTTCCAAATTTTTAAATTTGGATTTTTGATGATAATGAAATGTGATTAGGATGTTGCGGAACGAGGACAATCGATGATAACGGCGATGAAAATGACAGAGTGATACTAAGGGTAAGATTGAATGTTATCTTATTATGACAGTGACCTCTGGTAATGGATGGCTACTACTGATGAAGGGAGTGGCCGGAGTACCTGGTGACCTCTACCAGCTGTGGTCTGGAACTGGTACCCTCAACCCTAATGTCCCTGAGGCTTCGTATCTGACCGCTCAGTATCCAGGTCACTACAAACCAGACCTCTCCAACCACTGGGGCACTCTCTGTCTGGACAAGGTTAGATCTAGCATCATTTAATAAAAGAGGGGAGGGGTTATACTTAAATCAGTTTGTCTGTGTAATGATTTTTTCCAGACAGTTTTCTTCAAAAACTTTGTGGATCCGACTATTTTCACTATGTTTCTACCCCTTCCTGTTTTTTCCCCAATGTTTCAAAGCATCAGTGATGTAGTCAGCACACACTGAAATTTTCACCTGTACTTAAGACTTTTTTTATAACAGTTATGCCCCTTTGTTGACAGAATCTTTTCTGAACAACTCCTACAGCTTTCATATGAACTTTTCTAAATATCACGGATGTAGTCAGCATACACTGTGCACCTGGACTTGTGGCGTTGATTGAAATCTATGGCAGTTTTGTGTAGTGTGTAGATGTGTTACTCATGCTCGGGGACAGGAACCAATCTTTTTCTCTACTGTATGCAAACTTCATTTTGGTATATGTAAATCTTTGTTTTATTTTTTATGTATATAGGTGAAGGTATCTATCTACAACAAGGGTGTAGAAAAAGCTTGGATTGTCTTCAACACCACAGGAGCTGACAAGATGAACTGGTTCACCAAGGACCGAATTATTGATTCCAGTTGGTCAGATATCAAGACTGCTGCCAGCCAGTTTTCAATGCCAGGGTATGTACAATGTGTTAACAGACTCTCTCCCAATCCGAGATCATACCGTGGCTCTTTAGAAAGTCAGAGAGAATAAGATGAGGTGCAAAATTTTCATGTACATCTAGTTCGAATTCAGAAAATGTCAGATTCTCAAATTAATGAAAATCCTAATTTAGCGCGGTGGGACCTTCAGACATATTAAATATGTTGCACAAATCTATTGTGTTAAGCCATTAAACTGAACTTAAGCATTCTCATCAACAGAGACCCAACAGTTGGCCGACAATTCTATGCCAGTGGAAATTCCAATGGATGCGATTCAAGTGGGTGGATGATGGTTTCAACAACAACATCTAACCCTTGTTTCTTTGAATCGGGCAGCAAACCAGCTTTCTACTATGCTCCAGGACAGACACAAGCAAGATGGGGCTTCAGTAAGTCTTCCTAATACGATTTTTGTCGAGTCCTGAATAATCAAGTTGGCTGTATGGCATTGTTAAATCTGGATTATTTACTTTCAACCTCAAAAACACTTGAATCCCGGCCACATGTCCTTGAAAAAGTCTTTGAAAGTTTTAATAATATAGTCTGCAATTGAACAAAGACATGTATTTGGGGGAATGTAATTTCAATCCAAATATAATATAATATAATATAATGAATGAATCTACCTTTACATCTTAGTTGCATTTAATTTGTCTCAAATTACCTGAAGAAAAATGGGCGAATCAGCATTGTATGGAAAGCATGCAGCATGAGGCATGGACAACAATTAATATAATGTAAAATGTGTTCAATATATTGTGAAAGTTTCTTTGAAAAAATATGAAGGGCTTTGAAATGGCCTTGAATTTGGACGACCAGAACTATATGTATCCTGAATTTTATGATCTAGGTCAGAATTAATTTGCATTAATTCATTGTTGCAACCACAGACAAGGTGTTCTATTTTCTCAAATTTATTTCACAACTTCAATTAATACATAAAAAAAACCTAGACGTGCATAATAACAAGTTCATTTTGTTTCCTCACAGCTAAAGGTACTGGTGATGTGTTTGCCATCCAGGGCCACAGCACATGTAAGTACCTTTGATTAGTCACTGAATCATGTATACCACAGTTAGTAACTTCAGCATGAATACACAGGTTCATTATTACACTTTCACTAATTGTTAAATTGATGAACATGGTGTTGTGCTAACTTATACTACAGTTCAGTGCACAGGAATGATAAATCAATAAAAGAGATAAACCAAGGACAGTTTGAACAAAATATAAGTAGATTGACAAGTCTTGACAAACTACCAAGGACCAGGTGTTACAGCCTAAGGTAGGCACCTCTTCTACTTCATCAATGATAGTCGTCATGTAAATGTAGGTCAGATCCAGGTTATATTGTTAGTCGTCATGTAAATGTAGGTCAGATCCAGGTTATATCGTGTTAGTCGTCATGTAAATGTAGGTCAGATCCAGGTTATATCGTGTAAGTCATGTAAATGTAGGTCAGATCCAGGTTATATTGTTAGTCGTGATGTAAATATAGGTCAGATCCAGGTTATATCGTGTGAGTCATGTAAATGTAGGTCAGATCCAGGTTATATCGTGTAAGTCATGTAAATGTAGGTCAGATCCAGGTTATATTGTGTTAGTCGTCATGTAAATGTAGGTCAGATCCAGGTTATATCGTGTTAGTCATGTAAATGTAGGTCAGATCCAGGTTATATCGGTTAGCCGTCATGTAAATATAGGTCAGATCTAAGTTTTATTGTCCCAATGTCTCATTTATTCATTGAAATCAGCACTTGATGTGGATGCAATAAAGTTTAGGGTTGGAATAATTAATCCTTTTAATCAGTTTACAGTGAAATGGTTTACTAATGAGTTTATTCTTTACAGGTCCAACAACACTTGTTGTTCCAACTAACGCAGGATCAAGTAAGTTTATCAGTGATGTTTTGAATGCTCCTTTTGTCTTCAAGTGTCAAAACTGACAATATTTAAAAAAGATATAGATTGTTAAAACACGGTATCAAACAATATATGGAGTTAATTAAAACTTTAAAAACTAGGTCAGTTCAGCCCAGTTCCATACATTGCCCAAGATGTTTCTCCTTGCATTTAATCGCCAATAGAAATGGAAAATCTTGAACTGTTTATATGAAGCTTTGTAAGCAAAATAAAACAAAATTCTCTGTTTCTCATACTTATGTTGACTTGTCAATCGTTATGGAGCCGAGGCCATACATTATTTCCCTTCCTTCTGTAGGAAACGGCTGCACATACAAGGGCCAAACCTACAAAGCTGGAGACAACTGGGTGGATGACTGTAAATATAACTGTACTTGTGACGATGATGTCACTGGACACTACACGTGTAACGACATGTAAGTATATTCATGGTCCACATAACACCTGTTTATAATATCATAGCTTGTATTCCACTTGAGTGTTAGGATTGCTTCATCACAACCAGTATTAAGTTTTAATAGAAAAGCGATAAAATGACATTACCGCTAAAAATAATATTACCAATGATTTTTTCTATATGTTTCTATGTATTTTTTTTTTTTAGATGTGTAGTCATATTTGAACAAATTTGTTTCAGAAATTACTTCAAATAAGAACGATTTTGTGCTCGTTATTTCACATACATGTTTGGTTTGGTTTGGTTTTATTTGTTTAACGTCCTATTAACAGCTAAAGTCATTTAAGCGTGCGATATGCATGCGTGTAGTGAATGCGTATGCGTGTTTTGGGAGGCTGCGGTATGTTTGTGTTATGTCTCCTTGCGGAACTTTTGCCGATTTATAGTGCTACCTCACTGAAGCATTCTGCCGAAGACACCCAGCAGGACACCCCGCCCGGTCACATTATATTGACAACGGGCGAAGCAGTCGTCCCACTCCTAATATGCTGAGCGCTAAGCAGGAGCAGCAACTACCATTTTTAAAGACTCTGGTATGTCTCCGGCCAGGGGACAGAACCCAAAGCCTTCCTCACAGGGGCAAACGCTCAACTAAAGGCCAAAAGTGAGGCATTGTCAATGGAGACATTAGGAAGAAGAAAGTTGTTAAGAAAGAAAAGAAAAGATAAGATCCCAAATTTAGTCGCATATATGTTTGGATTTCTGCAACTGATTTCCGTATTTGTTTACAAAGGTGTCCAATCTACACGAATCTACCAAGCAGTTTGAAATTGGAGAAGGTTCCTGGACAGTGCTGCCCGAAAGTCGTGTTTGTTTTCACTGGGACAATCATAACCTTCACTGCTCCTCCCAGTACGTATTAACAACTATTCTCATATTATATGTTCAATGATTACCCCTATTTTGTAGTTGCAAATAATCTTCATTGTCTTTAATGTGAACTAAATAAAAATAAAAAGCTCCGGCAAAGGAACACATTTTATGACTGAACACATCTTTAAATCGTCCCAATATTGTTGTATGTATACTTTCTTACATTCCCAAATTTCTGTTGCAAAATGTCACACTTTGTGCAAAATAGAAAATACTTAAACTACGGTGGATACGAACTCTGTAAAAGGAATGTTAAAGTGATGAAAAAATATCTTGCTGATGTTTATAGTTAAACGCATTCTTCAATTCTTTGATTGCAGACATGTGCTATTATAAGGGTAATTCGTACGGTACTGGTGAGACCTGGGACGATGGCTGTGATTATAAATGTACCTGTGAGGATGCTGCCACGGGTAAATACAGGTGTACACAGAAGTAAGTATACATTGGCTTAGTATCATAACTTGGTGTTTTGTAAATCCTAACAGACCATTAGAAAATCTTTTTTTTTTTTTAAACAAAAACAAAACAAAATCCACACCAAATCAAAGGATTTTTAAAGAGTGAGATTTGTTCGTTTCCTCAAAACTACAATACTTACATAGCTTCCAGCATAACATAGATAGATTTATCAATGGTTGTATCGATAAAACAGCTGAAGTGTCAACAAAGACTGTTATTCAATGATATTCTTGTGTAAAAGTTAATTATTCTTCGTGAAATAGAAGACTCTTTGATGAAAAAGAATGCTGCCTTTTCCAACCGCTCTGTTTAGGTGCCCAGCTTAACAATATGTAGAAAATAGAATGGACAGAAACACAGCATACCCATGTTGACTTGTGATATTTATTTTATTTTACTTGCGTTACAGGTGTGTTACATGGAACTTGCCTCCCATCTGTCATTTGAACAATCCAGCTCCTGGCAAATGCTGCAAGACTCCAAACTGTCCTGCTTTTGTAGTTATCAATTATCCACCGAATTACAAAGAAGAGTGAGACCATTCACCTTACTGGATAGCTTTCCTGTTGTTTTTATATTACTGTTCTCTTTTTTCAATAAAATCAAAACTAAATATTGACAGATGTATATATTGTCTGGCCTCACAAATGCACGCTGCCGATCACATAAGCGTAATCAAGCTTAATAAATTAAGATTATCAAACATACCAACTAATCTAGGCAGTCTTTCCTGGCACATCCAGATCAGCTGATCGCGACACTTCAGCCGTTATTACATAATAAATATCGGTTGAATAAAGACAGTTACATATTCTGTTTTTCAAGTACTGCATAGTTGTTAAATTTCACAGGCTAATAATTTGCCGATATTAAATTTTGCGCAGCCACAGTATTAAACACCTCTATATATTTGTTTGTATTTATTTTCGCTCGTTATTTAATGATCGCGAATAACGAAGTTAAATCCCTCGTGAATATTATCAGCTTACTCAGTATGTATGTGTACATCAGAGAGAGAACGCTTGAGATAAATAATCAGGCTTTTTACATTATGAAGCTCTGTTGCCAATGTTTAGAAGAAAAACTGATTTCCTGATATGTCTATTAAATGGCATTGGTAATATTATCCTTAATGTTTTAGAATATCTTGTGATATTAATTTTATTGTCAAAATCATTTACAGCATTTGATGTTCCTCTTCTTTCTTGTCTTGAGGAATTTTTATTACGGAGCTCGTTTTCAAATCCCATGAACTGGGTATCCGGCTTTCTTCTATAATTGGTGTTGTCAATATTTTTAGTCGCTGAAAAAATCCAATTATTAAGGTTTGCCATGCATTGTAAGCGTATACAAACATAAATCAATATATAGGTTTTACCATAAATGTTAATGATTTTATTTAAAAGATTCAATGACGCATCAAAAATAGGAACTCGTATAACTTGTTTTCTATAATGAATGTAGCTTTTTAATATGACTTGCCTTATGATTCAATAGTGAAAATATCTACAAAGTTACATTTTTTACTAAAACATAATAGAATGATATGCGATAGATATTAAGAAATCAGATATTATGATGATAAAACAAAGTATTCAGAAAGAAACAAAAAGAGTTGGGTGTCGTTGAATTTTCGAGGGTTTAAACGTATTTTATATTCAAAGTTGGCTTACCTCCACAAGCGAACCGGAAATCCCCATTAATTTATAGACCATGACGATTGGGACACACACCATTGATGACAAGGACAGCATCAAACCAAAAGCTTGAGCGAGGGGCGGATATGAATACGAGGATCCTAAATTATTCAGTCGTAACGACGTCAGTTGCGATATGAATAGTGCCTGGAAACCGAAAGTAAACATTACCTTCATTGATCCTGAAATAATTCAATATAGCTATTTTCTACAAACTTCATATAAAATAATTTAAATGAATTAACCATCAATTATGATATAATACATTTATCTTTGAATATAAAACGATTTTTATCGTATATATATATTGCTTTACTTCTTCTGTGTCCTTTTTTCATGCATTACCGTTGTCATGATGGGAGTGATGAACTTCAAGCAAATCCAGAATAATCTGTTGATCTTAAACCCCAGCATCGTGTACAGGATATCATCAAATCTATCGGCGCCTGTAATAAATGTTTTCTAATTTAACATGATTGCTTGTACCATTTATGGATAATATTTTGGAAATGACAAGTACTTTACTGTTGTAGTGAAATCATGTCGGTATAATTAGCACGAAGACTTCAATTTCCCTTATTGATAATTTGTTCCTATTTCTAGATAGTAACATTCCAGCTTCCCCTACCTACCTACCATGTTTATACGCATGTGGCGCCGTTGTCACCATCTAATATCTCATCTTGAGAATGTTTCTTTTTGTACTTTTCAATGGCCTCTGTGTAAATACATATTTAACCTTAGTAATGATTTTCCCCTGGAAGTTTCAGGGCAAAAATATGAGGCAACATGTTGTTCCTACCGGTCATTTAAGTCTGAGGAAGGTAACACAGCTGTTGTCGAAACGTCACTAGCAATAACTTATTGATTGTGTTAGATAACCTTTTATATGGCTATCATTACCAACCTGAAGAGTATGTTTCACAATATCTTCTGGCCCTGTTTTAAATCGATCTCATGGGCGGATAAAACCATACCAATATACTCGCTTTATCATAATGATACCTACCAAAAACCCATCCGATCGCAATACACTCCCAAAAGCAGACCCAGAGCAACACCATGCCACTTGCGGAGAAATTGTCAAACAGGATCCAGATGTAAATTCCACCCTTGAAGGGAAAACGAAGTACACAGAATGGTTAAAATTTCTTATTTTTTTCTTTTAATTGGGGAATTACTATATCGGTTTTAGTGTTGACTTAAGTCATGTTCTGCAATAAAATGTTTGATCTATTCATAGATAACATGGAAACATGTAGTGCATAGTTTTACAGCTCGTTCATTGATCTTCTCATATTTTAATACACATCACGGCCTAATGTTTATAAGAAAAAATGAAAATGTTTTATATTTCACCTCATTTAAACAAGATTACTTATATCTGGTATATATACATTTCGAAAATTCTTCCCTCGCCAAACTTACGCGTGTGGTCATGGACAATCCTACCAGGAAGAGAACAAAACAGTATACGGCGGTCAATACCATACGACTCCGACTTTTCTGGTAACGCACGGGGAGGGCGTCCACCATCATGGTCACCGCTACCTCAACTCCGAGGAACTACAACACAATGTGAACGTTTACAACTATATTTAGTACTTGTGTGCGCAAACACCAACACACGAAATACAAAACGAAACACAAGAGTCCCATGGGGTCTGAATCGCTCATTTGCATTTCATGTCGCAACACTATAAGTTATATTACAAATACTTTTAAGTTTGGGATCTACCAATCAGTACCGTGCATTGCAGTCAACATATTCCTTTAAGATTCAAAGGATTATTATTATTTTCCCTTTTGGGCCCTTCCCTTCCAACCAGTGAGGAGCTAGATTCATACTTTATACATGATTGATTTCCCTTCAATCAAGGATGCTTCAGACCGAAACCGTTAATCCTTACAGTAGAAGGATTTTAAGAATTTTCTATATTTCCCCTATTTCGCCCCTGGGTGGTCATTTTCACTGTTTACACAAAATTGGTTCCCCTTCACTCAAGGACGCATCTGACCGAAACCGTTTATCCCTACACTAGAAGGATTTTTGAGAATTTTCTATATAACACCCCTGGGAGGTCATTTTCAGTTTACAAAATTGGTTCCCCTTCACCAAAGGATGCTTCACACCAAATATGGACGGAATCCTTGCATTCATACAGAAGAAGGATTTCAGAGAATCGGATATAATTCGCCTTCAGGGTGCCGTCCCTAAGGCCACAGGAAGCCAAGACTAACCATTTATACAGAATTGATTTCCCATTTTACCCAAGGATGTTTAAGACCTAATTCAGATCGTCACGCCCTGGTGATGCTCATTTGAATAAGGAGACAACGATGGACGCTGCGGTATGCCATAAAATGAGAAAAGAACTTTAGATTATGAACAAATGAAGAATAAATTGCATGGTTCTGCAAAATATGACATCAGTATATTATTATGAATATAGATACCAATTATTCCTGGTGATATTAAGTTTTATTCCTGGTGATATTAAGTTAGATTACTGTAACATGGTACAATTCACCGATGTTAAGAACTTCTCTTTACACTGGCGGAGGCATTGCCATAAATATAATTGATCTGAACTGATTCTCCATCTATATGATCACGTATAAGCCAATACAATTCAGTTCCACCTTTTGCAAACAAGTTTTATATATGATATATACAGGTAATGGACCTTTGGAGAGGTCAATATGGTGTTATACCAACCTGGTACAATCTGATACTGATTCAAAATTTCTACATTTGGTGTGTTTTGTTTAACGTCCTATTAACAGCCAGGGCCATTTAAGGACGTGCCAGGTTTTGGAGGTGGACGAAAGCCGCACTACCCGGAGAAAAACCACCGGCCTACGGTACCTGGCAACTGTCCCGTGTAGGTTTCGAACAACCCACAGATGAAGGGTTAGTGATAAAGTGTCGGGGACACCTCAACCACTCGACCACTGCGAATTTCTACCAGGTTGGTACAACACCATGTTGACCTCCCCAAAGACCTATTAATAAGTATATATAATGGATAATTATTGGCGTACTTACCAAGCTATCCATACCGACCAGAAACAACATGAAGAAGAACAGTACTGCCCAAAAGCTGGCTCCTGGCATCAAGGAAACGGCTTTCGGGTAGGTAAGGAAAGCTAGTGCTGTACCTGTAAATTGTCAGGGTTTTATTGATATACTAAGCTTCAGACTAAGTTTGTATTGGAATAAAGTCAAATTAAATGTCACGAGTTGCCATTAATTGGAAAATCCTGCAGAAGAAACAAATCATATTCTATCCGAACATATGTGTCTAAGAATCGAACACGTCACTTAGGGACACAGCCGATGTAAGGAAAAGCATCTTGTTCCATCATTCCGTGTTAGTCGGTCATATTGTAAGTAAAGAGCGGGATTAGCGGCTGAAAACGTTCAAGCTCAGGAAGGTCAAGAACATCCATGTGGTCAATTTATATATTTTTGTCTTTGAATCATCACCTCGTCGACTTATCTGAAAGTAAGTGAAAATATCCAAACGATTATTAAGGAGTTTGGCTAATCTTCCTCTGGAATTTCACATATTTGGTCACAAGTTTAACTAACGAGTCCTGGAAGGTCGAATCACATGTGTATATTCGGATTCTGTTACAATTTCATTCAAGTCAACTGTGTTATGTGCAAGGTGGCGCAGGGTGGTATTTCTCCTGGTGCCACTGGCTATCATGACGACATCTTTAGTAGATATGGGATTTTGGTTGTGGATATCCTTCGATTTCGAAAATGGCCTACTCTGAACTTTTATACCTACCATGCTCCAAAATTAAAGGGGTTTTTTCTATGTCAAATCTGGTCAATACCATGCTTCAGGCGCGGAGGCAATGTCTGTCTGGTCACTGGTTGTCAGTTATCTTATAGATTGATATGACAAACAAATTCATCTCTAACTATCTACTATACTTTATATCAACCAATGCAATATGGTATATCTTTGTATACAATTACACACTGGATCTTTCGTTTTGTCATATCACCTCACAAACAAATATGTCATAAGTAAAGACATGCTCATTTTACAAAATTCCGATTTAAGAATTGACAAGAATGCATTGCCTTCTAACATTCTAGATCAGATTTATTTTCAATATATTCATTGTTAGATTTTCAGGTTTATAAGGTGCACATCTGAAGAGAATATCAACTGCAAAATAAAAGTTTTCATTATTTAAAAATCGTGAACTGTTGGTATAAAAATGCTGCGTATGATACTTTCTGCTGACCTGGATTTATAACATGTAAGAACATCAATATCGCTTTCATAAACGAGATAACGAGCATGGCAATACCATTCTGCTGAGCTGAAAGAGACGGTGGCTTCCTGTACCTGAGGTCGATATATCTGAAATGTCAACGCCCTGTTCCCGTGCCATGAACCCGAGAACTGAGAATACTGCGAATCCCCCTAGAATACTGGTGCCACTGTTGATACACATGATGACGATACTGTCTCTAAAATAAAAACCGGACCAACCAACAATTACGTATCCTGAAAAGGAATTGCACAACTCAATTCTAACATGCAAATGTTATTAGGTGTAACGTTTTGATTCGTTTAACTTTTATTCGTTTAGATACATGATAAAGGATGATTTAAATGAAGTATTTTTTGAAGAAGGTTGCTTTTTCGTTTGGCTGGCTTATCAAACGGCGCGACACTCCTTAACTAGATGTATATTTTCACTTTAATTAAATGTTCTCGTGTTGCTACGTTCTCTGCATATTTTTCCATTGAAACAACAAGAGGCCAAAATGACCTGCATCGTATCTAGTACCATGAAAACGGCCAACACAAGGACATCAAAAGGGACATTTTTAAAATTAACTGAAGACTACACGTCTCTGTTGAGGATATATATACATGCATATATATTTAGGTTTGTAATATAATATGTCAGCCTCCTAAATGACGAGGTATATCAACAACAGCAATAGTAAATAAATCTCTTATGACATTTACATGGTAAAAAGGTCACTACCTTCTTGTATATATAACACGAGGCGTATAAGTATACTGATGTACATTTAGGCTGACATATTTTCCCGCTAACTTAACCACGATTTTAAGTTAACTCCCAACCTCCATACTTCAGGCGTAATGTTCATTTTCATTCTGTACACAGTGAACGTGAACGTAACCCCTGGAGAACCGAGGATGGTAAACCTCATGAATATGTAAATTCTAATGTTGGCATATTTGGTCATCACAGAGATTGGCTGTACCTGTAAAAGTTGTCGTTGAACTTCTTGTAGCTTCCGAGTGTCATCAAACCTCCAAACGCCACAGCCAGAGAGAAGAATATCTGTGTTCCCCCGTCTATCCATACCTGTTAGAATGACACACTTCTTGAAAAAATTGAACAGCAACAAATTCGGATATCAATTCCACAGTAAAGAGATTAATTAAATGAATATTCATAAGAATACTTAACGTTTTAAAATGTTACATTTGTAGGTCTCGTATTTCTTTATTCTTGGTTGCCTTTTATTTACTGTTAATACAAGCTGAAATAAGGTACATATTGTATCTGATAACTCAGTTAGTAATCGGTATTTCTTAAAAGGTTTAGACTCCGTAGTCCCAGTCATCAATCTGCTTTTAATGGAGATCTAGCTGACTTGCTTTCTCCCCAAAAGGAAATATATTTAATGTTCCATTTTTTATGAACGAAATACACCGTACTTGCTAATCATGTTTTATCTTTCAGAAATCGGTTAATGTCATATGGATGTGTTCCCGTCTCGTTTGTACTTGGTTCATAAACTTTTAGTTACTGCACAACCGACAGCGCATACAAAGTATGTCATTTAAAATGAATAAAGTTGCACCCATGGTATATATCTAATTTATACATCTTAAAAACTGTAGTTTTTTCCGACCGAAATTAACGTGCCAAATACAGAAGGCAGGTCGAGCACGATAGACTTTCTTCCGGGTGCAATTCTTATTTTTTAGCCCACCTGGCATGAACGACCGGAGAGCTTATGCTATGGCATAGCGTCCGTCTTCCGTCAACATTTCCTTTAAATCGCTACTAGTCCTGAACAACTGAATAGATTTTGATGAAATTTCATCTGGAGCATTATTGGGCAAAGTATATTTAATGTACGGAGGGTGTGGCTCTGTTAGGGCCGAAGGGGAGGGACCCAATAGGGGAAATTTAGGTTAATCTTTTAAATCGCTGTTAGTCCAGAACGAATTTGTTAAGATAACCTTTGGAATTTATTTTAAATCCACATAAATATGAATGAACTTTGGTAACTAGTGTAGGATTTCAATGTGGCGTCGTGGTGACTACACTCTAGCTGTCACCTTCATCAGGGGACAAATGACGTTTATGTACAGTGAGGAGCTAAGTAAATCCAATACCTGTGGTGATATATCAAAGTCTATTCACTTATGTTGTGTACATAAAGAGATTATCCAACTCCCAAATACACATGAGTTATTCCCCTTTATTGTAATTCTTGTTTGCTTGTAAGATACAGTTTAGGAGTCAGATGAAAGACTTGGAACTGAGCAGAAGTGTTTGTGATTTGGTGTGAACTAACGATGTAACGTAAAGTTTCCCAATCCTCATTCCCAATACGTTCTTACTTACCAACCGGACGAACATGTTTTATAATATCTATAAAATATATCAATCTGGCATAGGAACATTTACATTGTATAATAAATGTCCTAAATTTTAGTGTAAATATTTAGTGATAGCTGCCGCTTGTGCACTTCACACAAATCGATTGACGTATTTTAGGTCACATGAGACGAAGTCTCAAGTGACCTATTCTAATCGCCTTTTGGTCCGTCGTCGTCCGTCGTGCGTCCGTAAACAATTTTACATTTTCGACTTTTTCTCCAAAACCGCTGAACCAAACTCAATGAAATTTGGCAGGAGGCTTTTATGGCTAAAGGTCAACCAAAATGTGAATCATATGGTCCCCACCCCCCAGGGGCCCCGAGGGGTTGGGCCAAAAATGGTCAATTTGACTTCAAAAATCTACTTCTCCACTCTCAGATATGCTGGAATCAAACACTCTTCATAGATGGAAGGGTCTTATGGTGCTCTACCAAAATTGTGAACTTCATGACCCTGAGACGTTACGTTTGCCCCCGGGGAGGGAGTGAACTTAACTATAGTTTATATAGGGAAATCATTCTTATTTGGTTAACATTATCAGCATTGGATAACGGTTTGATGGTATGTACATGTTGGCCCTGACTTCTTCACAATATGGGGGCTGCATACAAGGAAACTATTGAGCCAATAGCATCACTGCATATTTCTTAGGTTTTGACAAAAATGTTGTTTACAGAAAAAAAATGATGTCGGACGGATAGACAAACACTGCACTATGGTATAAGCTCACTTGCCAATTCCGACGTTTTGGCCAAAAAAGGAATAAAATGAATTACAGATTTTGATATGATATCATACCTAACGAATTATCCTCTCTTATCTTTATCGTGAACATTGTGTTGGTGAGATCGTTGAAAAGTTGCGAAGCCGAGATTGATCTTCTCTCTATTGTTCCATTCCTCTTACTTATCTGCATCTAAACATCCCTCTAGTACTTTTTAAGCAAGGGGAACCTATGTATGAATTTTGAGATTTAGCGATATTGACTGTCTGTTTGCCATGTTGTTTTCAGATTGGTCACGAAAATGCAATACGAGGAATCAAGGGGAACCTACATAAGGATTTTGAGAAAGATCCCTTCAGTGCTTTCTGAGAAATAGCGACAACAAACTTCAATTGTCAAAATCCAAGATGGCTGCCTGTCGGCCATGTTGTTTTTCGACTGGTCCGAAAATAAAGTAACCATAATTAGGGACCAAGGGGAACCTACATATGAAATTTCAGAAAGGTCCCTTCAGTACTTACTGAGAAATAGCGATAACAAACTTCAATTGTCAAAATCCAAGATGGCTGCCTGTCGGCCATGTTCTTTTCTGATTGGTCCTAAAATGCAATATGCATAACCACGGACCAAGGGGAACATAATATGAAATTTGAGAAAGATCCCTTCAGTTCTTTCTGAGATATAGCGCTAACAAGAAACAAAGCTATGTTTATGCCGAAAGTAGAAAAGTAGGAGCAGACTTTGCCGTTTGTGACTCATCCAAAACCTCATTAAGCTTTCGGCAGATGACTTTCTAATTTTGTTATCCATATCCATCTTTGTGTCAACAAAGATTGGGAGTCTTCCACACTTATAGGTTGTGTCAGAGTATATATATTCAACTTTATTTATCTAACCTTACATATGCAATTTATTGTTATTGGTTGATATCGGTTGAAATTGTGTTACTTTCAACTGTGCATGAAAGGCAGTGTATAACTTCGACTATCAGCGGCACGACTGTCAGCACCGGTGTTTACCGAAGGTGTTGTCGTCAGGGCCAATCAAAATGATTCTACTTTCGTTTTCTTATATCTTGTTGTTATCTCCCTTACCACAGTAATTAGTTTATTGCAATGACAATCTAATTAAAATCTAGATGGTCATTCTCACTACGTTACATGAACATCTAACAACATCGCATAAGGGGTCACGTCAGGTTGACCTTTTGGATTAACCAATCAAATTACTACTTCCAGAATCTTGGAAGTGAATTTTATATGTCCGAATAAGCTTGACTAGATCTAGTGCATAACTTATTTAATCTGTCAATTTGTTTAAAGTCATTTCGTCGCACAAAGCATATAGCTATATACATGCTGTGCCGAAATGGTTTGCTTCAGATGCAATCTGTGACGAAATCGTTTGCTTCGATGACATCGACAAATTGACGATTCGACCTGAAAGTGAAATACACATATCTCAAAGGTCATCAGAACATGACCCCTAATGGGATGTTGTTAGATGTTTATGTAACGTAGTGAGAATGACGATCTAGATTTTAATTAGATTGTTGCAATGGCTACTAAGGCCGTTCAATGTTAAGTCCATTCTTCGGAAATAATCAATATTATTATTGTCATTGGCAATTTGTTTTCAAAACAAGAATGATGCTTAAGTATATTTGTCGCTGGTAATGCTATGTTAATATATCATAAGCATTTTATATGGGTACATGTACATTGGTTTTATTGTAATTCTAAAATGTGTGGTTTTTATGCCAAAAAGTGAATTAATCCATGAAATGAAATTGACTTTTGGCGCAATCCCATAGGGATGCTACCACACAAATGTGAATGATATCCATTGCTTAGTTTCAGAAAAGAAGTTGTTTAAACCAAATGATCCCTTTTGGATCCCTACCCCAAAAGGATGCTTCCAGTCAAAATAAGCTAAACCTATTGCTAAGTTTCAGAGAAGAAGTTTTTTTTATCAATTTAGCCAAATTGACCCCTTTTGGCCCCACCACTCAGTCCCCCAGGGGGTCAACCCCAACATTTGTACAATTTTGAATCCCCACCCAATAACCATGCTACCATACAAATGTGAATGATATCCATTGCTTAGTTTCAGAGAAGTTGTTTAAACAAATTGACCGCTTTTGGCCCTGCCCCTCAGGACCCCGGGGGGGGTCAGTCCCACCATTTGTATAATTTTTATCCCCATCCCAAAGGGATGCTACCAGGCAAATATGAGCGATATCAATTGCTTAGTTCAGAGAAGAAGTTGTTGTTGGGGGGGGGGGGGGGGGGTTAGCCCAGTCATTTGTACAATTTTGAATCCCTACTCCAAGAGGGTGCTACCAGTCAAATATGAGAGATGTCATTGCTTAGTTTCAGAGAAGTTGTTTTTGTCAATTTAGCCAAATTAACCCCTTTTGGCCCCGCCCCTCAGCCCCCTGGGGGGGGGTTAGCCCAGTCATTTGTACAATTTTGAATCCCTACTCCAAGAGGGTGCTACCAGTCAAATATGAGAGATGTCATTGCTTAGTTTCAGAGAAGTTGTTTTTGTCAATTTAGCCAAATTAACCCCTTTTGGCCCCGCCCCTCAGCCCCCTGGGGGGGTGGGGTTAGCCCAGTCATTTGTACAATTTTGAATCCCTACTCCAAGAGGGTGCTACCAGTCAAATATGAGAGATGTCATTGCTTAGTTTCAGAGAAGTTGTTTTTGTCAATTTAGCCAAATTAACCCCTTTTGGCCCCGCCCCTCAGCCCCCTGGGGGATCAGCCCTACCATTTGACAATTTGTACAATTTTGAGTCCCCACCCCATAGGGATGTTTCTGACCAAATTGGTCAAATTCCGATATGTGGTTATGAAGAAGAAGTCAATTGTTGATGGACGGACGGACGACGGGACGGACGACGGAACGGACGACGGACGGACGCCACGGTATGGCATAAGCTCACCTTGGCCCTTCGGACCAGGTGAGATAATAAATTATTATTGCTTACTTTATTTTAAAGTAGTCACCGCATAGTAACCGAAGTTTCCTTTGGGAAAAAAATTACAGAAAATCAATATCCGTGTCATTTTTAGCCTTGATATTTTGCATTTATAAATATACAGTTCAAATACGTCATCAGTGAATCCAAAGAAAGTGCAAAATAACTGTGGAAGGAAATAAAATGGAAATGAAAGTGAGAGGTGGTGACGTCACGTCCTGTAGGCGATCGCAATATGGCAGGCATTAACGCCTCTGTAAAAACCAGGTGCTCCGGCAGAGTGAACGCTCCTGCCTCACCAAGGAAACAAGCCATACAAATCTTGGTCACATTATCCGGGTTAAGTGTTATAAGAATCTTGAATTATGATACAGTGGGTTTTGAAACCAAACAGTAAAATTACCTGTACATCAGCAAGCCTATTGAAATCAGGGATGAGGAAGTATATTATGCCGTCCACAGCTCCGTCCAGAGTTAGGCCTCTCACCAACAAGCAGGTCAGAACAACGTAGGGGAAAACAGCTGTAAAATATACCACCTGAAACAGCGAATCATTTGTACAATGGATTGTTTCTCTTTTAAACATGAAAACTGTTCAATTTATATCAAATATATATCTCTTTATTTAACCTGATTGTAATAATTTAAAATATATCTTGATCAGTGCCTTTTTTCGGTGAAGTACACTCCGCTACGTGAAGGGATGGACGCAATCGGGACGCCTCGCCTCCGTCTTCGAACGGTCTAGTTTCGTAGAAAATGACGAGGGGTTCCGATTGGGGATGGACGCAGCTTAGTGTAACATGTGCAATCAATGATTGCGAAAGCTCACCGGCGGCAGCAATCACACTATGCATTCATTTTTTATGCATGTATATATAAGCATGTCATTTTGAAATTGTATGTCAAATAATATCGCTCCTAGACCTCTAATGGATGCATAACCCAAATAAGAAGGGTGTGGACTTACAAGCTTTCCAAAACTAACCCCCAAAATCTTTAAAGTGGGTTTTGGTGCCCAAAACGTTAAGTCCACAAAATGGTAAAATGCGAAAAAATCACAATTTTTTCCTGCATGATTTTGCCATGACATCACTCCTAGACCTCTAATGAATGTATAAACCAAATTAGAAGGGCATGAGGTGTATACTTTTGGACTTACAAGCTTTCCAAAAACTTACCCCAAAAACTCGTAACCGGTGAGCTAACAAGAGCTGTTGGAGAACAGCATAGCTCGTCTCGCAAATGTTTGTCAATACATAATTAAAATATATTAATTGGAATGGTTTCGCAAATTGCATTAATAATATTTATATTGTTTACTCGATCAGATTATGCTTTGTGAATTCATGCAATTTTCAAAACCATACCAATTTATATATATATAAATTATTTATTGACAAACATTCGGGAGACAAGCTATGCTGTTGTAGATTAAATGAATATACTAAATACAAATGTAATTGCTTTTGGACATATTTCTTCAATTTTTTGACAAAATATTATCCTTATGAGAGTTGTCTCCCTTGAAAAATGTGGACCGGTATA
The DNA here is from genome assembly GCF_902652985.1 of Pecten maximus. Lineage (NCBI taxonomy): Eukaryota > Metazoa > Mollusca > Bivalvia > Pectinida > Pectinidae > Pecten > Pecten maximus. The sequence goes on from NC_047025.1 coordinate 8,406,123, forward strand.
AATTGTCTATTGTGAGCATTTTCACATTGTTTTATTTTCAGTTTCACCCCAAGAAGGGATAGTGTAACTCCATAGGGACTCTTTTACCAAATATCAGCACCCTAGTACAATCATAAAGTGATGTGTTAAATAGCTTTCAACATTTGCACAAAATTTTTTAAAAAATGTGTTTTTTCCCCAAAATAATATTTCAGTTTAACTCCGGCAAGGGATAGTTTAACCCCCACAGGGAACCTAATACCATGTATTACTGTGCCTTTCAACACTCACAATATAAACTTAACACAAAGTCCAAAGATTTAAAAACAAAAACAAAAAAACACAGATTTAAAAAGAAAAAATCCATTTTTTTTACTCCAGGAAGGGATTGTCTTACTCCATAGGGACTCTATTGCCAAATATCAGCACCCTAGTACAATTATAAAGTGATGTATTAAAACATCTTAACACTTGCACCAAAAACTTAACGCAAACATTTTCTAAGTCCAAAAACTTTCAAAAATCTTTTTTTTTTTTCCTAAAATCTTTTAGTTTAACTCCGGCAGGGGATAGTTTGACCCCCACAGGGACCATATTACCATAAATTACTATGCCTTTCAACACTTGCACCAAAAATTTAATATTTGGAAAAGCAACGCCGACGCCGGAGTGACGACATAAGCTCTCACTCTTCTTCGAAGAGACGAGCTAAAAACGGAGCGCGGATTAAGATCTATGAAAGATTGAAGAATTGCGTCAAGGAGACAACACCAGCAGAAAAAAGCAAAGAGATAAAGAAATGATAATATCTATTCACTGCTTTTCAACAGCGAAGGAAAATCTCCGATTACACAAGAGCCCCAAAATAAAGCAAAACATTTCTCCCAGATTATGAACCAACCTTTCCGCTCCATTTAACACCTCGCCACACACAAAAGTAAATTATAATCCATACGATCAGTAAGCTAAGGGCGATTTGCCACACCACTCCACCACTCTCCTCTATCCCGCTGGACATCTGGATAACACCACGTCTGTAAATATATCAGATCTCCGTATTGATACACGGTATGAACTATACCGTTAGGAGTCGACAAAGAAAGACCAAAAAATTAGAAATCCGCGAACCCCTGGATAGACGTCCCCAAAAATAGAATCTATCATAATGTCTCTTGTAACCACGTGTGGTACCCGTCATATCTCCCCTCCCCACAAATTGTTTCTATCATAATGTCTCTCGTAGCCACGTGTGGTAACCGTCATATATCCCGTCCCCACAAATGATATCTGTCAAAATGTCCCTTGGACCACGTGTGGTACCCGTCATATTATTGCCCCTACCCACATCTGGTATCGTCAGCAAATGTGTCACATATTCTGTCATATTTTTTCTCGTCTACACATCTTGTGTCCATAAAAATGTCACCAGATGTTAAACACATCATACTATTCTCGGTCTTATATATTAACAATGCAATTATCGCGATTATCTATTTCATTAAAATATTAGTTTTCCATGAATATCATTTGCATTGTTTTTTTCAATTATATTCGAAAGTGCGGCTGCATAAGAATTGCTTACTCCCAGAATTCCACAGTTGGGTCCACGGGGAGAGGGTCGGAGGAGTTTCCATCTAAACACATGAGTCTGGACACATTGTAAACGTCCTGCGACACATTCAGTTTGCTAAGGCAGGTAGCTATGGTGGACTCCTTTGAAACTCTGCATCTGTTGATATATATGGAGAAAGAGATGTTGAAAACAAAGTTAAATTGATCTTCGATTCTACTCATTTATCTGTATTTTCTTTCTTAGAAGAAAGCTTCTAGTCAAAGCAATGATAGACATCTGCGTGCGAGGATAAATAATGGACGAGATTTCAATTTTGAAATGCATACTATCAATTTTATATAAGAATATATCATCTACTTTCTTCAAAACTAAAATAATCTCTCTGTCTTAATGACCTAATCAGTGACAAAGTGGGCCTTTTTAAGACTGTAGGCCCTAACATCCTCTCAGCATTTTTCTTCTGATGGTTGCAAGCTATGGCATTCATCAACCTATGAACCGTTATCCATACTAGAAAACGCTTCTAGTACGTTCTAAATGGTACTCATATTTGCCCTTTTAATGACAAGGTGATCAGTCTATGAAGGTTCGGAAGTGTCAGCGTCGTCTGCTTCACCGACAAAACGCGCCATTTAAATCTGGGTGGTTATCTCTAAAATACCTGTCAGTATTCCAAGCGTTATTGCAGTGTGTCCAGGGAAGCACAGCTTGCATACTCATGACCATGTAGTATCCGCCCCAGGCCAAGATCAGCATATAGTAGATGTTGTAGTACGTCAGAATCACCATGGTGGCTACTCCAACACCTGAAACATACCGGAAGTGACGTAGTTGAATGCTAATTAAGCGGGGATGTTATTCGTTTGTACGTTACTGTTTACTCTCGTCACATTTACGGCGGTCGTGGGGTCAATATATACACATGTTAGAGTAGGCGCATGACGTATTTTGTATTTTTGGCAGAAAACCTGTGACTGCCTTTTGAAGTGATGACACACGCTTTCCACACAGCGTTCCTGTGGTGGCTTGTTTATACCAAGGAAGCTGCGCAAAGCGCCCATTCGGCCACCATAGGAACCATACGGCGACCGTGCGGCCACTCGGAACACCTCGGCCGATTCTCTACGGTCATCTGGAAGGTACGGAATCGGCCAGGTAGTTACAAATGTCGTGCGGCCAGACTGGTTGGTAAACGTGAGGTCACCGTACGACCAACGTAAGGTCACACAGAACCGTTTTCACGGCGTGACTACGACGAGTGTAGAAAATACAACTCCGCGTTATGATAAATGTATACGGATATCCAGTGCAGTTATCCTGCGGCCACCTCCAAAATGTCTAATCTAAAAATCATATCGCTGTAACGAATACAGATCTAAGTATTAACATTTGAATGGCAAAGTCCCCATATAACCTAACAAGATAGATTTGCGATCTTTGAGATAAATTCCATGCGTATGAATAAATGATATATATCTACGCGCTAGTCAATCTTTGAAAAATCAAAAAATCGAGGCGCGGCACATCTTAATATCCAAGCACAAAGATGAACAATTTCTCAGGTCGTATAGATAACAGACTGTATCAACATGTACAACACCCCATTAAGAAATAATTGAGATGTGCACTTTTATGTTTAATTCATCCTGTGTAACACTTGGTTCTGATTCCATTACGATCAAACGCTGGTTTACACCAGTCAGCAACGTTTTGTTCCTGACCGGATGTTTAAAATGGAACCATATTGTACAACTGCCAACTAGCGTTAGGTTTCTATACTGTTGATGAATATTTCAACTTAACAAAACTTCACTTTCAATTCTAAAATCAATGCGGTTGAAGGTGGAAAGTGAATTTATCCATGTGCGAAATTTGTTTCCGGGGGAGTGGGTCGTTCCATAACGCACAAGCAAATTAATAACACGACTCTGCTGATGTGAAAAACTCGCATGTTTATTCCATTTCATTCACTATTTTGATTACCAATAAGCACGCTACAACTAGCCCGAGTTTCCTCTGGCCCTGTCACCATGTCTGGTGAAGGGGCCAATAGGAATAAAACACCTAGGTGGGACTAAATGGGTGTTCTGGGGTAAATAAATATCTCACTTATCTATATATGTAAGGTAGGTGTTATGTCACTCCCGATTTTATTGTATTGCACCAGATTCTTAGCGACACCAAACGGTGTCGGAGAATTCCACGTTTTCATATAGTAGTGCGCTCTGGCCCTACACCAGACATGATGACAGGGCCAGAGGAAACTCGGGCTAGCTACAACAGGCTGTTTCAGTTGTTGAATCTCAAAATGTCAGACCTATGAGTAAAGCTGGGATTTGAAATCGTCAAATTTAATTTATTCATTTTTAAAAGAGAAATAGAAAAAAATAAATATTGAATGTCTTGATATGGCATTTATGGTTGACGTAAATGTCAGAGTATATCATATTTTCGCTAACTGTTAGTATTGTATAAAAATATACCAGCCCAGTCGTGTTATCAATCGATTATAAGCACCAGTAAATGATGAATATCGATTCACCTTCAGAATCGTGTGAACGTAGGAATACCGCTAATGATACTGTTGTATCTCGAAATTGATGAGCATTGAATTATTTAGCAGCTGTAAAGTCTTACGAAGCAGTTGATATATTATACCCTTTGCATTTAACGAAAATGATAAAATTGTTAAGAAATGATCAAAGAGAGGTTACTTCGCATATCGATATTGGAATCAGATATATTTCCTTTCTTTCCTCACTGCTCTGTCTTTCTTTCTCTGTTTTTTTTTTTTTTTTTTTTATGACTATGACTGTTGCGAGGATGTCAAACGCATACAAACAAAACAAAACCGACTTCGCGTTACGCATCCTGCGTCACACGTGGCGGTAGCCGGCAGACAGTTAACAGTTTTTGTACAAGTACACATGATCATAATAATCACATGTTTGCGTGTACATGTGCAAGTCTACGCCTGTCACCTGTTCGGTTTATTGCATTTATTCATGCGCGAAACTCCAAACAGGCGTGACCTGCTGATTCCATCGAAAGTTCAGAAGCCTTTGGTACAGTTTATGTACCATCAATTCACTAATGACTCCAAGTATTGATTGATATCGCCCCAGTAAATTATTGATATCATTGAATCGACAGAAGCATGTGAACTGATCAATAGCCCAACAAAGTCGTAAGCTGTTTATCTGCGGTTTCTGAGGTGGCCTAGTCGTAAAATTAAAAGTAAGAGCGGTCAGTCTTGTTAACAGATGGTTGAGTAGTATACCAATGGCATTAAACTAAAATAAACAAATCGTTAAGATAATATTAAAAAGTGATGACCCTTGGCTTTGTATTGCATGGACGCTTCGCTAGGTACGGTACGCTTCTGGCTAAGTACTAAATGTACTTGTAGCTGGATACAATATTTATGAATCTCTTCCAGTGCATCGAGGGAGCAATGTTAACGGGGACCGGGTGAACTGATGACAATGTAGCTTAGTTTTGTATTATTTAACGCTTAATAAACTTAGAATTGTCCATGTCTTTGTCCGTGGATTATGGGGTTATAGATTGATATTCACACTGATATTCCCATCACACTGAAATGCCATCCTAGAGATGATAGCGGAATATAGCAGCCGGTTCCAGTAAACTGTCAACGGACAAACTAAGTTAGTATCACCAATGAAAAAACATCAAGCAGAGAACAGGCAGTACCAAGTTTGTAGACAGCCTGACCAGAATACAACCTTATTATTCATAGAGACTGTTACCTATTTCTGAAATTGTAAAATATGAAATTTATGGGGTTATAATAAAAGGCGAAGTACGCAAAATTAGCATTATGTTGTATATAATAGATGGAGCTGTTGCCTGCTTGCCCCCTATTGTCTCTCGTCCCCTATTGCCCCGCGTCCCCTTTTGCCATTCGTCCTCTTTTGTCTCTCGATCCCTATTGCCCCGCGTCCCCTTTTGCCATTCGTCCTCTTTTGTCTCTCGATCCCTATTGCCCCTCGTCCCCTTTTGCCCCTCGCCCTGCCCTGTCCTACATTCTTCGAGTTAAGTTCATGCGTTGTACCAGATCAAATCAGTGTCCCCTATTGCCATTCATCTATTGCCCCTCGCCCCTTATTGCCCCTCGTTTCCTAGTGTCCCTTGTCCCTTATTGCCCCTCGCGCCCTATTACCCTTCGCCCTGTCCTGTCCTGCCCTGCCCTGTCCTGCCCTGCCCTGCCCTGTCCTGCCCTGTCCTGCATTCTTCGAGTGACGTATTAAGTTTATGCGTTGTACCAGATCAAATCAGATAGTATCAGATCCCCGAGAGTGAAATGACAAGGCAGGGATCATTAACTGAAGAAACCCTGCACGAATTACTCATATGTACCTAGAAATATAATTTATATAGAAGTGACGCTATTTATGGGGTCATGACGACAGGAAGTTTTTTTTATTTGAGTCTTAACCGACAAGATTATCTAGATCAGTTTCCTGTTGGGTTTAGTTTGGTATTGTATTGGTTAACGTCCTCTTAACGTATGTGGAGTATTAATGACGGTCCTCCCAGTTTGAAAGACGAGAGCGAGTGATGAGAGCGTGTAATGGGAGCGTGTGACGAGAGCGTGTGATGAGAGCGTGTGATGAGAGCGAGTGATGAGAGCGTGTTATGAGAGCGTGTAATGAGAGCGAGTGATGAGCGTGTGATGAGAGCGTGTGACGGGAGCGTGTGATGAGAGCGTGTGACGAGAGAGTGTGACGAGAGCGTGTGATGAGAGTGTGTGTTTTGCGAGGTTGCGTTGTGCTCATGTTTGTCTGCTTGTGATAGCGCAGAAAAGATGTAGATGTTAAAGTACCACCTTACTCTAGCATACTGTCGCAGACACCCAGTAGAACACCAAGCAGGACACCCCACCCGGTCACATTATACTTACAACGGGAAAACCAGTCATCCTACTCCAAAAATGCTGAGCGCTAAGTATGAGTAGCAACTACCAAGTTTGAGAGTCAGATTCAGATTATTTTATTTCTTTGTGTTTTTCAACACATCAGAGACTGGTATGTCTCGGCTAGGGGACAGAATTCAAAGTCTTCCTCACAGGACCGAACGCTCAACTAAAGACAGAATGCATCTGTGTCCATGGAGACATTAGGAAGAATTTGTCTAGAAGGAAAATAAAAATTGAAAATTGAAGGTAGGAAAGACCGAAGGAAGAGAAAAGATAATATCCCAAATTTAGTCGCCTCATTCGATCACTCACGACAATGTTGGATCCAGGACTCGAGTTGTATTCATGAACGAATAAAATCGAGTGATTACTATACTATACTATACTAACATAAAAACGAAACCGTGATTCAAATTCACCATTTATAAAACGCGGGCGAGATATGATCAACATATTAATTTGCGTTGAAACTCTTAAAAATTATCGGGAGGTTAAGACCATGTCAGTGATACTAAGGGCCTTAAATACTCCAAAATTTCTAATAAGGTAAAAAGAAATGTCGAAATCTGGATGGGGAGGTGTAAACGACCCACAGCTTTAATAGATTTAATATTTTTTTCAATATTTCGTTTCAAAAGAATATTAAGCACATGCGTATATTCTGAACCGTGTCACCATTCAAACTAATTCAAACGTGGCAAGCAGGCTATAACAAAACTCTAGGGCTGAAAAAACACCAGTAGTGTCTAACACCTGGGATTTAAAAGACTGTAAATAAGTAATAGACGTTTAATAGGATGTAGATTCTTTAAACTTCGCAATACTTTTTCTGAAGATCGGACCAAGTGGAACGGCATTTACACCTAGAAATGACGAAATCCAAGATAGGGTCGGTTGTTTAAATCTTATAAATTAAAACTTGTATGGCTAATGTGACTAGACTACTTAAAAAAAAACATTTGATAGCTAATGTTCAACCATATGCTAATGTTGATATGGACTAACGTTTATTTGACTTTAAATTAATAGAGATGGTTCCCAATTTCCCATTAACAAACGAAAGACAAACCAATAAAATCGTCAGAAGAAGGTGACGGATCAGAAAAAACTCCCGAGATATGGTAATAGAGTACAGCATGGGTATGAAATATGGCAAGCCAAGTTATCTAGGTATTTATTGATGAAGAAATATCGATCTACTACCGACTCATATTACGCAAGATGGATTAATTGAGATTTTTTCGTGGGGACAAAATTCCGTGGTAAGCCCATACAATAATAATATAACAATAATACATACAACAAAACCCATTGTACTTTTTATCCGTAGTTCCATAGCAACCACAAAAAAACAATGTATACACAATCAACGTTTCATGTTATAGAGTTTGTTTTGTATTTCCGTTCAGTACTTGATCAATATAAATGACAGCTTGGCTTGTCATAATGACGGCAGTATAGATCCGGGTGGGTTACCCAGTGTACTGGTAGTTCAATGGTGGGAGGAATGTTCTCGCATGGTTTGGTCGGTCGGTTAGAGTGAGATGTACGAACGATAGCTCAAGTCAGCGTTTTCTCATTGTGTTTATTTCTTCAATTTCAATTTAGTTTTATTCCGTGTGCAACAGTACATAGGATTATTATATACATACATAATAAAACATATATATTATTTTCAAGATGGCGGAGAAACACAACCAGCCTATCAATAGTAATACTATTCATGATAAAGATATGACATCAAAAAAGATGACATTAAAATACAACATAATTCATCAGATGTACGAACATAACTACTAGTTAGAAATTAAATAAGTACATGCATATATACATGCAAAAATCATGAAGAATATATATATATATATATATATATATATAAAATAAAAAGCCAAACACAGATCTCCTGAAGAGCGGCAGAATGTAGCCGCGAAAGTACTAGGGAGACAGCAGATCTGTGTTTGGCTTTTTATTTTATTATTATTACCGTCACATGGACATTTCAACTTTATTCTATATATATATATATTCATGAATATCGTGTTTTTCATATAGTTTTTGATGATAATTCATCTTAGACAATTTACTACTTTCAAAACATGTACATAAATTACCTATTTAACAGTGACTTCCTCTTCGCCGTGGCGTGGATTAAATATCTACCTAAACTCCTTAATATCTTAATGTTATTAGTGGAGAACAGTTCAGTCATCTTGAAAACCGATGGTCGGCGATAAAAATATGGTTTTATATACTTCTTACTTCTTACAAAATATAAATGATATAAGATTGTTTATTCCCCGTTCATAAAACCGCGTTTTAAGTCTCGACTTCTCTTTAAAACCCCTCCAAAACGGATCCTGTATATAACAAAAAAAAGTCTACAACAGCGAGATACTTATAACAAAAAACTCTATAATGGCCATCTGTATAACAAAACCTGTCTACAAAGCCCACATTTATAAAAGAAATTTATTATTAAGTCCACTTGTTTCTGTTCCAAATGTAACACATTATCTTCTTATATATTTTATATGTGGGTATCGCATGATTGCGTCCGAGGATGTGTTTGTGCGTGTGATAATTCACATTTGCATGACGGGTAATTGCCGGAAAGTCTCCGAAAATATATTAAACAGTATTAGATTGGACCAAAATGAAAAATTACCAATTTACTTTAAATAATAATTTAAAATTTCAAAGGAAATATTCGGTTCGCCGGTTTAGATAAAATAAGATACTGTACCAAAATGTTCATGAAATAACGGATTGTTTCTCTTTCAGGTTGGGTACCATCGAATTGACTGCTAAAGTGGTTAGCCCGGGGTGGAAATCCAGTTGAATGGATACATGGAATACAGCTATTTCGTAAAATAATTTATACGCATATTTTACTAATATATAAGTTTGATTAAAACGCATCAAATGATGAAGTCACTAGAGCGCTGACAGAAAATACGATTTTCTATTAATAGAATTTGTGTGCTGTCCTTTATCTTGACACCCTGAAACACAAAGTCGTTTGCGTAAAGTTTGATAAAAATCGGTTTAAAACTACAGGCGCTCGAACGCTAACCAAAAACATCTTTATAAATAGTAACAGTGACCTCCTTGAGATTGGCACCCTGGACACGTCATATTAGACCATTACACTTAGTTTGATCAAAAGCCACTTAAAATGAAAGTCACTAGAGGCATGTACCGACGGAACGCTAGAGTACATGTCAAGACTCCGTCGCGAGGTGATAATAGCTTTCAAAAATTCAAAACGTGGCTTTAGAGCCGAAATCAACGAACCTATAAGAAATTCGAAAGTAGTGTCTGAAAAATACCCGTTAAATACAAAGAGTTTCACAGAACATTGGTAAACAAAGCAAATACATTTAAACCGTCTAGAATGAAGATAGAAGATGATAGCTAATGACAAATGAATCAGTCGTATTGATATTTAACTAACTATACTAACGACTTATATTATAATGAATGCGTTTTATGGCCTGGTATTACTATTTCCGAGATGTGCCACATCATGTAGGCAGGGCGTTAGAGCCTGACTCACTGTCCTTATTCAATTATTACTTTAAAACGTACGGTTTATCAGTACAGGTATATACAGTACATACAAGACAGAAAAAAGTAGCTAATAAACACACAGATCTCACATACAATTCACCTTCGTCGTCTTCGCCATCATCATCGTCATCGTCATCATCATCATCATCATCATCAAATAAATTTACATATATCATATCGATATACAAATGAACATATTTTACATCACTCGTACCTTATTAGCATCAAGTATATATCCAGCGAGTTCATGAAGATCACAAATATTATCATCACTTAATTGTATGATTCGTACGAAGTGATTAATTCGGGATTCTATAATGTCCCTTCTGTCTAAGCAACGTTCCTCTTCCCAATGTCTCCTTTGTCACTGCCTCGCTTTTGACCTTTAGTTGTCAGCATAATGTAACCCGGTACGGTGTCCTGTCGGGTGTCTTCGGCAGTATGTTTCAGTGAGGTAGCACTATAAAAATTCGGCATCATTCCTGGGCTATCGCTAGGAGACGGAACACCAACAAACCGCAGCCTCCCAAAATACACGTTCACGACGCGCGTGCAGTTCATATACATGACAGACCGTCCCTAAATCACCACGTCTGTTCATAGGACGTTAAACCAATCCAATAACCAAATCCAATAATTAACACCAACCAAACTCTGATGTGTCATTCTTGGATTTGATTCTAAATCTTTAATAGCAATGCTTTAAGGTACATCTTCAAACAACGGTATGTATTTGGATATAAAATGTTTCAGAAAAAGGGTAAAAAATATACAATAAATTTACCTTGGAATAGGGGACATATCTTCCATATACCAACAGCGCCTTGGCTCATATATTGGCCTAACGCTAGCTCCATAATCATCACAGGGGCCGCTCCAAGGATCAAGGAGATGAGATACGGGATGAGAAACGCACCTGTAAATAAAATCAATAGAGATTGAAATCTAAACGCAACCTGAAGCATCTAAAATGCAGAACATCAAAGGATAAGTTATTAAACGCACGAATCAGATATTTTTTCTAACAAAAACGTCGGTAACTATGTGGAATAAAAAACAAGATGAAGCTTTATCTAACCTTGAATATGAAGTGGTTTTTGTATGTTGAAAATCGGTAAGTTATTATTATCGTTACGATAATTAAGGCGGAAAACAATTGTCCATATCTCTTTAATAACGATAATTACAGTGAAAACAAAACAATATATGATATTTTTTAGATTCATTTATTCAACTTGAGATTCGTTTGCCTGGAAACTTTACATATTTCTCACGTGAATACAGTTTAAAGGGAGTACTTAATATCAATAAATGAAAATAGTGATTCCTTAGTGTAACAGCGTTTTTTCCTACAGCCGATGCCCATCAAAGAATACCCAGGATGGCATTCCTTAAAATTGTACCGGTGGTGTTTATCCTTCCCTGAACCGGATCATCGTGAAATTAATTAGAAATAAGTACAGTGGACCCGCGATAATCCGGACGCCGATAGTCCGGAAAACTCACAGTCCGGACGGAAATGCACGGGAACGGATTTCCGTAACGTTATTTGTACTCACCAGTCCGGAAATTCGGATTCCGATTCCGGAACTCTATTTTGGGAACGGAATGTACTTGTCATTAGTAAATATCCCGCAATAATCCGGACAAATTTTTCACCTCGCGGAGAGAAAAATGTCGGGGCAAGTCACCCGTGTCGACAGCTGTACAGACTATCGCTTGACACTGTCGTAGTCATAGCGACCGCTGCCAGGTCATAGCCCCGGGTGTTTACCTGTGTTACAATGTATACGAATATTTAAGATAATATCTTGCTTAACAAATGTACCGATGTATTATATCATATGTCCTGTACAAATTTTGTATGTATATAATTCTCTACACTTTATATGTTTATGAGAATAAAATATTGTCATTAGTCTCCAGTGTTCCGAACCCAATTCTTTCTTTCCCTCCAATGTTGGTGAGGAAGTTACCCCGGCACCTGGTCATATCTACGTGTATCGGCCTAGTGGCAATGCCATCTCGCAGAAAGATAGGATATGTTCTGGAATTCCAGGCTTTCCACATTGGTGACATGTAGGATGATGTATTGGTGTAGGACACACATTATAATTATGCCCTGGGAATGAACTGCATCTGCCATAGTGTGTATCCCTAGATCTGTGTCATTTAATGTTCCTCTCTTCCGTCTCCCCCTGGGTCCATACCCCTCGACTCCATCACTGCTCACACCTTCCTCTTACTGTTGCCTGATCTTTTCCTGCTCTTGTTTTCTCCTCTCTCCATTTTTTCCATCTTCGTGACTGTGCTCTTTATAATCCTCTTCCTATTGGTTCCCTTACAGTGGTCAGGGTAGTATCGGACAATATCAGAGTTGAACTGTTGTTACGTCATTCGGAAGAGTCAGGTCTCCGACTCTTGAGATGATGCTCGGTATAACGGTGTACGTCATTCGGCCGGGTCAAGTCTCCGACTCGAGATAACGCTCGGTATACCGGTGAACGTCATTCGGAGGAGTCAAGTCTCCGACTCGAGATAACGCTCGGCATAACGGTGTACGTCATTCGGCCGGGTCAGGTATAACGGTGTAAGGCATTCGGCCAGGTCAGGTCGCTATACGCTCGTTATAACTGTGCGACTCCCTCGGAGAAATGTCAACGTGCCACCTGTATTTTGCAATTATCTGATGTGTATTCAATTATATGTGAACTATATGTGAATTATATACGATATTTGAGAAAAATCCTTCCAATATATTTGATGATAGTGGGCTAGAAAACCAAGAGGCTCGTTCGATGCATCGCTCACCTGGATAATAAGGCAAAACACTTAAAATTACATTTTTGTCGTGATCTTTCTCCGATATCTCAGTACCATGCTTGTTTGTTTATTTTTGTTTAACGTCCTATTAACAGCCAGGGCCATCTAAGAACGTGCCAGGTTTTGGAAGTGGACGAAAGCCGGACTACCCGGTGAAAAACCACCGGCCTACGGTCAGTACCTGGCAACTGCCCCACGTAGGTTTCGAACTCGCAACCCAGAGGTGGAGGGCTAGTGTTAAAGTGTCGGGACACCTTAACCACTCGGCCACCGCGGCCCCCGTATCCATGCATAAGAGGCATCATTCCTTTAAAGGTGTATGGGGCAGTTTAGTTCATTTGGATTGTACTGTTTCTTACTAACAATATATTTTGAAAGGTGTCCAAATATTGCGTGTCGATTGCAGGTAAATGTAGTAGATACTGCCTGTGGATTTATCGGTCAGTTATCGTAACCTGGTTGTCACGTTTGAATTCATTTGAATAATGACACGGTCACAGTATATACGTGTACACAGAGTTCGTTTGAAAGTCAATACTGAAAATGATAAAAAAAAAAATAAAGAGCATTTTGCACCTACTCAAGTAGATTTTAATTACATATATTGGCTAGTTTCGAGTTTTTGGTTGTCTCTTATATGATCACTTTCCCTCGGCATCATTGACGAGTCCTAGAAGGATAAACCAGCTGTGTGATGTAGTTTAATTTGGCTGTATGTATCTAACTCAATATCTTAAAACGGTGCTAAAATCCCGTGTGTCCTTTTTTAAAAACAAAGCAGCAATTCGATTTCTTGTCCCAAAGAAGATTAAAAGCGGAAATCCACTCAACATTAATAACTGATTGCCTTCCTACATTGCCTTCATGGGGGGTCTTCCTTTGTTACAAGGTGATAACAGTACATGCATATCTTAATTACAGGTAAGGCTATAGTCTGTTTTGGTAAAGTAGCTGGTTCTTTGGTGATCAATGATCAGTGTCTAAAATATAAGCTGTCTTTTTGTCTTTCCGTCCCGAGCCATAAAAAACAGCTTATAATTCCAGACATTGACTATTCGTGTTTTTGTCGGGTCTACGATCTCAGTTTAGGCTAAGCTCCTAAGCCCATAACCTATTGCATTCCGACTTAACATCTGGTTACCGTCATATCCGTGTTCAATTCTAAACTTAACTTATTTTCATTTATCTATGTTCAATGTACGAAATAAATGACACTACATATATCTATTGACATAAACGTCTAATGCTGTGGGCTATTATCAACGTCCCGTTAACGTAAGAATACAAATTTAAATATAAGTATTGATGAATATGTAAATATATATATAAACTTTAAGTTAATGAAATAAAAGTTAAACGAAGCATGTAAATAAAGCAGTTAAACCCTTTTTGAATACATTATTGGTATGCGCGTGACCAGATTTAATATCACGTTCTCGCATTTTTAAAATGGGACATTAGTGTCGGAAAGTTCCATTAAGGAAAAAAATCATCTGATGTAAATGACACCCGTGTTGTGAATAACGAGCGAGATTATATAATGTTACCTGAGTAAAGTATGACGACAATGGTAAGTGTATAGGTATGTGAACGTGAACTAAAAATAGCCAAAATCACTTAAAGTTAACTTTTTTTTAAATGTTCGTCCATGTCGCATTTATTTACTCATGAAATATCATACAAATGCAAAAAGGAAAAGTATCTGCACGATGGACAGTATCAAATATTATGCAATACTTCCGGTAGTGTAACATCAATCTTTTATGTTGACAACACTTTCAGTGAACATATTTTAGCAAAATTGTATTCACCTTGTCGTAAATTAAATCGCCTTCAAATAATATATTAAAAAATTCACTGTTTATTCGATTTTGTCTATTTTTGTTAATAAATCGATACTCGAACTGGCGTAGCATGCGCGAATTCACATATTATACGCCAGTTGGCGGTTTCTCCAACCATGGATGTCCGTTCTCGGGCTTGACCAAGTGTTGACTACGGGTAGAAGATATTGTCAGATTTGTAATTCTTCTACCTTCTATCATTTTGTGTTAATTTGTGATATGTACAGGGACTTATAAGACTTCGTTATATATATATATGTGGCGCAGCGGTATAGGCTGCGGGTATTTCTGGCTAGGCGATTGGGTGCCGTAGATCGTGAGTTCGAGGCCCGGTCAGGGCACGAGTCAAAAAGTAGTCTTCCTTCGTCATTTGTGTCGCTAAGTTATATATATTTATAACATTACTGGCGTAAAGAATTAAAATGTTTTTGAAATTTCTTGTTTGAAGCTAATACGATAAGAGCAATACGTCTCACTTATATATTATACATGTATGTATATTGTGTATACATTGTACTAATGGGCCGTTTACGTCAAAAGTCAATCAAATGAATTGATTTGAATAGAACTGAATTGTAGTCACGCACGGCCGAACATCACCTGCGGGACGAGCCGACATAAACACCTTCGCTTAATGAAAGCAGCTCGCCACGTACAATAAGTTAAGATCGATTAATATGTTAAAATATTTTTTTATAGATGAGTAAAAAGGACAATTACAGCAGATATAAAGGTGACTTCAGCTAGTTCATACCTTTCAGCCACAACGAATAGACCAAGGAAGCTAGCTAACGTGCCAAAGCTACCAAATTAGCATTCTTGCAAGTTAAGACCTTTTGTCGATCTAAATTGTAAAATTCAAATTCATTTTATTCTCTTTTCACATACTGACAAGATGTATAGAGAAAAACCTAGATTATATTTGTTCCTCAACATCTGTACACGTGTCTGTAAATGAATTGCAGGGATTTCGATATTTTTCTTTTGTAAGGACGTCTCCCACAGAATCTAGCTTCCATCATCGTCGTCGTCGTCATCATCATCATCAAGATCATCATCATCATCATCATCATCATCATCATCATCATCATCACCACCACCACCACCACCACCACCACCATCATCATCATCATCATCATCATCTTTCCGTCCATATCTAGTGAAATATATGCCCGATTTTCCCGATATTAATGTAGCCCGAGTTTCATCTGGCCCTGACACCAGACATGGTGTCAGGGCCAGAGGAAACTCGGGCTAGTAGGACAGGTGCTCTAAGTAATTATCAAGTAATATTCAATGAAACCAGCCATGCAAGAATCTCTTCTCATATATGACATTGTAGGTGGTCCATTTTGTCTCTTAAATTCACATTCCAAAAAAAAGGAAAGGAATGACTCTGGTATAGTTTGTATCATGCCCCATATATAACATTTACTATGACTCGAGGATTTCTTCAATAATGTAGTGTGTAAGTGTATTTGATTAAAACTATTGTTTAAACTAAGTTGTAATAATCTGCTGGTCTGTCTTTGGGCCGATGAGATGAAATGGTTAAGATTCACTTATCTACGGTTGTTTTTGATAAAGTTACAATACATTATTATTCTAATGGTGGCTTATAAAAAACACACTCAAGGAAAATAGGACTACATCCAATACAGCCATTTCATTATCTAATTATGAAGAAAAATCTGTATCTAGCTTTATGAAAAACTATCTACATCTAATTATGCATGACATACATGAAATGAAAATTTAAAAATCTTCCTACGTAAAATAAATATTATTTATTTACAAATCAATAAAACTTCGGAACGACCTTTACCCGCAAACTCGTACTTCATTAAAACAAATTCGAGGAATCACTGCAGTTGTACATGTACAAAATACACACAATACATATCATAATACATATTGAAATTTAGATACAGTTAAGTCGAAGTGAATTTGAAAAAATAATCTTACAGCTATTTCCTCTTTTTTTGGTCGTCAGTGGTGACTGGGTCCAAATTGTTGATTAAATTTACGGTAGGATATGCGACAAACCAAGAGATAGGCCTATACCTAGAATTGAGAGAAAACTGATATTTCTAAAATGGAGATTTTTATATCTTACCTCCGCCATTCTTGTAACAAAGAGAAGGGAATCTCCAGATATTTCCCAACCCGACAGCATATCCAACACAGGACAGCAAAAACTCGGAATTCCTAGCCCACGTTACCCGCGCCATAGCGATACTACAACAGCAACTGTGTGTAAGGAGCATGACATTCATGCGTTAGCGATCCCGGACCTATAATCTATTTCAATAAACTACACGTGGGCGTGCTGTTCAATGATAAAAACCAGTTAAAGTTCCAAGACTTTTTTTATTAACGGGTTACACGTCAAATACATTATATATCATATGCACATAGGACAATGATTTAATAAAATCAAAAAGTTAATTTTGACTTGGGATACTTCTCTATAGAACCAGCTATCTGATTTCATTATAAACATATTAAGATTTTTTTACATGCAACTTACATGATTCGAGACCAGCACAGGTTACTATTCATATAACACACCACGTAACAACTGTATATTTGTATAACGTAGTAGTATACATGGATACTAGCTATATAGGCCTTGGATAAAAAACTGAAACGTTTGTGAAAGGCCAGTGCGCATTATCTAACAATATCATTATAAAAAACTACTAAATACATATATAGACAGACACAGTGTTGTTTATTAATTTGCATAACAATAGCTCAGTTGTATTGAGAAGGATAAGCAAATGATATAAGACTCTTTCATATATTTTCTTATATTGACATTTTCACTTCGCTCCGCCTCAATGAACATAGTAAATCAGATCACTTAATTTCCCGTTGTTTGGGTCGCGTGCTTCTGTTCTGAGAGATGAATCACTTTCTTGCCGGCGTGTGAATACATTCACCGAGTTTACAATGGCGATCGAGTTCTGTACCGCCTCAGACTTGATGCACTTTCACTTTGTGAATTGTGTAACATTGTTATAAACGTATAAGCGCAGTAGGTCTAACGTTAGCTGTATCTCGAATGCCATGCTTGATACCATTTCAGTAGTCACAGAAGATAAACTTCAAATTAATTCAAACACTATTTAACAACACAAAACAGACTGGTAGCAGAAATATGCTATATCGAGAACAGGGACACATTAGTGCCGTAGTTTGACTCGATCTAAACATATGGAGAACACAAGTTTCCGGCCGTCGAATACCGCCAATTTTCAAATCAATGTTTCTTTACTTACTATTATCAGAATTTACATCCCAAAATGCCAGTGCGACAATGAAATCCAATATTTCAAGAACACCATGTACATCATCAGCTAATCTGCGACTAAAATCCACATTTATCCCGGCTATTAGACTGCATCACACACGGTCACAGGGGTTCGGCGTTAACTTTTGAGTAACACATGACATCTAGAAATAATCGAAAGACTAAAAATCTAACATTCATTTTAATTATAAAACCTTACAAAATTTATTTTTTCAATGCTTTAGAGTACGAAAGCCGAGAGAGGTCAAATTTGAAGTGGCAAAAAAAATATAAAAAGTCGTTATTACGAGAAAATAAGTCGTTATTACGACTTATTTTCTCGTAATTTCGACTTTTTTTTCGTAATAACGACTTTTATTTTTTTTTCGCCACTTCAAATTTGACTTCTCTCGGCTTTCGTATTAGAGAGTATATAAACACTTTTTTTAATGTGATATTTCACTGAACTGTCGTCTCGAGTGACCAAATCACACACATACTATACTGTCAACACTGCACTTTAAATTCGTATTTATATGGGTATTGCTAAGTTTTTATTATACAATATCATAGATATTTGTTATGAATGAATATTTTACCTTGAAAATAACGTATTTATGTGTAACAACATCGTAATAGTCAAAACGTGTATGGCACTATATTTTGTGTTGCCTTGGCGACGAGAATAGCTGACTGCCTGCTGTTCCACTACTGTGCACACATGTACGATAAGTATAACAATGTTACAAAGTGACGCACTTACAGTACGTCACACTGTTGCGACCGAATTTTTCAATCTGGTAGCGAAGTTTTTAATTTGGTTAACGTAAATATAAGGATTGATTGCCAATTTTGTTGCTTGCATGGACTGATTCGCAGTTCATGTACCATTTGCACGAGGCTCACTTCCCTTCATCAGTCCATGCAAGCAACAAAATTGACAATCAGTCCTTAATTAATGTCTTTATTTTAGGTTTTTACCAAAACCACGGTACCATGATATTCTGAAATATCATACCCATTTTTTTTAGCAAACTATAAGTTTGCACACGAATTTCATTCCTTTTATTGTTCAGCGATGTTAAAATTGGCGAAACTTTGACCGACTTTCGACGTGTTCGTGATCAAATTTTCAATATCCGAGAAAAAGAAGTCTTGTCAACAACAATTTGAAAAACAATCGAGGAATGAATTTTATAATTTTACATAAAATTTGTTTTGAACTTCCACATGTTTGATCATTTTACGGAATATACCGGTACTTTTATTGTTCAGTCACTTAAAAAACAACTACGTCACTGCATGACGTCATGACTGTCTTTGGAATTCCATTCATAATTCCTCAATTTGACCATTTTACGGAATACACTGGTACTTTTTATTGTTCAGACACTTAAAAAACACTACGTCACTGCATGACGTCACGACTGTAATTGGAATTTCATTCATAGTATCTCATTGCTACATATGGCTTCAGGTCGTAGGAGAAGTAAGATCCATGCTTTGCTCTCTCATTCCTATTGCCTCCGTTGGTCTAGGATCTTTTCTGTCTCGGTCTGGGATTTTTTTCTGCTGTAGGAGCCCTTCTCAATGATCCTGCATTTTTGGCTAAGAATCAGGTTCCTGGTTTCTCGTCCGATCCTATCAAGATTCCATCCTTGGATGGATCGATGGTTTCTTAGAAGCGAGATACATGTGTAAAGTGATCTGTCCCTGTCGCTCACGTAGGTCTTTCTTCAATAAAACCAAAAGCCAGGGGGGGGGGTATGTTCTTGTCTTTTAAACAGGGTAATCAGGATATCTCCTCCTAGTCCACTTTCAGATGGATGACTATTCTGATGATCAGGTTCGGGCACTTATCAATGTGAAAGCTCATGTAGTCAGGGCCCTTGCTTGTTAATGGGGCCTTCTCAATGGCTCCTCCTTCCAGGATGTCCGCTGCTTTCTGGTGGGGACGGAATACTTTCATGGATTTTTATCTTCGGTCCTTAGCACCTCATTCGGACGGGTTGTGGTGGTTGCACAGTATGTTAACTTCCCTGCAGGTAGGGCGTAAGAATTGTACCTGCTGCCCCCATTGCATGATCGTAAGAGGCGACTAAACTTGGGATATTATCTTTTCTCTTCTTTCTAAACAACTTTCTTCTTCCTAATGTCTCCCTTGACAATGCCTCACTTTTGGCCTTTAGTTGAGCGTTCGCCCCTGTGAGGAAGGCTTTCTGTTCTGTCCCGTAGCCGAGACATACCAGAGTCTTTAAAAATGGTAGTTGCTACTCCTGCTTAGCGCTCAGCATATTTGGAGTGGAACGACTGGTTCGCCCGTTATCAGTATAATGTGACAGGGTGGGGTGTGCTGCTGCTCTTCACACGGGGAGGTACACATATGATTAACCATTTTTTCATCCTTGTCGGCTCTTTTTGGATGGTTCCTTGAACCTATGTTGTCTTCCTACCTACCTGAAGTTTGCCTCCGGGTTGTTTTGCCGTATCCCTGGGCTGCCTGGCTTCGAGTCTCCAATATGGTCAAACGAATTCACATACTAAAGCTATGGTAATTATTACTGAAATAAAACAGATTTTTTCAGTAAAACAAATTTTCATGATGTAATACTTACCATAACTTTATGGAATCCCACCATTTATCCTCCCCTGAGTTAACTCCTCATACTGGCTACCCCTTTCGTCTCTATTAATGTTTTCAGGAAGTTAGATCACTCTGAGGCCTGATCGTCAAGATACTGGTCACGTGACGATAGGGAGGGCGGGATTTTTGAATATTTTGTTTTTGGAACTACAAAGATGAGTGTTAGTAGTGTATTTGCATACTAAAGTTATGGTAAGTATTTCATCATGCATAAGTTCAACTATCCCCAAGTGCTAAGTGACCTTATGTCGTGGTGCGGCGTCCGTCGTCTGTCGTCCGTCGTCAATGTTTTCATCCAAACTACATTTTTTCTCAATAACCAAGAGCCCTATAGACTTGATATTGGACTTGCTCAAATTAATGACCTAGACCTACATTCCTAGTCACGGGGGTCAAATATGCTTAAATCTTGAAACGACTGCTCAATAACCAAGAGGTCCAGAAACTCGACTTTCGGTCTGTGGTATGCTAGTTTGAAGGGCTACCAAATTTGTTCAAATGAATGACCTTGACCTACTTTCAAGGTCAGAGGGACCGAATATGCTTACATCTTGAAACGACCTCTCGATATCCAAGAGGCCTAGAGACTTGATACCTTCGTCTGGAGATAATGATTTTATGTTCTGAAATACGTGTATAATCCAATATGGATGAGGTGACATGTATAATTCCATGTAGGATATTACAGAAAAGATGTATAAACCATAAATTCATCAAAATCGATAAAAAATGTAATTACCAAGAAGATTAAAATAAGGAGGAGAAGAATTGGTTGCTGGTAATCAGAAGAAGATTTTTTATGATCTACCGTAGAATTTCAATAAAAATTGGAACAGGCAGCTGATATTTTATGACCGATACACAGTTTAAAATGTTTAAAGAGTGTTTGGTATCGATATTAATCCTTTTGGTAATCACTTTGGTAATTTTGTATATAATATATATATTTTAGGATGTCACGTGATAGTTATCTCAACAGTGCTTAATACCAAAATAATAATTTTTAAAAAATCCGTTAAAATATTGAGAAAAAAGACAATATCTAAGTGGTAGATACAGATAAAATGGTCCGGAAATAACAGTTAAGATTTATGAAATGGACTATACAGTAACTGCTGTCATGTTTGTCATAAACAAAGTTGGGAAAAGAACACCCCGTTGACTGGAC
The DNA here is from genome assembly GCF_902652985.1 of Pecten maximus. Lineage (NCBI taxonomy): Eukaryota > Metazoa > Mollusca > Bivalvia > Pectinida > Pectinidae > Pecten > Pecten maximus. Next base: position 8,427,958 of record NC_047025.1, read on the forward strand.
TGGATTTGGTTGATGTCTAGACTCTGAATTGTAATTTATTTACATAAACACCAACTAAACTCTATAATTCAGGGTAGGGTACTTCGTATGCGGCCATGCAAAGAATGTCAATCAACTCATTTTATGCATGTGTTACCTCGGACGTATATTAATGCTGTGATGTATGGAGCATTGATAAATGTCACAAAAACGTATATCTACCATTAGAACAGACATTAAATGCTAAAAGCTATTGCATATTAATAACATTTTGCTGAAAATTTTTCATAAAAATTATAAAAATTATCCATTTTCTTGAATTTCAGTTTTCTTGATAGGTGCAGGTGATAATGATGTTCTGTTAATCTTACAATTTACATACATTTGTATTGAAGTACATATGAAATATGAACAGGAGGCCCATAGGGGCCCTCTCACTTGAATATTTCAGTGATTGTGACAAAGCTCTCAAAGGTCAATTCTCAACGGATGGTCTGTTGAAAATTGACCGTTCAACACAAGCTTGACTGGTCTCCATTTGACATGTGGTTCGAGTAAGATTTTCCCACCAAAATATGACGTCATTTTCACTATCCCAAAGCTCCTGTATGAATATTGTTCGCAGTAAACTCCCGTTGTTTATGACCCTGGAGCCATATGATTGGTCCGCAGACTTCATATTGTATACGTCAACATTCATCGAATGACGTCACGTGGTCGTGGCCTGTCGTGACATTTTGATGTACAGACGTCTGTAATTCCTAATAACGTTAGTACCATGTGGTCCAAAATTCGTTATTTTCACTGTTTTCTGATATCAGCAATTTTCCTTTTTTTTTTTGATTTCAGAAATCAAGAATTCATTTTGATTTCATGGTATCAGAAACTTTTGCTTGATAACAGAAAATCAATTTTTCGAGATCAAAACTTATATTTTGAAATAAAACAAAAACTGTTATATGTATCTAATATCGGAAGATATTTTTTATATCAGAAAATGGCAGCGCGTGTGCTTTTGTTTAACCTTAAAATGGACACAATTAACATTGGAAATATAGAGCTATACCCATTTATACGTATATACCGTACAAGCCCGAGACCTATACTTGGTGGGTGGGGGAGGCCTAGTTTAACGTTCCACAAACCCTCCATGCTACAAGGGGACATATCTAACGAAATGTAACTAGAACACTGACAGATCAGAAAGAACCCCCTTATTGTGGCCATTGAAGTACCACATAGTCACAAATTACGAAATGTCGTATGTCCCCACGTTGGCCAGTTATTACATTTGAATGTTGAATGTTGAATGTGGAGCTGCACAACATTCAATATCTGAATGTCTCATGTCGTATGCCGTGTTACACAACATTCATTTCTAAATGGTGAATGTCGTATACGTCGAGCTGCATGACATTCAAAAGTTCCCCGAAATTCGATAAATGAATAACTCAGCGCTTGACCTTGAACTTTGACCTGGTGCCCATGACATTTGGTGTGGTCGATTCGGCCATATTAATCGAGTCGACAGGACGGGATGGTAAACCATTTGTAATGGGGACAGTTTTCACCGTGGTCCATATTCCACGGATCGGAGTGAAGAATGCGCTGATGGTTTAATTTTCAATGACATCCAGGGTCAATATTCAACGTTGAAAATAGAACCTGGGTCAATTTTCATCGAGAGTCCATTATAAAGCGCACTGTCTACATACATTTTTATTTCATTGCAAAATCGACCCCACAATGTTGCACGATAAATGCACGAAGTCCTCACAGCGTATGCGCGATAAAATAAATGTGTGATTGTATCAGTGCAGGCGAATGTACGCACTGTGGGCGATCGAAACGCTCTCTTGGTTAATATAAAAGGAATAGTTTACAAAATTACAAATATTTCAAAAACGTTCGGGAAGATTTTGATAAAAATATGGTATATACATCGTTTCTGTAATATCCTACATTGAATTATATATGTGACCTCATTCATCTTGGACTCTACATATAAGTAAGACATACCATTAAATGTTGTCATTAGCTCAACTATCCCGTAGTACTAAGTGACCTTATGCCGCGGTGCGGCGTCCGTTGTCAACGTTTTCATCCAAACAACACTTTTTTCTCAATATGGGCTTGTAGCATGCTTGGCTAGGTGACGGACTTCAGAGTTTGTTCAAATGACTGACCTAGACCTACGTTCATAGTCACAGGGGTCAAATATGCATAAATCTTTAAACACGACTTCTCAATAAGCCCAGAGGCTTGATATTGGGTCTGTAGTATGTGCGGTTAAAGGCTACCGAGTTTGTTCAAATGAATTACCTTGACCTACTTTCAAGGTCACGGGGATCAAGTATCATATTTTTTTTCAAACAACTTTTCTGTAACCAAGATGCCCAGATACCTGATATCGTGCCTGCAGTGTGCTGGGATTAGAAGCTACCAATCTTGTTAAAAGGGATGAATTTAATCTACTTTAAATATAACAGGGTCAAATTTGCGCGAATATATAATTGTTCATATGAATGACCTTGACCTACTTTAAAATCAGAGAGGTCAAATTTGCTTTAATCATTAAATGACCTTTTCTCAATACTCAGGAGGCAGGTGATCTTATATTGAGCCTGTAGTATGATGGGATGAAGTGTTATCATTGGGTACAAAGAATGACCTTGACATATATGCAGGGTCATAGGGGTCAAATTTGTTTAAATCAGTACTGAAAATTCAAAACAGCTCATAGAGTGATGGCATTTTGCCAGTAATATACTTAGTACTAGGATGAACGGCTACCAACCTAGGATGTTGATATTCAAATGAATGACCTTAATGCATGTTTTAAATATTTTAACAATTTCTTTTAGATAAACAAAATGACCAAGGTTTGTTGTCAACTGCATTCGCGTCAATCGAATATTTCATCAATATATATTATCCTATATATACAATTTATCTGGAAATAAACCCCAAAATAAACAACTATCGATGACATCCACTAAACAAAATTCATGATGCTTAGCAAATACATGTTTCTCGGACTAATGCCTGATGAGATATACAGACCTATTGGGCCTTTTGCAATTTTTTTCCTACCCAGTTAGCAGCGGCTTGTGATCATATCTTATTTATAATCTCTCGCCATCGAGGAGTGAAATGTCGGATGTACCATAGAAAAGTCACACCGAGTATTCCCTGGAGGGTATACACTCAACAATCAACGTTAAAACACGCGACAAACTACAATGAATGGAGCGTTGTGTTGATGAATAGTAAATGATGATATAACATTGAAATCGTTGACTGTGATAACTACCTGGCCCGCGACAGGAGAGGGATGCTGTTACAAGGATTATAGTCTATTTCAAATTATTTATGTTTAACTGTCGTCTTATCGCGTTTGCAAACCGCGCCAAAACGTCAACAAATTTTGAACACTCTTAGCGTGTACAGAATGGCATGCTGGCGCGTTGGCGTGTTTTTACAATAAAATGGGGCTTTGGCGCGGTCTTATAACGTGACAAGACAGCATTTTAGATCTTTAATATCATTTTCGCGCGTTTTGAGAAAGCGCCAATGCGCCATTGCGCCAAAGTCACATTGTTGCAAACACGCCGAAGCGTAAATACACCATTCTTTTCACGCTTATTAGTGTTCGAAACGTCGTGTTGGCGCTTCGACTTGTTGGCGAACGAACAAAATACTTTGGTAGTCTGTGCAGGCCAAAGCAATATGACAAGGACTCAGAAATGTAATATTGCCTTGAGTTCCCGCCAAACAATCATTCATTATTATTATGATGTCATCAAATTCAACACAATACATTTTGTATATAAGTTCTATGCAAATCATAACTTATTTCATTGCTGTTTCCGAGACCTGACCAACACATTACTACTGTACCGAGACTCTGAAATCTAGTCCGGAACCTATACACATTACCGAGACTCTGAAATCTAGTCCGGAACCTATACACATTACCGAGACTCTGAAATCTAGTCCGGAACCTATACATATTACCGAGACTCTGAAATCTAGTCCGGAACCTATACATTACCGAAACTCTGAAATCTAGTCCGGAGCCTATACATATTACCGAGACTCTGAAATCTAGTCCGGAGCCTATACACATTACCGATACTCTGAAATCTAGTCCGGAGCCTATACATATTACCGAGACTCTGAAATCTAGTCAGGAACCTATACACATTACCGAGACTCTGAAATCTAGTCGGGAACCTATACACATTACCGAGACTCTGAAATCTAGTCCGGAACCTATACACATTACCGATACTCTGAAATCTAGTCCGGAACCTATACACATTACCGAGACTCTGAAGTCTAGTCCGGAACCTATACACATAACCGAGACTCTGAAATCTAGTCCGGAACCTATACACATTACCGAGACTCTGAAATCTAGTCCGGAACCTATACACATTACCGAGATTCTGAAATCTAGTCCGGAGCCTATACACATTACCGAGACTCTGAAATCTAGTCCGGAACCTATACACATTACCGAGACTCTGAAATCTAGTCCGGAACCTATACACATTACCGAGACTCTGAAATCTAGTCCGGAACCTATACACATTACCGAGACTCTGAAATCTAGCCCGGAACCTAAATACATTACCGAGACTCTGAAATCTAGTCCGGAACCTAAATACATTACCGAGACTCTGAAATCTAGTCCGGAACCTATACACATTACCGAGACTCTGAAATCTAGTCCGGAACCTATACACATTACCGAGACTCTGAAATCTAGTCCGGAACCTATACACATTACCGAGACTCTGAAATCTAGTCCGGAACCTATACACATTACCGAGACTCTGAAATCTAGTCCGGAACCTATACACATTACCGAGACTCTGAAATCTAGTCCGGAACCTATACACATTACCGAGACTCTGAAATCTAGTCAGGAACCTATACACATTACCGAGACTCTGAAATCTAGTCCGGAACCTATACACATTACCGAGACTCTGAAATCTAGTCCGGAACCTATACACATTACCGAGACTCTGAAATCTAGTCCGGAACCTATACACATTACCGAGACTCTGAAATCTAGTCAGGAACCTATACACATTACCGAGACTCTGAAATCTAGTCCATAACCTATACACATTACCGAGACTCTGAAATCTAGTCCGGAACCTATACACATTACCGAGACTCTGAAATCTAGTCCGGAACCTATACACATTACCGAGACTCTGAAATCTAGTCCGGAACCTATACACATTACCGAGACTCTGAAATCTAGTCCGGAACCTATACACATTACCGAGACCCTGAAATCTAGTCCGGAACCTATACACATTACCGAGACTCTGAAATCTAGTCGGGAATCTATACACATTACCGAGACTCTGAAATCTAGTCAGGAACCTATACACATTACCGAGACTCTGAAATCTAGTCCATAACCTATACACATTACCGAGACTCTGAAATCTAGTCCGGAGCCTATACACATTACCGAGACTCTGAAATCTAGTCCGGAACCTATACACATTACCGAGACTCTGAAATCTAGTCCGGAACATATACACATTACCGAGACTCTGAAATCTAGTCCGGAACCTATACACATTACCGAGACTCTGAAATCTAGTCCGGAGCCTATACACATTACCGAGACTCTGAAATCTGGTCTGGAACCTACACACATTACCGAGACTCTGAAATCTAGTCCGGAACCTATACACATTACCGAGACTCTGAAATCTAGTCCGGAAGCTACACACATTACCGAGACTCTGAAATCTAGTCCGGAACATATACACATTACCGAGACTCTGAAATCTAGTCGGGAAGCTATACACATTACCGAGACTCTGAAATCTAGTCCGGAGCCTATACACATTACCGAGACTCTGAAATCTAGTCCGGAACATATACACATTACCGAGACTCTGAAATCTAGTCCGGAACCAATACACATTACCGAGACTCTGAAATCTAGTCCGGAACCTTTACACATTACCGAGACTCTGAAATCTAGTCCGGAACCTTTACACATTACCGAGACCCTGAAATCTAGTCAGGAACCTATACACATTACCGAGACTCTGAAATCTTGTCCGGAACCTATACACTTTACCGAGACTCTGAAATCTAGTCCGGAACCTATACACATTACCGAGACTCTGAAATCTAGTCCGAAAACTATACACATTACCGAGACTCTGAAGTCTAGTCCGGAACCTATACACATTACCGAGACTCTGAAGTCTAGTCTTGAACCTATACACATTACCGAGACTCTGAAATTTAGTCCGGAACCTATACACGTTACCGAGACTCTGAAATTTAGTCCGGAACTTTTACACATTACCGAGACTCTGAAATCTAGTCCGGAACCTATACACATTACCGAGACTCTGAAATCTAGTCCGGAACCTATACACATTACCGAGACTCTGAAATCTAGCCCGGAACCTAAATACATTACCGAGACTCTGAAATCTAGCCCGGAACCTAAATACATTACCGAGACTCTGAAATCTAGTCCGGAACCTATACACATTACCGAGACTCTGAAATCTAGTCCGGAACCTATACACATTACCGAGACTCCGAAATCTAGTCGGGAACCTATACACATTACCGAGACTCTGAAATCTAGTCCGGAACCTATACACATTACCGAGACTCTGAAATCTAGTCCGGAACCTATACACATTACCGAGACTCTGAAATCTAGTCCGGAACCTATACACATTACCGAGACCCTGAAATCTAGTCAGGAACCTATACACATTACCGAGACTCTGAAATCTAGTCCGGAACCTATACACATTACCGAGACTCTGAAATCTAGTCAGGAACCTATACACATTACCGAGACTCTGAAATCTAGTCCGGAACCTATACACATTACCGAGACTCTGAAATCTAGTCAGGAACCTATACACATTACCGAGACTCTGAAATCTAGTCCATAACCTATACACATTACCGAGACTCTGAAATCTAGTCCGGAGCCTATACACATTACCGAGACTCTGAAATCTAGTCCGGAACCTATACACATTACCGAGACTCTGAAATCTAGTCCGGAACCTATACACATTACCGAGACTCTGAAATCTAGTCCGGAACCTATACACATTACCGAGACCCTGAAATCTAGTCAGGAACCTATACACATTACCGAGACTCTGAAATCTAGTCGGGAATCTATACACATTACCGAGACTCTGAAATCTAGTCAGGAACCTATACACATTACCGAGACTCTGAAATCTAGTCCATAACCTATACACATTACCGAGACTCTGAAATCTAGTCCGGAGCCTATACACATTACCGAGACTCTGAAATCTAGTCCGGAACCTATACACATTACCGAGACTCTGAAATCTAGTCCGGAACATATACACATTACCGAGACTCTGAAATCTAGTCCGGAACCTATACACATTACCGAGACTCTGAAATCTAGTCCGGAGCCTATACACATTACCGAGACTCTGAAATCTGGTCTGGAACCTACACACATTACCGAGACTCTGAAATCTAGTCCGGAACCTATACACATTACCGAGACTCTGAAATCTAGTCCGGAAGCTACACACATTACCGAGACTCTGAAATCTAGTCCGGAACATATACACATTACCGAGACTCTGAAATCTAGTCGGGAAGCTATACACATTACCGAGACTCTGAAATCTAGTCCGGAGCCTATACACATTACCGAGACTCTGAAATCTAGTCCGGAACATATACACATTACCGAGACTCTGAAATCTAGTCCGGAACCAATACACATTACCGAGACTCTGAAATCTAGTCCGGAACCTTTACACATTACCGAGACTCTGAAATCTAGTCCGGAACCTTTACACATTACCGAGACCCTGAAATCTAGTCAGGAACCTATACACATTACCGAGACTCTGAAATCTTGTCCGGAACCTATACACTTTACCGAGACTCTGAAATCTAGTCCGGAACCTATACACATTACCGAGACTCTGAAATCTAGTCCGAAAACTATACACATTACCGAGACTCTGAAGTCTAGTCCGGAACCTATACACATTACCGAGACTCTGAAGTCTAGTCTTGAACCTATACACATTACCGAGACTCTGAAATTTAGTCCGGAACCTATACACGTTACCGAGACTCTGAAATTTAGTCCGGAACTTTTACACATTACCGAGACTCTGAAATCTAGTCCGGAACCTATACACATTACCGAGACTCTGAAATCTAGTCCGGAACCTATACACATTACCGAGACTCTGAAATCTAGTCCGGAACCTATACACATTACCGAGACTCTGAAAACCAGGTTTTGTGCAAACAGTTTAGGCCTAGATTTTGGCAACACGACTCTAATAGTTTGGCAGACATATACCTGTGGGGACAAGGGCTTAATTAGGTCTAGAACGTACAAAAAAAATGTTATTGCGAGTGTAACACATTGGTCGATCTATATCATACACCTATCTTACATAACAACAGTATCAAGACATATTTCCCAGGTAGACATAGGGGTGATTTCACAAGTATGGGAATTGACATCGCTCTTGCCCCAGGGTATACATGTGTAGGTATAAGTATATACGGGGAGGGGGTGTGCACGAATATATAGCGATGTCCGATACACACGTAACCTCATAGGGGCTAGCAGGTGGGTAGCTTAATTTCAAACCTATACAACAAGTGATGGAATATTCACGCTAGGTAAATTGAGGAAACGAAATAACTTAAGAAATTAGATGATAGAAGTAATTAAATAAGTATTTATATAATAATCCGAATTTTTATGTTAATGACCGTAGCGACTAAACAACAACTGTTCTGAATACATATTGGAAAAACTAGATGATCTGACCACACGGGAACATTGTACGATGTTTACTTGCCGAAATATACGCAATTTAATTCCAATCCAAACCGCCTCACAGCTTCAGGTCGCCATCTTTGTTCAAATCAAAGCATCTGTGCGTTTGAAAGAGTCAGTATTGCAAAGCTTCTAAACGATCTTGTGATGCAAATTTTAAGATTATAATAGAAACGAAATATGAATTTTAAAATAATTTGATTTCAATTACTTATGCTTTAGGTTAGCAAATCGTAGCAATTATTTACGATGAAAATTTAATGTTGCACTTTAAACTGATCCCAATATTTTTATTCATGCATTTTTTATTTCTTTCACTTCATTTCATTTTAAGTGTTGATTTAGATTTCCCAATAAATTCGCGGGAAATGAATTTGATGACGTAACCGGAAGCTCACATGCTATTAGAACGTGACCCGGAAAACATGACGATAATAAAAACAGAACATCTTGAACATTACCGGATTATTTTCGCATTTTTTTGAGACACCAATGTGCTAAAATACAACTGAAGGTAACACTGATTTTGTTCATAGTTATCATATCAAGTAAAACGAACAGTTATTGCGGAAATAGCAGTATTTGCTTCACCTAGTTGGGCTAGACCTACTTTCGTTTTCCAGTTTACAGATATGGTCATATTAAATAATTCATCTTCTCAACGATAGTCGATCTAATTACTTATCCGCGGGATTTTTCTATTAAGAATATTTGTACTTCTCATGTACAGTGCATCTTTGTTTAAAATTGACTGGTCTACAGGTCTGATCTGACTCCCTCAGCTGACCCCGACCACGGGCCACACTAAAATACGCCATAGGGAATTATACGCCTAAACACTCATAATAAATGTATCAACGGCAGAATCGTCTGGATTACTACAATTTTTACCTTTTAAATACTTTAATATATAAATACTTATTACCGGTTAGCTTGTAATAATAATAATAATAATAATAATCGTCGTCGTCGTCGTCATTGTCATCATGCCACAATATATGATGAAGTTTGCATGATTTGAAAGTCAGCGCATAACATCATCGTTGACATAAGTTGTCAGCTGAAGTTATAATTAGACATCATTGGTATTTCATAGTCTCGTCTTTGTATTTTGACCGAATTTACATATTTTGAAAGGCTTATGTCATCATTTAAATAACGTAAAGTCATGGTTAAATAATCAGATATCGAAGCTGGTCTCAGTTAGGATGTTCCGGTTAGAACCAGAATGGACTAAGTTATCTGTCAACACCTGTGGTCAAATAAAATAATGGTATTTTCATTTGATTCGAGGAGACGCCAATGAGTCCGGTTTTAGAGACAAAAATGGAAAGTTTTGACAGTTTTGTGACGGGCTGGGGTTTCTTAAGTTCTGGCGGCACGTTCACATGAGGTATAAATAGGAGGCTCTCTTGATTGAGAGAGAGTACGAGAAGAGGGAAAGGGAGAATGAGACAAATATCAGGACTGGATACTATCAAGGAAGTGTTTTTCTTATATCTGTCTATATATATTTCACAATAACAGTTATAAAGATATTAACATTTTATGGCGGTACATGATGTGTGACTTACTGTTCCGACTCACCTACTCAGATTTAGATTACACCTCGCGATCATCTGTTGGTGAGCTCGAGCTGAATTGTCGGAAATAGAAAAGTCTTAATACACCCTGTTACTGAATACTTCCTACACCAGACAATGGACAAGTGCGGCTAATACATCTCTTACTACCGCACTTCGCTGAACACACAACCCCTTTCATGGCCAGTGATGATGTATGTGCAGTGGCAATGTGAGAAAGGGGAGATAGTCAATAATTAGTCAATAAAGTGGAAAGGTTTGGTTTTATTTGTTTAACGTCCTATCAACATCAAAGGTCATTTAAGGACGGCCTCCCGTGCGTGCGATATGCATGCGTGTGTTGAGTGCGTATGTGTATATTTGGAGGCTGCGGTATGTACGTGTTAAGTCTCCTTGTGATAGGCCGGACCTTTTGCCGATTTATAGTGCTACCTCACTGAAGCATACTGTCGAAGACACCCAGCAGGCCACCCCACCTGGTCACATTTTACTGACAATGGGCGAACCAGTCGTCCCACTCCTAATATGCTGAGCGCTAAGCAAGAGTAAGTGGAAAGGATAAATATCTTAAATGATTAGTTGAAAGGATAAATATCTCAAATTGAAATTAATCATGATATGTGACTGGTTTGGTTTGGTTTATTTTGTTTAACGTCCTATTAACAGTTAAGGTCATTTAAGGACGCCCCCCGTGCCTGCGACATGCATGCGTGTGATGAGTGTATATGTGTGTTTTGGGAGGCTGCTGTTTGATCGTGATAAGTCTCCTTGTGATAGGCCGGAACTTTTGCCGATTTATAGTGCTACCTCACTGAAGCATACTGTGTGACGTCAATAATGCTGTAGAGTGTAAATTTACAATGGATTTTACTCTATGTGATCTATGCTTGCCATAACAGACACTCCTTACCTTCCCGGACCCCGGATCTGGATAGTAATCCAAAACTTCCCTAACGTTGAATTTCTCCCAAACCTCTCGTCATACTTAATGTTCAATTAGCACTAATGAAAATTCTTGTGTCCTTCAGGATGCATACTGGCCGACTGTGTTAACGTTGTTAGTCAAAAATCCCTGGTACGTATACGGGTACAGGTAACGTTTTCAGAACACAATGAAGAAGTGAGGTATGGGGACTAGCTGAGTGATTTCTTCTCACTCGCTAAAATCAGGTATTGCACGATTTCTCGTCACTCAGGACGTATAACAACCGAGCGAGGCGAGGGTGTAACTAGAATAATTCCTTTGGTCTTCTCACTATTTCGTTTCCGATGATGATGATGATGATGATGGTGATGGTGATGATGATGATGGTGGTGGCGGTGGTGGTGGTGGTGATGGTGACGACGACGACATGATAATGCTTATAGTAATTCACTTTCCATACATTTTTCACAAATACATCAAAATGAAATATTTCCATAATTCCAACCATGTTTCTTCTAACGGAAGGGGAAAATCCATATAGAAAACTGAATATGCTTGTCTGTTTGTTTGCTTTATTATGGTTTTACTTTTAAAAATAAAATAAATTTGAAAATAAACGAAAAAATAGCATTATTTTGTCACAGATACGATATACGAGGACTGATTGATAAGTTGTGAGCCTCATATTGAAGGATTTGAATTTTGTCGGGACATATGCATTATTTTTCAACATAATCCCCTTCAGTATCTATACACTTGTGCCAGCAGTGTTTAAGGGCCTCAATGCCACTTTTATAGAACTCCTTTTCTTGGCTGTTCAGAAAGTCATCCACTGCATGTTAGGGTTATGGTTAGGGTGTCTGAAATAGATGTTTTCAGTTTTGGAAATAGATGAAAGTCTGATGGAGCAAGATCAGGTGAGTAAGGCGGATGCTCAATAAATACACACATGACAGTAACAGACTCTTTCACCCTAACACTAACCCTTGCCGATTTTGTCTTTGAAATGCAAACGGTGGCTGTGAATAATATCAAACAAATATGGCATATAGAATCTGGGAGGCATTTCAATCATCAAAAATGTTCTTATTAGACAATATGACAAATTCTGCATAAAGCAAGAAGACTGTTTTAGGAATAATAGTTCAATCGCAGAGTTTGAGGTATCTAATAAGGGCATTTTTGATTATTGAAATTACTCCCTATAGATAGCCATATGGTTCGTCACGTAACGAGGTCATTTACTTTCGTTAAAAAGGACATACGTGTTTTTTTCAGAAGATATGACGGAATAGCACGAGTAGTTTTCCGATTGGGTTAAGATCAATAATATATGAATTATATCAAGACCACTCTGTTTATGTTTTTTTAATATTTCAGATATCAACCAAGGATTGTTGCAGTCACTTTTAATTTCAGTAATAAATAGACAGTGTTAATTTTGTAAGAAACGCTAGGAAAATATCACGATTCATATCTTTTTCTGCAAGTTGTTTTTAACATTATAATCGCTTAAACCTATCATAAGTGTTTGCAGGTTAATGCTACTAGCTACGTCTTATTAGCAACACCATTTTCCGTTTTTGTTTTTATATATCTAATTTTTGTATTCGGATATCATTAATGTTATGCTATGATTGCTAATTATTTTTCCTGTAAACACTTAAAGTTCCGAGCTCTCAAACAACCCTAAAACCCGGACCTGTCCGAGATATTATGACCTATTGTAGTTGTGTGAAGTTTGATAAGAATCTCTCGATGAATAAAGAGTGCTGGTAATGGGTTTTCTAAAAATAGGAACGGTGACCTTGACTTAACAATCTTGAAAGTCAAAAGTGCTCTAGTTATTATGATTCTTTATAACTGTGAGAAGATTGATCAAAATCCCTCAAGGAATGAAACCACAGGAGTGCTGACAAACTTCGGTGCTACGTACATTACCCCCCTCCCCCACCCCCACCCCTGGTTTCACCGGTAGGGGACTAATCAATCCTGGCACTGCCTACCAGTCAAGATAATAAAACGTAAGCTATGGATACAATTAACAACTGATCGCGCAATGAATACAAAATGATAAGTTGCAACAGCATAATATGCATTCTGCACACCTCGGCAGATTCCGCTACCCTATATCTTACGGAGGCGAGGTGTTCCGATAGCATAGATTAAGGGTAGCGGAATCTATGCTACCAAGAGAGCCATTCGCTACACTCCTGTTTTGGAAACGGGCTTTAATACATTCAATGGAATTACATTAAATCACGTTCACAGAATACAGGGACACGACTTCAAGTTAATTTCAACTTATTGAGTTTGAAGTGCTTTGAACATTTGCCACCGTACTTACAATAAGTTGTATACAACACAGAACAATATTTGACAGGGAACAACCCTTATCATTACTGATTACATAATATCTTAAAATGCGTCGCGCTTTGCTTAAATATCAACAGCCCGTCGCCTTTTGTACTTTGAGATTTTAAATCATAATAACTGTAACCGGAAGCATGTGCGAAAACCTTACAAACAATTTTTTTGGCGACAGAATTCATTGCCTGAACAATGCCATAATGGAGTATGTTTATTCAACGTTACAGTCCTCCCTCGAAGAGATTGTATATATTATTTTTTTTATAACGCAATTAGATAACACAAGAAGTCTTTGTCCGTGCACCCTTACCTGTAGGGTTTAAAGCGACATGAACTTAAGAAGCGACGTTGAATTTGGATATCGTTTTTGTAATTTTTTCCCCAACGCCATGCTCGGATTCATACACAGGAATAAATATGTGTATGTCACGTTGCTAGCCTTATTTAATATTGTCAAAATAAATCTGGGATGCGATAGTAGTGTAACACAAACATATATGTAACAGCATACTCCCTGCCCTGTGATTACTCTATATACAGTTTCCGTCGGGAATGACTTTGGTCCTCACCTTCGTTTTGTAGACGATATCTTAAAATGCGTCATGGTTTACAATAACATCAACAGCCTATTGTATGGTGTTCCGTTAGGGCCAAATTTGCAAAATTGCTCCTTCGCTCCGTCGATCTAAACGCGAAGGAGCCAAGGAACAAAAACGCGATGGCTGTCGTGTTTTCGCTCCTTCGCTTCTTCTCTCCTCCTCTCCTTCGCTCCTTCACCATCGTGTTTTCGTTCCTTCACGTTTAAGGTCGAGGGAGCGAGGAAGCGGTATTGGAAATTTGGCCCTAACGGAACACCATACTATTGCCAGTTGAGATTTGAGATATAATTGCTGTACCCGAAGCATGTGTGTCAATATAAAAAAAGATTTGGTGACAGGATAACCTAACGCTGCATTCCTGTCACGCAGAGATCATATATGTCATCTTTAATGATGTCATTTTGATACACAAGAAGTTTAGTTTGCGCACCTATCAGCTTACTCCCTCGGCGCCGATAAGGCGGACTACTCTGGGATTTAAAGCGACAGTAACTACATGTATATAGAGTGCCCGTCGGGAATTACCTTTTCCTCTCTTTCTTGTTTAGACCAAGATCATGATTCTTTCCCGAGAGACACTTAATAGCAGTTATTGATGCAAAAAGTAGGACTTACCTCAATATTTTGTTTTCTTTTTAGTTACTCTCAAACATGATCCTGTACATTTTAAAAATTCGAAACAAAAAGGGGAATTTATGATATACAGTTTAATTTTTTTAATCATTTTAATATTAGACAAATACAAAAGGAAGCATCACTCATGCTCACTCGTCCCTTCTTTCCTTCCGTACAGAGAGATGTTATCAATCATCATCAGTTATCACTATCATAATATCATAGTCATTATGGTGATATAAGTTTAATAATATCTTATATAGTGTTTTAACCAGATTAAGTCGCTTTAATGCAAATTGCACAAAAAGTTGAACATAGTATTTTTCCTTTGTATTTTTTTTTACGGGATTAGTGTCCTTACAACATCCACGGTTATATGATACATGTCACAAGGAGACAACAACCGAAGATAAAGGGATCAGAAAGAAATATTAGTAGGAAAAGTATTAATATTGAAGTCTTGACGGGCGATCAACACGAAAAAGGTCTTTCGGGTCAACAAATGCTGGTCTGTACATAGACATCATAAACTACGATGACCGCTAATAGCCTGACACAAATTTATAGTAAAGTGAATGTGTCAAGGTGTTTAACAGCACTATCATGACACAGAAATCTTAAGTAAATTAAATATGTCACGATACTTTGTACAAAACATCAGGACTCATACATCTCCTAAAAATAAAATGTGTCACGATATTTTGAACAAAAGATGCTACAAAACTGTCCACAAAAGAAAATATGTCCCGATATTTTGTACAAAACATCATGACACAAAAACCTCCCCAAAAGAAAATTCGTCCCTATATTTTGTACAAAACATCCTGATAGAAAAATCTTTTGTAAAGTAAACGAGTCCTGATATTTGTACAAAACATCACGACGCAAAATTCTACACAAAAGAAAGTTTTGCACACTGTTTTACAATAAAGAGCATCACACGAAAATCTCTGGTGTTATGATACACTAGAGTGTAATGATAGAAAGAAACACATCATTTTGGGCGAAGTGTCGTTTCATGGAAATATGTTTAGTATTCCAATACGGCAGATCTTTAGAACCGCTTAAATGTCGTTAGAGAAACAAAACTGGTGTGTTTAATTGATTCAAACATATTCTATTTGTATCCATGTATACAATAGGATTGGGCACAAGTTATCCAACTTATATATAGCCCTTTCCCAAATTGAATTTGTACAATTTTATTATGAACAAGATGGTGTGTCTATATTGGTATTAAATTAATGTGATAATTAATCAACTTTATCGCTTTCAAAAGCCATTTCACTACCAAAAAAAATTTTGATTCAAATTACTCATCATCTACACTTGTGAAATAATTCAAACGGCCTTTTGTAATTTATAATGTATGAAACATTATCCGGCAGATCAGAGATTCTATGCTGGAAACCTACTCCGATGGGATCCAATTCCCTTAATACATGTATGACTGAAATAAAAAAAAAACACATCCATATGTATAGTTAAAAACAACAAAAATGGATATTGAAAGCTGTGAAATATAACACAGCCTTACCAGTTGAAAAGTTATATTTAGGTTTTGCAAACAATTATTAGGTGTTATAAAAATGATATTCAACATATCTTTGTAAATGGAGAGATTGGATGTTTGCCGATGACTTTTCGAACTTCCAATATGAAATTTCCTGTAGAAACAGCACGCTAGAAAGGTATTGCACGTCAAAAAGGTGTGTACATAATGTACCAGCGAAGTTATTATCTATACAAATGTAATGACATACAAAAGTATCCAAGTTTTATCAAGATGAAAGAATATTTAATATTTGCTATTTTCAATTTGCATTTAACTTTATATAAGTTTGTAGATTTCTAGAAAAAAGTTGAACTTATTAAGGGATTCATTGATAGTGTCTTTCTGTGTTACAACATAATTTATAACACAAAATGCTTCTATTGATCAGAGTTACTCCCCTTTCTTACAAATACTGTCTATATGGACCGAGACCACAATTAGCTTCGCTATATGTTTCATTGTAACATTAAATTCATAATAAATTCCCAAAATCTCATATGCAACTTTCCATCTCACCTGGCCAAGACCAACATCTGAGAAGCAAAATATGAAAGTTTCAACCCAGCATGTTGGGCATTTTCTGGAGATAGCTGTCAAAATGTGTCACCAACGTGGATGTATATGGATTATATACATCCGGGTCAGGGGTAGAGGTCAAATCAAGAATCATCACACAGGGTCCTGGCGCACATAATAAATGATCAATATTACTATTTTACATCACAAAACCTAGATTGACATCTCTACTATAAATCCACATTAAATTCATCAACAAAAATCAAGTTCAAAGAGGCATTTGATTTGTTTTCCTGAAATACATACATTTTTGAGGGGATTTCATTCGTGGGGCCTGAACCCGGAAGTACTTAATTGTGGTCTCAGTCCTATATAAAGATGAACCTTGCATTGAGTTACTCCCCTTCGACTGAACATTTCTGGGCCAACATTTTTAATCAGAAAGATATAATATGTGATATAATATTTCATAAAGTCTATTGTCATCAAAAATTCAAGGAACCATATCTAATTATGAATTTATTTTATATTACATTACTATATCACCCATGCATGTATTGTATAATATATGTAACGTGTCGGGGGTCCGTACCCAAGTTACTTCTTGGGATCCTTGATAGGTGCTCCAACCGGGTTCTCAAAAGTGCCGATATTTACAAAAATATATTCTGAGCATGCCTTGCTCAAAGAATGGTAGCAATAATATATATACACACCCTTACTGAGCAGAGCTGACTAACAATGATTACAGATACCAACTAGGCCTAATGTAGAGCAAGGGACAAAACGTCTCTACCTATATCTGCTCACTACTTAAGCAACACTAGATATCAACTATCAATATATAAAGTATATAGGAGCATGTAATGTACAGCTCTCTTAGGGACCCAGTACTCTACGAGTACTCTCAACACCGGACTACTATGCCTGTACGCCTGCCCGCTCAAAGGGACATAACTCCTACAACACCGACCAACACACGCACAGCAGCTAGAAAGCACCGCTGCTCACTCAGGCGCGTAGCCAGGCGTACGCTCGTACGCCCGGGCGTCCACCTCATTTTTTTTTCGAAATAGTCTTTTTAATCTCCGGGTCAAGCGTGTATCCCGTTTATTTATTTATTTTTTTGTTTTGTTTTTGTTTTTTTTGTTTTTATTTCTTCCGGATTGTTGAAATCCCTGCCAGGCATTCCGATTCAGCAATTATATACTTCCGTGACGTCAGTCCACATGGTTATAACGAAATGTCGAAGCAAAAAAAAGATCACTGATTTTGTAAATGACAGTCCAGTCATAGAAAAAACTACAGGGGGGTTGTTGTTATCATATTTAACATCTATTGAAAAAATTTTTTTTTAGTGGACTTCGCTGTAGTGAAAACTATGGCTTCCTTAAACGTCGGTATATAGAGGAGTATCATTGAAAAACCTTTAGTAAGCATGTTTCTCGAGTTACATTTATGATAAATAGAATATAGTCGTCAAAGAATTAAAGGGACATTCCTTCGTTCGGACATCAGAAACATGCAAAATTTCTATTGATGAAATAAACATACATATGTATGTCCGAATTAGGATTATATGAGTGTTTGTGTCCAATAGTAATGGAATTAACGCCGAAATGTACCGAAAAATGATAAGTCATACACAAATATCGTCTGTCTTTGCGGTATTTGTGATACTTCGGGGCGAATTATAAATTTTCGAGACTTGCTACTTAAAAAACTCCGGTTTACCTTGAGAATTAACTGCCGTGTTAATGTACTCCAAGGGAAAAATACGCATTTTTTTTTTATTTTGTTTCATTTTGACGACATAAACTCTATTAAAACGAAAGAATGTCTCTTTGATAAACTCGTTAAAAAAATTCAATATTGCTAGATCTGGTGCTAGATTCTCTATATCAGCAACACAACATATAAGTTTGTTGTCTTTTTATTGTCAAACGACAGTCATATGATGTACTAAAATAATTTTGTCCCTTTTCCCGAAGAAACAATTTTCTCTCATATCTCGCCATGTTGGATAGAGTTTGCCCATGTAAGATAGCTATGTAAGATAAATCTATCTTACATAGCATTTCACGCGCGCGGATTAATCTGCGTTCAAGGGGGACAACTCTCACAACGTCGTCTGCTTGTGTTCACATCCGACAGTCCTTTTCGTCGGTGTCGGTTTTGAAACGTTGGACTTAACTATAAAAATATATACATTCTTAGATAAATATATATCATATCAGCAGTAAATCAATAGGGCTACACGGTTAAACGATTAGACATTTCATCTGAGCGAACATATAACTCCGTTACTGTAACAAACAGTTAGACTACGCCTACAGGCCTGTTGTAACAGTTACAGTACAGTACAATACAGACTTGCCTACCCGCCAGAATTGTCATTTGTCATTAAAAACATGTAAACACACACAATCACCTGGCAAAGACAGGAAGTAAAATAAAAGCCATACATAAAAAAATATAAAAAAGAAAATGTCAAACGTCACAACCTATGAAATGATTCCGTTTGCGTCAGCAGGGGGCCCTGGAATTTGTTTACTCTAGGCCTACTGTACTGTACTGTCAGTAACTGTTAGGCCTACTCAGTAACCTGTGTATTTGGAAGTTGGGAATTGGCTCTTAAATGAACGAACATTCGGTAAAAATGACACCCCTCGATGTTCATATAAAAATATTTATTTTAATTGTAACTCAGAGTCTATATTTGTGTAGAGTAACCATGAAACTAACTGCCATCCTAGCCTTTCA
This sequence comes from Pecten maximus, assembly GCF_902652985.1. Classification (NCBI taxonomy): domain Eukaryota; kingdom Metazoa; phylum Mollusca; class Bivalvia; order Pectinida; family Pectinidae; genus Pecten; species Pecten maximus. Next base: position 8,447,741 of record NC_047025.1, read on the forward strand.
ATATGATCATCGTTAGCCTATCGACTGACCTACCTTCGTCATTCCATCAAGACAACCGGTTAAACACATATAATCCTATGTCACAGAAAAGATCGAATACTCGTATAGAGTCACTGTTCGCTGGTTCACACACGAAGTTGCCAAAATCACAGTGAATTTAAAATTACCAGCCACGAAACATCGCCGCGTCATGGCGATCGAGATCGACATCACTCTCAATATCCTTGAACTATGAATGGAATTCCAATGACAGTCGTGACGTCATGCAGTGAGGTAGTATTTTATAAAAAAAAAATTGACTTGACATTTAAAAGTAGTGTGTTCTGTGAAATGATTAAATATGTCGAGGTGCAAATCAAATTATATGTGAAGTTGGAAAACTCATTTCAGCGTTGGCTTTCAGTATTGTTGATAGAACTTCTTTTTCTCGGATGTTGACAATTTGATCACGGCCACGTAAAAGTCGGTCAAGTTACGGTAATTTTTATCGGCGAATAGTTCATTCGTTCATCACTTAACCACAAAATGCATGAAATTTGTGTTCAAACATAGTTTGTCAAAATAGGGTATGATCTTTCAGAATATCACAAGTATATTTAGTAAAAACGTCAAATAAAGAAATTAAAAAATTGAAGAAAATGGATGGCTGAGGGACACTTTCGCCAGAAATTCGGTAATGATATGAGAGAAAAAGACTCTTTCATTATGTGTGTATGTAGGATAGGGATACTCCACCCTCGGGATCACAAAATGTGGTAAAACCCTCGGCAAGCCTCGGGTTTCACCACATTTTGTGACCCCTCGGGTTGAATATCCCTATCCTACATATACACATATGAAAGAGTCTTATAATCTTATTGTGTTGTCTGGGGAGGTATAACGGCTCGGGTAGTATCAGACAAGAACTATTATAATAAAGAATAAGTTCCCTCGGGAAAGGGATAATCTGATAGATCATTAGTTACCGATATTTTTTGTAGGGACATTCATGGGAAAAAAAGGCAATTCCAAGAAATTTGGCTAAAAAATATCCATGGATGCGGTATTCTCTGTCACAGGATTCAGTATACTGTGCATACTGTGTATTTTTTAGAAGTCAACGAGAGGATGCACAAGAACGCACAACGTTTGGTAAGACATCGCCAGTTACCGATTGGAGTAACATCAGTAAGTTTGTGGCTCGGCACACTTCTGGCAATTCCGTCCACCACCACAATGTCTCTGTCGGCGAGGAGTTTGTGCGTATTGCAAAGGACGGGAAACCCGACATCCTCAGCCATGTCTTATCTCATAATCGTGACAACGTTGAAAAAAATAAGCATATTCTGAAAGCCATTTTAAAAGTGATCTTATTTTGTGGCAAACAAAATATTGCCCTCCGTGGTCATGAAGACCAAAAAGGAAATTTCCATGCTCTTTTACGATTTAGTGCAAAGAATGACCATATCCTGACTGAGCATTTGGCCAACTCTGACCCAAGAGCGAAATATACATCGTCACATATACAAAACGAGTTGATTGAGTTGTGCACGGATCAGATTAGGAAATCGTTAGTCGATGCCTGCAACAACGCGGGGTGTTTGCATTTATGGCAGACGAAGCGACCGATTGTTCGACAAAGGAGCAGATCGCGTTGTATGTCCGCTACTTCAACCGTCAGCAGGGAGAGGTCTGTGAAGAGTTCCTTGGTTACAGAGAGGCGTCAAGTACAACCGGACAAGCACTAGCAGAAACATTTTTAGAAGCATTGGACGAATATGGTATCAATATCGACCAAATGCGAGGTCAAGGGTATGATGGTGCCGCCAATATGGCAGGGGTCCATCGTGGTGTGCAGGCACGGATTCGAGAACGCGTTCCGTTGGCTCTATACACACATTGCAGAGCACATTCATGCAAAGAGACCATTGTCAGGAACATGATGGACACTGTTCAGACTGCTGCTTTCGCCTTTGACTATTCAGCAAAGCGTCTCCTGAACTTCGAAGAATGCCTGGCAAATGATGATGAAGCAAGGATGGCCATGAACAGGAAGACCAAACTAAAAACACTTTGTGAAACACGCTGGTTCAGCCGAGTTGACGCACTTAACACCTTTTTGAAATGTTTCGCAGTTGTTGTTGAGTCATTAGAGGAATTAGGAGGTGACGGCGACTCCAAAGCTAGAGGATATGCATTGTCCATCAAGCAATATCTCATGGAAATTGAAAGTTGAATAAAAACCGATTATCACTCACAAAATAGACGTATTTCTTGTTTAGTTGGACTAATGAAACTGCCACCAGAATACTGGAGATTACTCCTTAGGCCTTCTATAAATCAAAGTATCCCCCTCCCGTGCCCACCCCCTCGCAGGCATCAAGTCGGCGTACACATCCAAACAGGCCTAGCCTACGCGCCTGTCACAGTCCAGCTTCAGGTACCAGTGCTCAACAAAGAACACTCCAGAGCACGCGTTACAGCGTCTCCTCACCACAGCAGAGCCCGTATATCTCTATACGACCACCCTAACCTACTAAATAAACGTGAAGAGAGCCCGACTTAGGAAAGCACTATTTCAGCTACATCTACAGTCTGCTTACTCACTTCGTCTCGTAGTATATACCGTACCTGACCTACGCTGTTTCTTGGCCAGTAATCTAAATCTGGTCCAGCTGACATGCTAACAGACGGCTTTATATACCGTCTGAAGACCGAAGGTAGCGCCGTCTATGTTCCCGCCGGAACTTTCCGATCTTACATCTTTGTCTATATACTGTTTGAAAGGTATGCGCGCTAATCACGCCATGCTACAAGCTTATTATTGACAGTTGTATCAAAACACGGAAGTAAAGCAGTATTGTAACATAATGAACTGTATAACTTATGTACACATAAACAAACAGCGCTATAGCTGGATAGTTGATAATGTGCTTGTCACAAATTTAAGTCAAATCTTTTGTCAGCCATGTTTAATATACGCGTGACCGATTGAATGAATACATTTGAAATCAAAATCTGAATATGAAAATCTGATACGTAGACGTAGCTTATAACTTCTCAAAACTCCACCATATCGAAACACGCGCAAATAATTCTCCATTTTTTCAAATTACCCAAAATGAACTTACTTTTGTACATGAACAGTCATACAGTCATACGTTTAATTTTTATATCCGGTTTAGCCAATCTTCACACGGAAGCCTCTTATACGTTTCGTTACCAATCTAAAATTGGTAGGAGAGTCTATATACAAATCATGAAATCACTTTAAACTACGGTTTTATGAGCAGTTTGAGTCATTGATACTTGGGGGTGAGACAGGGGAATCTCAACCCGAGGGGAAGATTCTGAAGTTGCCAAACACGAGGCTTGCCGAGTGTTTGGCAGCTTAATTATCTTACCCTGAGGGTTAAGATTCCCCTGTCTCACTTCCATGGGGGTGAATGATTATTTTTCCCTTACCCTGTTTACCCTCTTATGTATCTAATATGGACGTTACATCAATGCAAGGAAATGTTAACGTGACGTGATTGAATTGTCGACGTGACGTCATTGTACTGTTGACGTGACGAAATACAATTGTTGAGAACGTGAAAAGGGCACGCGTAGCTTGTCTTTTTCCTAGGGTGAGATAAGAAAATCTTAACTCGGTAAAACTGCGGATATCCTTGTCCAGGGTAAGAAAATTTCTTATACACCTTTTATTTGTAGAAGTATATATATATATATATATATGCATTCAGTAAATTGTGAAAGTGAGTGTGAAAGCTGTATTAAATGTTGTAAATAATAAGAAAAAAAATCCTTTATTTCTTGTTTAATTACTCTATTCGCTACTTGCCTTATATAAGTACATGCCATAAAATCAATAATTAACAATAGCTACTTTCAATAGCCTTTTTATATTATATGCAGATCCAGATATAGCTTTTAATCAAAGGGAGACAAGTCTGAATATAATAGTGAGGTAGCTTGCATTTCTGAGGTTTCTTAAAACCATTATATATATTCTATACTATACAATCATGCAACATCGCCAGTTTATGCAAGTGATGGTCAACTTACTATACATATATATGTCATAACTCTTCAATATTATATATGTACACATATCAACCTCTTAATACTGTAAGCTTTATATAATTCAACAATGGTACATCTTAATCTTAATTGTTCAATACATACTTTATTTCTATTAGCCATTAAACATTGTTTCAATATATATACATGTACGCATTTTCTAAAATGTTACTATTATGTATACCAAGTCATTGTCACCCTTGATGCTCTTCTCAAAAAATGATATTGTGTTACTGTAAAACTGTATCTATAATTGATGTTTTTTCTATGTATTTCATGTACTTATAATATGCATGGATGAATACAAAAATTTTAAAACTGAAAAAAGAAAGAAAATTTCTTGTCTCACCCAAGGTTAAGACAAGCTACAACAATTGCATTTCGTCACGTCAACAATACCATGACTACACGGCGACAATTCAATGACGTCACGTCAAAATTTCCTTGCATTGACGTAATGTCCATATTAGATACATAAGAGGGTAAACAGGGTAAGAGAAAAAAATATCATTCAACCCCATGGACATGAGACAGGGGAATCTCAACCCTGAGGGTAAGATACTTAAGCTGCCAAACACTCGGCAAGCCTCGTGTTTGGCAACTTAAGAATCTTCCCCCTCGGGGTGAGATTCCCCTGTCTCACACCCAAGGGGTAAACTATTCTATTTACCAATCTCATCATGCGGCATGTATACATGTATCTTTATCGTCATGTGGCGTTAACATTTATCAATCGCAAGATACTTAACACATCAAGTAGAGGTCCATTTACGTTTCCGTATGAACATTTATCAATCTCACCATGTGACATAAAAATGTATCTATCTCGCCACGTGGCATGAAAAGTTATCAATATCACGATGTTGCATAAACATGTATCAATCTCGTCACGCGACATTTAAGCATTGAACTTCTTTCAGTTGGAAGTTATGGGCTGATGAATGCCAACTGGACAAAGGCAAATTTAATGAAGCGCGCTAGCCCTTCATGTTGAATTTGCCTTTGTCCAGTTGGCATTCATCAGCCCGTAACTTCCAACTAAAAGCAGTTCGATGCTTATATTTACATTTGACAACGATTTTTAAAGACTATATCCATGAATTTTGCTCCGACGATAAATGAACAAATTATTATCGTCAAAGACGGAACAGCCTTTTCAACAGCCATCTTTCGTTATCGCCGACGTGACAATTATGACGTCACTATATGAATGACGTCATAATAAAGATTTGGAAGTTATGGACTCATAGCTTCTTACTGAGCCTGGTAAAGTGATATAGTGGGGCTGCAGTGTAAATGTAAATATACATGCATATCTATCTCGACATGTTGCCTGAACGTTTATCTATCTCGTAATGCAGTGTAAACATGTATCAATCTCGCGATTTGCTACATAGCAAAGTAGTCTCACCACCCGATATAAATAAAATACACCGATATGCCACGCAGCAAAATAATTTAAACAAAACTATACACATCTAGAGGATTATCGCCCTTAGACTGAGCGATCAGTTAATTCCGGACTTTATTAGTGTGCCGTTTTGGTTACTAGGATATGTCAGATAACATCCGGCTTATTCAATTAAGACTCGTAGGTACGTCGTATCAATTGTTATGTGATAATGTGTTCGTGTAGACATTCGTATCAATTGTTCTGTGATCATGTGTTCGTGTAGACATTCGTATCAATTGTTATGTGATCATGTGTTCGTGTAGACATTCGTATCAATTGTTATGTGATCATGTAGACATTCGTATCAATTGTTATGTGATCATGTGTTCGTGTAGACATTCGTATCAATTGTTCTGTGATCATGTGTTCGTGTAGACATTCGTATCAATTGTTCTGTGATCATGTGTTCGTGTAGACATTCGTATCAATTGTTCTGTGATCACGTGTTCGTGTAGACATTCGTATCAATTGTTCTGTGATCATGTGTTCGTGTAGACATTCGTATCAATTGTTATGTGATCATGTGTTCGTGTAGACATTTTAACTCTTAATTATGTAAATTTCCATTGCTTGTCAACATTAATAATTGTACTCATGTTTACTTACAGATGACTGGTCATTGTCACGTAATGAACAAATAAAACGTCATATGTCATACAAATAGAACTGGATCTTACAGGTTGAAGATAAGTCCTGATTTCACTATTATAGCGGTATTCCGCTATAATAGCTATATATAACTTTGTAAACACTCGCAAATCGCGTTACTTCCGCCGGAAAAGGTATACGCGAGTAAAAGTGAGAGTCATGGCGAGTACATGCGTGATCCAAGTACTCGGTTGTTTCGAGAACGACGTTTAATTGAAAATGTCACCTGTGCATTTTGCTGTAAAATCACACTTTTCTAACGGGAAATTGCTATTTTTGTTTCTTTGGCTTATTCTTTAATGTTTAACTCACCTTAGCCACAGGGGCTAGTAACGATATAAATGGGAAAAAATGAAAATAAGAAAAAACGTACGCAATACATATAACATAACACAAGGGAAGACACAGACAATCCTACCGGTTTTTTTTTTTTTTAAATCTCTCGTCATTTTCTGATGCGTCGACCAATTTTACACTGGTCTTCTCAGAACTGTCAATACATAGCTATATTTAACGCTTACCGACATAGATTGGCGATTGCGTCCAGTCTTTAGCTATCACAAGTCCTTAAAGCAGACGAATGCAAGAGTCCGCCATTTCTTTACAACTAGTCTAGGCTTCTAATGGCGGTTTCCGGAAGTAGAGTGCAAGCGAGAAGTCTACTCGGAAACTTTTGTTTAAATGTTCCCGTAACCTCTCGGATGTCATTGTAACCACGTGCTTACATTTTGTAAACAATATGGACGACTCGCAACTGTCAGCCTTAAAAATCGCAAGAACTTGACATAACTGTCTCATCACAGGTATGCCAGGGACAGGAAAAACATTTTTATTAGGGAAAATGATAGATTGCATGCTCGTTGATATAAGAAAGTAATGTTAACGGCATCAACAGGAAAGGCAGCCCTTGTACTGCATAACAAACTGAATGTCCCAATGAGGTGTTCAACACTACATAGTTGTTTTGGACTTATGGATGGGCGGTTTTCAAAAGAAGAGCTCATTACTTTAAACAATGGGGATGAGTATAAGCAGCGATCTAGTATTAAGTCTATTGATGTACTTGTTATTGACGAAGTCAGTATGATCAGCGCTAGAATTTTGGATAAAGTTGAAGTGGTGCTGCTGGGGTTCAAGTGATTCTCACTGGAGACTTCTTCCAGTTGCCACCTGTGCCATCCCCTGAGTATGATGACGAGGGGAAATATGTCCACTCACACCTTTTAGTGAAGACATGCTTTCATCATGTCAACTTGACAAGCATCCACCGACAGCAGGAACCTGACCTGGTGAATGCAATACAGATTATACAGTAGGCTACACTTGAAAAGCATGCCTCTTATTCCATGTATTCATAATACCAATAATTATGATAAAGTATATGCTTTAAAATCATGCCTTTTATCTTAGTGTTGCAATTGAAAATATGAATTTAATATGTGTAAATGGGCGCAGCTGTCATTGTTAGTTTTAAGTTCATAAGTAATAAAATGATCATAATTTAACTTATGATTATTAAATTACTGATGATATTAAAGAAAGTTTAAATGATGTCAACTAATAGAACCGAGCAAGAATACAAAGGGGAACTTACATTTAATTCCATACTTATAATGTATAAATAAACTTGTTCAGTAGTTACATAAACAAATTGTGAAAATTTAAGTTCGCCTTAACTGTCTCGCTATTACAATATAAATATAGTTTTTAGGGTACTGAAACTAGTTGCATTGTCCGCCTACATCACAAAAAACTAAGACATAGGCCTATATAAGGAACATTGTTGCACTATAACTATATGTCACTGTGTGTACAAGACGTCCTGTGGAGTCTACATGTCAGTGATCTCTCTGCCACTAACAAGTTTGATGTCTTTCAAATCTACAAGAAGTTTTTTAAATTATGAAAAATTACTAACATACCATGTTACTATTGGTTCTCCATTACTGACTTGACGATTGTTGCTAATTGGAAGATATTGAGTCATTTGTCGTAAGGCGATGTTGAAAAAAATATTTTTGAACTTATCGTAGAGCACGTTGAGATATCTTTTTTGAAAATTGGCGCCGTTTCACTTACCTGTGATTGGATGACATCCGAGAGGTTACGGGAACATGTAAACAAAAGTTTCCGAGTAGACTTCTCGCCTGCACTCTACTTCCGGAAACCGCCATTAGAAGCCGTAGACTAGTTGTAAAGAAATGGCGGACTCTTGCATTCGTCTGCTTTAAGGACTTGTGATAGCTAAAGACTGGACGCAATCGCCAATCTATGTCGGTAAGCGTTAAATATAGCTATTTATTGACATTTCTGAGAAAACCAGCGTAAAATTGGTCGACGCATAAGAAAATGACGAGAGATTTAAAAAAAACCCGGTAGGATTGTCTGTGTCTTCCCTTGTGTTATGTTATATGTATTGCGTACGTTTTTTTTCTTATTTTTCATTTTTTTCCCATTCATATCGTTACTAGCCCCTGTGCCTTAGCCAAGCAACTGCCTCACCACCCTCTACCCGCCACTTCTCCCAATGCAAAATGGTCGCTGCAGCCGGAAGTTGAGTAACACAGTACCTGAAACCACCCGTTTCCTTGTGATTCCGGAGAGATGCCAACTACGGTAGCCCATACTAATCATACCTAATTTGTTTTGGTGGGAAGGTTTAAATTTATGAAAGTAAAACACAAAATATTATTTTTTTTCATTAACAAAACCTTTTTTTATTAAATATAATTTCAAATTGAATATTACAACTGTACATATGATAAATTATATTTCAATGAGTGTTTTAATCGCATGAACCTTATATACAAATGTACATCTTAAGGTCTATTTAACGTGGGAATACTTATTAATTCATTTTTATTTAAACAATTTGTTTACACCCGAAATATCAATACCTCAATTATATTTCATAATAATAGCCAAGTTTAACATGAAAGTTAATTAGAATAATGATTTCCTAAATCGTAATTTTTCAGGCGTCCCAATTTGTCCCGTGTGTGACAACCACGATAAGAACTCGCAAGGCAAAACTTTCAATTTAAAAGACATTCGGCATAAAAAATTCCCAAAGACACTGTTGAGCGTTTAGTGGGCCAGAAACGTGGTCATTTTCTCTGTACTGCGTGTATAGATTCATTAAAACCATCTAAAATACCAAAATCATTTAGGACTAGTCCCAGTGTTCAGGACATTATTCACTCTATCCAAACGGGTTGTTTCGACCAATGTGAACTGTCACAGATTGCATCTACCAAGATTCATGCGATATTTCCAACGTTTATGCAAGTGAGGACAGCTTGGTGAATTTCAAACTGGACTGTTGGTTAAACAACCGAAATAAAGTCGTTGTAAATTTTCTGAAAGCGGCAGCTGGCGTTTCGTCTTCGTCGGAAATAAAAAAAACAACAACCTGTTGGCCCTAGTATCTAGCGTCGATTCCTTATACAAAGCAAGATTTGTTGGCCTGATAACTACCCTGGCATTCGCAAAAAATGTTATCAATTACCATGTGTCTGGTAGCCGGGTGATATGCGATCTTTTCAACGAAATGGCACCGGCTGGGTCATATTCAACTGTTCTAAAATGACTCGACTCTAACAGTTGCACAAAGATTCGTTGTCCACAGAAGTTCGATACTATACCGTTTTTTGACAACAATCAGGTGCTGTGCAGGAATTGGAGGGTGCGGTTTGAGTCAAAACTTTTTGTTAGTGTTATCACCACATTAATACACATCTTCCCAACGAGCAATTTTGACCTTCAGCGACAGAAACCCCTTTCTCCCGAAAATTGGCTGTACAATACCAAACTGTCAGATGAGGAACAGGTTAATCTCATTAACAGTCTCCTTCACAGCTGCTCAAACTTGTTTGACAAGTTCAGAGACGATTTTATATCGAAAAGACTCGTGTCTGTGTTTGAGGATCAAGTTTTGGACGGCGAAATGATAAACGATTTTGTCGACAAGGAATCCAACGTGAAAATGAACCGTAACTCGTTACTTGGTCTGTATAGTACGATCCCCGGTGGCCATTCTGATCCCTCTCCTCCTGTGATAATGGGGGAACCCTCGTTCGTTAATCCCTGTTCATACAGTGCCGTTAAGACAGTTCTCCATGATATACAGCAAACGTGCATCGCTGAGGACAGAATGTGGACCATTGTAGGCTGTGATGGTCTTCCGTATGTGTTAGGGTCCCGTGTCATTCAGACCGACACTATATTGCATAACATACTCATGGTTTCCGAATTAGGGCATAATGAGATTAACATGATTAGGTATTTTTAAATTGTTGTTTGATGTCATCTTGGTCGACGTTGTCAATCCTTGAAATTTCAAGTCTGCGAAAGCCATGTCTTCATTTAAAAATGCTTTTGACCATCATAAATCCTTTCAGGCACTTTGTATTTTCTTTTTTGGAACAATAGACGAACTCATCATACCGTATGCTAGAACGTACATTCTTAAATCAAACCAGCCTTCACTTCATGAATTTTATAATTTCCTCGCGTCTGCAACCAACCCAAATTATTGTTTCCTCAAAGATGTTATTTTCACGTACTGCTTTGCGTTCATGTTATTTCGCTGTGGAATTCGTCGAAACCTTTGTTTTATGGTCTCAATCAGCTCTATTATCAGGAAATAGAATTCAGAGACTTACGAACAAGGGTACATGTACTTGCACCCGACAGTGTCAGTGCGCTCATGAAGGCAAACGAGTCGTTTTCAGTGTCAGGGAATCACTTGCGTGGAGAAGGCGGAGACTTCGTTCTCGAATCCTACAACAGGAAAACCAAGAACAGGATGCCTTCTGGAATTCCAGACGAAAGACGCTGGCTCCGTTCGGTGTGTAACATCGACAGGCTTGCCAAGGTAATATGTGTTCCTAAATATAAATATCAAGGTAGCTGGCTCGGCCGTTTTTGAATGCGCCTGCGCATCGTAAAAAAACGTTGTTGTCATATCTTCTCGGGATAAAAAAAAAAGGTTTGTATTTAAATTAACATAGTTGTTGAAATTTTCGGTTTTTGAGCAACATGGGTTTAATCACGTAATTTAAGTTAAATAATAATATTTCACGACAACCGGATGCACTTCCGGTTACACTCTGGGCTTGTTGACAGCTGCGCTGACAGATGCTAGCAACGGTCTGCAGTTTGGAATCATTTACGTAAAGGTAAAGATAGCATGTAGGTATGGGACGCAAGTTAGGACATTATCGTTCGTCAAGTTTTAAAAGTAGACGAGAGAAGATTTTGACGGGACAAAGAAGGCGATTGTACGCGGAGAGAGTCAAAGAAGACCATAGTTACTGTGCTGGCGTAATTTCACCGGACCTGTCGACGTCGTGTGTTGGACAGGTAATCGATGTCGGTGATGATGATAGGTGGAGGGACGGGAGACGTGTTGTGGAGTTAGGGGCACTTGCCGATGGTTTGTCTGGTTGTAAGCCGTGTGGAATACCCCTAACTCTATAACATACGACGCACATATTGAACTATGAACTCGGAGCTTTATTAAAAATTCCCTGCGACAACACTTTGTGTAGAGCTGTGAATACTATTCCAACAGGGAAAAGACACGACCATCAAGTGTTTGACATGCATACAAAATTAGCCACAGGTAAGTGTGTGTGTGTGTGTATTTTTTTCATAACAGCAACCTGCAGTAGGGGTTAGCCTGCAGATTACCATCCATATACATGTATTACATATACACGAGGCTTAATTAAGACTAATCTCATATCTAGCTTATACTGCAGACTATTTACGATGATTTCATTAGCTCAAGAAAATTTTCATTTTTTTATTTTAATTTCACCTGAACATATATTGATTTTCAAATAATTTGCTGCCAAGTGCCTATTTTACACTATATGTCTGATTCTTGCAAAACTGACATATCAAAACAGACACCTAACGTTTATCACCAGTCGGATAATCTAGCTACAGTGTAGTTGAATATGCGATCTGTAAGTTTTGGGGTTTGAGAAGTTTCTACGTAGGTCAGGAAGCATGTGTAGACTACATAGGGGCACGTTACAATTCAATTTCGAACAGTAGAATTTATCAAATAAATTAGGTAATTGAATTGAATATTGGATTTTTTAAAATTAAATTTCATCATTTGAAAAAAAATCCCTCTTAATTTAGTCTAGCAGTATAAGCTTAGAATTATTGAACCATATAATATCTATAATGCAAGTTGAAACTCTGTTCCCCCTTCTCCCAAGGATGTTCCTGATCAAATTTGGTTCAAATTCATCCATAACTTTATGACTAGTAGCGATTTAAATGATTAACCCTATTTCCTCTATTTGGCCCCGCCCCTCAGGCCCCTGGAGATTCAGAGTAAAAAATTATACAAACTCTGTTCCCCTCTCCCAATGATGTTCCTGACCAAATTTGGTTCAAATTCATTCATAACTTTATAACTAGTAGCGATTTAAAGGATTAACCCTATTTCCCCTATTTGGCCCCGCCCCTCAGGCCCCTGGGGGTTCAGAGTAAAAATTTATACAAACTCTGTTCCCCTTCCCCCAAGGATGTTCCTGACCAAATCTAGTTAAAATCCATTAAAAACTTTATGACTAGTAGCGATTTAAAGACTAATATCTATTTTCCCTATTTGGCTCCACCCCTCAGGCCCCTGGGGATTCAGAGTAAAAATGTATACAAACTCTGTTCCCCTTCTCCCAAGAATGTTACTGACCAAATTTGGTTCAAATTCATTTATAACTTTATGACTAGTAGCGATTTAAAGGATTAACCCTATTTCCCCTATCGGGCCCCACCCCTCAGGCCCCTGGGGGCCAGACCAACCGTTTATACAAAATTGGTTTCCCTTCACCCAAGGATGCTTCAGACCAAACATGGATCAAATCCTTTTATTCCTGCAGAAGAAGAAGGATTTTAAAGAATATGCTATGTTCCCCTATTGGGCCCCCCCCCCCCCCTACCCCCCCCCCCCCCCCCCCAGGCCCCTGGGGGGCCAGACCCACCGTTTATACAAAATTGGTTCCCCTTCACCCAAGGATGCTTCAGATTAAACGTGGATCAAATCCTTTTATTCCTGCAGAAGAAGAAGGATTTTAAAGAATATGCTATGTTCCCCTATTGGGCCCCCCCCCCCCTACCCCCCCCCCCCAGGCCCCTGGGGGGCCAGACCCACCGTTTATACAAAATTGGTTCCCCTTCACCCAAGGATGCTTCAGATTAAACGTGGATCAAATCCCTTTATTCCTACAGAAGAAGAAGGATTTCAAAGAATTTGCTGTATTTCCCCTATTGGGCCCCGCCCCTCAGGCCCCTGGGGGGCCAGACCCACCGTTTATACAAAATTGGTTCCCCTTCACCCAAGGATGCTTCAAACCAAATATGAATCAAATCCCTTCAATTCTACAGAAGAAGAAGGATTTTAAAGAATATGCTATGTTCCCCTATTGGGCCCCACCCCCCCAGGCCCCTGGGGGGCCAGACCCACCGTTTATACAAAATTGGTTCCCCTTCACCCAAGGATGCTTCAGACCAAACATGGATCAAATCCTTTTATTCCTGCAGAAGAAGAAGGATTTTAAAGAATATGCTATGTTCCCCTATTGGGCCCCACCCCCCAGGCCCCTGGGGGGCCAGACCCACCGTTTATAAAAAAATGGTTCCCCTTCACCCAAGGATGCTTCAAACCAAATATGAATCAAATCCCTTCATTTCTACAGAAGAAGAAGGATTTTAAAGAATTTGCTATATTTCTCCTATTGGGCCCCGCCCCTAAGGCCCCTGGGGGGCCAGACCCACCGTTTATACAAAATTGGTTCCCCTTCACCCAAGGATGCTTCAGACCAAATATGAATCAAATCCCTTCATTTCTACAGAAGAAGAAGGATTTTAAAGAATTTGCTATATTTCCCCTATTGGGCCCCGCCCCTAAGGCCCCTGGGGGGCCAGACCCACCGTTTATACAAAATTGGTTCCCCTTCACCCAAGGATGCTTCAAACCAAATATGAATCAAATCCCTTTATTTCTACAGAAGAAGAAGGATTTTAAAGAATTTGCTATATTTCTCCTATCGGGCCCCGCCCCTAAGGCCCCTGAGGGGCCAGACCCACCGTTTATACAAAATTGGTTCCCCTTCACCCAAGGATGCTTCAGACCAAATATGAATCAAATCCCTTCATTTCTACAGAAGAAGAAGGATTTTAAAGAATTTGCATAATGTTATCTCTTTAGACCAGGATATATATAGCTGGTAATATTATATTATTCCTCTATTTTGGAAACAAAAACATTCACTATATTTTATATGTAGCAGGTTGTAATTGTAGATACTGTACATAATGGTACGGTCACTTTCTAATTTGACTTTAGAGGAGTTTCCCTTAGCTCAGTCATGGGCCAGTAAATTGAGGGTCACATGTTTGGTCCAGACTGGCTGCTCTCTACTATTCCTTGAACTTTTACATGTATAAATAATAAATAAACTAAAGTATGAACAAAATTTTAAATCACATTAAAATATTCTTAGTGTTCATTTTTTAACTATATGATGCTTACAGTCTACATGGCAATTTGCAGTAGGACACTCTTTATAGATAAACCTCTGAGCTACATGTACATATATATCAATACATATTGTTCACTTAAAGTTTAACTTAGTGTCATATTCAGTAAATACATGCACATGTATATAAAAGTTTATAATGTACGGTGTGCTGTGGAGCTGTTGCACAATTTTTTAACTGTATTGTAGTATCTAATATACAATATGTAAAACAGTATAGTGTAGTGATACTTTCTAGTTATACATTATTATTGAAAACTGAAAAAAACTCAAAAATAAAAAGTGAATACCTGGGTATTGCAATTTTATACCAACAATACATGATGCATGCACTAGCTGTCATTTCAAGTTCTACATTTATCATACAATTATAATTTGACACAATTTAAGCAATTCCCAAATTTATTCTTCAATTTAAAGGTATGCTACATGCAGGCATTATAATTTCCCACCCTATTGATTATACAGTGATATAGACAGTTTCTGCCATACTTGTGTGTCTATTGCACTGAAGTTATCATTTTGACTTTTTTGTGATATAAACTCATAAACACATCCTATATCCTATATACACTTTATCTGGTGTAAGACTTTATTAATATGCATTTAAATGAATAACACTCCTATTTTTTGCAGCTAGGACTTCTCACATCACTCAAATTGCAGCAGTATTTGGTGAGGAAAGCTTTGACACCTATGTGATGCCACGTATCCAGATATCGCCTACAGCATCAACAGGACACTTTTTTTTATAAAGGCCATCCTGTTAATTCTGTTTCAATTTCTGTAGCCATACAACATTTCATTACATATTTGAAGAAACAAACGCCACCCGTGTTTCTTGCAGGACACAATATTAAAATATTTTATTGTCCACTGCTTTTGAATGCATTGGAGGCTGTTGGTAAAACAGACGAATTTCTAGAATGTGTGTCAGGATTTCTTGATACTAAATTACTGTTTAAGATTGGGATGCCTGGCCTTTCTTCATATTCACAACCAAATCTGTTCAAAGTAATAACCAAATCTAACTACGAAGCTCATGAGGCTGTACAAGATGTTATTTTTTTACAAAAGCTGGTGCGTGAGAGTAAATTAGAAGTATCTGATGAGAGTTATGCTAATGCTACATTTTCAGTTGATTCAGCAAAAGAGAGTCATGGATATGCAAAGAGAGTACGAGTGAACCTACCTTCTTTGAAAGGTTTGGTAGGGAGAAAGATTTTAAGCGAAGCTATGGCTAGGAAAGCTGCAGGCAGTGGACTGAACTATAGTTGTTTGAAATTAGCATACACGAGGAATGGAGTGGATGTTATAAGAAATGTTTTTGGAGAGAAGTGAGGTATGAAAGGGGTAAGAGTGACCTGATCTTCAAAAATTGCTGACACTGTTGGGCGATATTTTTCAGAGCTGCAAGTGTGTGTAAATGAAGTATAAGCAAAACTGACAATGTATGATCAAAGATCAATTCAAAATGTTTTGATTTATAGCTCTAGATATATGCTGTTAAAAAAAAATATGTCTGTCATTCTTTGATATGCCAATCAACAAGTTTTTAGCTTTGTGCAAGTTTTTGGAAACCTTATAAATCTAAAAGTGGAAGTGATATTATGGCAGAATAATGTGTCAATATATACTTGTTGCAATTTTTCTACAAACTCACTAAGTATTTGGATAAGCTAGCTAAATACAAATTATACAATCAACACCATTCTTATTTTATTAATGCCTACATTAGATGGCTATCAGTGATATAATGGCAAAATTCTGCTGAATATTTACCATTTTCCATGTAGTAAACTTCATATTTCGAGCTTGAAAAAAACATTTGAAAGTTTGAAAAGTAGAATTAAACTCAAACTTCATAGGTGCTTCCTTACCAAAAGTGCTTGATTGAGATTGCTTTTCTTGTTTAAAGGTCATTTGTCAAGGTCACTGTTACTAAACATAGAAAATTGGTTCCTTTACAAATACTTTACAAAAATGTTGCTAAGGCATAATGTTGCTATGGCTTCTGAAGTAAATATCATTTTCTGTTTTGTTTGACAACTGACATACCTTCCATTTGTATTTTCATGAAGATTTGAATCTCCTCTACGAATCTTTTAGAAACAAATTATATATCCCTTTTTTATATCACTTTTAAATTGACATATAATAAGGCTAATTACATGTATACTTGTACAAATATTTTGGAAAATCGTTGTCAAGGAGATAATTTTTGAACTAAGTCTAGAACCAAAATAAGCTCAATGACCTATGTGTTTTTGTTAATATTTTGACAAAAGACATCCATAGGTGCACAAAAAAACACCAATGAAAACAAATTAGCTATTATTGCATTATTTTTGATTATGTTTAGTCAGCGAGTATGTATCTCATTTCGCTGTACATCTATTCTGGTATTTTAGGGCCCGTTATCAAGGAGACACTTTTTAAACTAAGCCTAGCGAAAAAATAAGCTCAATGACCTATGGTTTTTTGTTCATTTATTGATACAATTGATCCATTAAGGTGCAAAAAAACATGAACGGAGAAAAGTTAGTTATTCCTTCATTATTTCCTATCATGTTTAATTTGATATTTTATTTTGCTGTATATTACATATGGATACAAAAATGTATCAACCAGAAAAAAAAATAAAGTATCATTCCATTCATTTTTCTTCGTCTTTAATGACCGACTGGTTATCCCAGTATGCTAAATATCTGTGCAATTTTTTGCCAGGGTCGTTGTCAAGGAGACGCTTTTTAACTGGCGCTAGCGAAAAAATAAGCTCAATGACCTATGGTTTTTTCATCATTTATGGACACTAGGCATCCATACGGACATGAAAAAGTACAAACGAAAAAAAGTAAGTTATTTCAAAATTGATGAGCCAGCTACCTTAAATAGTCACATCATTGTTGCAAATCTAACAACATCATGACTGACAAACACAAATATGGCGGTCTCAACATGTGAGTGAACGTGTGCTTTTATTACCCATAATTCTTACTATGTCACACTAATCACCGATCCGATGATAGACATTCTTATACGGCAAATAGCGACAAGACCTACACTTTACATGCAAACACACTACAAACATGTTCCTTATATAATACAAACAAGTAGAATGATTCAAGGACATTTATTTATTTTCTAAAAGTACGATGGTCCGGGCAATAGTATTTTTTTTTAACAATTTAGAATCCGGCACATTGTACCCAGTACAGCGTGCATGGTACCAATGTTGGCATCCAGCTCTACTTCAGCCGACCCACACCTCATTTCCCTGGTCCCCTTTGTGTTTTAGGAAATAGAGTTGACGAGCCCGCCAAAGTTTGGGGTTCACTCTCGGGTAATGGTTTCTCTGGTAGAGCTTAAATGATATTACAATGCTATATAAAAAGGTATCCACCGAAAAAATACAAATCACAACAAAACCACACAAAAATAACCAAAATAATACATGAAAAACAAATTAAATAAAACTCGATTGAGTTATGATGACGATCTAATAAACAGTGTTTACCCTTGGAAAATTCTCACTAACCTCCTCAAAGGACCTTCCCAACTCTGTTTGCATCTTCAGCCAATAGTCAGTTTTCGCGAGCGTATTCAACTCCCGCAACTAAAACAGTTAAGTATATTAGCAATGTATGTAACGATAAAACATTATATTTACATCAGATCCGAGACAACTTCATCAGTAAAGAAGTATCTGAAGTCACGAAGGAGGCTGACCTGAGTCGAGGAGGTTGACCCGAGTCGAGGAAGTTGACCCGAGTCGAGGAAGTTGACCCGAGTCGAGGAGGTTGACCCGAGTCGAAGAGGTTGACCCGAGTCGAGGAGGTTGACCTGAGTCAAGACATTTTGCAATGGCGCCGCAAACTCCGACAGTCTGGGTATCTTTCCTCTGCGAACGTTCCCGGAAAGCATACAGCGTTGGGTGGTTGCGTTCTGGATGCCACGCTGGTAAACTTCAGTGGCCATTGTAAGGCCAACCGACAGAAATACTTGGACCACATTGCCACTGGGGGAACGCCAGGTGAATAAATAGTAATATGATGTACAATGTATATATTTTGCGTAAAATAATGTACAAGTATCCTTAACGGCCAAATTGCTTGTGAAAAATCAATGAAACAGATATAACAACCGCGTCAGCATTAATTATAGTATGTAATCATTATTTTGTAGAGCTGTTTGCATGAGTATTGATTAATATTTACATTTACACTGCAGCCCCACTATATAACTTAACCAAGCTCACTTGAAGGTTACGAGTCCATAACTTCCAAATCTTTATGGTTTGCCCATCTGTTGAAGTGAATACAGTAGACGTAGAAAGGGATGAACAGGTTACAACAAGTAACTGGGTAGATAGTTGGGGTACAGACCAGATCAGAGAATGGCAGGACGAAGACCAGTATATAGGACAGGTTAAGAATCTTAAGGCTCACCTTACTCACATCCCAAGTAGACGAAGCATGCATACATACCCCTATGAGGTTAGGGTATATTGCCAGCTATGGGATAGGCTCACTACTAGGGAGGGAGTATTGTGTGTCAGGGATAGTACCTTAACTCATCATGAAATATATAGGGTAGTAGCACCTGAGAAGATCAGAAGGCAAATCCTGTTACAGTTACATGACTCGAAAACAGCTGGTGACTATTTCACCAAATGGGCGGAAGCATATCCAGTAAGAGACCATACTGCCCTCACGGTTGCGGGCAAGTTATGTTCAGAATTATTCAGTAGAATTGGGGTATCAAAGCAAGTACACTCAGACCAGGGTAGAGAATTTAAGAGTGAATTATTCAAACTAGTTTGTGAAAAGCTGGGAATAGAAAAAACGAGAACAACCCCTTATCGTCCGCAGTCTGATGGTCTAGTTGAATGCCTGATTAGAACCCTCTTACAAATGCTATCTATGTATGTGAATGACCACTATAACGATTGGGACGATCATCTCCCTTATATTCTAACAGCATACACAGCAACTCCGCCTGTTAGCATTGGGTGTAGCCCAAATCTCCTAATGTTAGGAAGGGAGATAAATCTTCCCATAGATGTAATAGTAGGGATGCCCCCTGGGGAAGCTGAAGTCCGGTGTCATAACCTGCATGTGGACTGGCTCCAGAGTGCAATGAGAGAGGCTTTTATGACAGCTAGAGAAAATCTAGGAATAGCTGCATCTCGGCAGAAAAATTATTATGATAGAGGTCTAAAGGCCCGTCAGTATAAGGAAGGGGATTATATCTGGAGATGGTACCCCCCAGGGCTACAGAACAAACTTGGGCTTGGTTGGTCAGGACCCTATAAAATAGTTAAAAAACTGTTAGAAGTAGCATACCAGATTCAGAAAGCCCCAGGTCACAATCCAATAACAATTCATGTAGACCATGCTAAACCCTATCAAGGCAATAAAACACCAGATGTATGGCTACAAAGTGATGTAGAGCAGAATGAGAAGGAACCATTAGGAGGAGGTACAGATTATGAGGGAGGAGGAGAGTATGAGTACCATAGTCCAGGGGAGGTAACTACACTTTTGAGGACCAGGGCTGGAAGGATTATTAAACCAAAGAAAATATTTACACCGGAATAAAAAAAAACTTTTGGTTAGAGCTAAATACTTAATTAAATACATAATATTACATTGGATTTTGTCATTGTATGTAACACAGTTTTGTCACTTTGCCATCAAAGATGGATGTTGTCCAATTGTTTGAAGACAAGGAGGAGAGGGAGGAACTGGACAGCGATATGCGAGTATGATGGACAGAGGGAGGGATGCCATGTCCGGTCCAGGCATGTTCAGACAAGGTTTATGAGACATACAAACAGGTGCGAACCCATTGGGTAGAGGTGCACAGAGAAGAAGTGGTCAAGTACCGGTGTCAGGTGTGCTCATTTGGGCAATACTGTAAGCAACAGCTCACCAGGCATTATGTGAGGAGACACAAAGTAAACCTACAGGAGGCCAAGGGCCTGGTCAGTGATACAGAGGGAGTGGCGGGACCCAACAACAAATATGTCCCCACCGGAGGATTTTGATCCCCCTGAGGCCCGTGACTGAGCGGGTGGCAGCCTATAGGGAGAGTGTGTCGCGCCAAAGGCGTATGGCTGCGTCATCTGGCCTAGGGGTGCCCCAAGCTCCTCCGGTGCACCAGAGTAGGGACCATGAGATCCGTTATCATAGGGACCAAGAGGGGAAATACTTCGCCACTACGAGGACCAGAGGCTGGGGAGCTAGCAAGGAGGAGGAAATACTGGCGATGTCCATTGGAATGTTATTGGCTGATGAATGCCAACTGGAAAAAGGCAAATTCAACATAAAGCGCTAGCGCGTTTCATTAAATTTGCCTTTGTCCGGTTGGCATTCATCAGCCCATAACTTCCAACTAAAAGCAGTTCAATGCTTAAATATACTTTAGATTGTTGGTTGCAAATTATTCCATTTTCCAATTTGTATTCCAAGGGAAATGAACAAAGCTCATTCCAGTTTTTGTTCTTCCCGAAGACCGTACATTATTTCATTCGGTGGAGAGGAAAACCAAATCAGATCCAATTCAGATGATCACCTCTTCCATCGATGAAATAAGGAATATGGGTTCGGAAGATATTGCCGACATGCTCCAGGATACACGGAGAAGGGAAAAGCTCGCGACAGCTAAAAAGGACAATATCCTATCTTTTTACAAGGAGGTTGTAGTAGCTTTGCAGGAAGTATCATGCTTGCAGTTTCTTTTGCAAGACCATCACTGCTCATGGTCTAGCGAATTGAAATGAGAACCCATCTGTCGAATAACAAATATACCTGTTTTACAATACCCAATCGCCTGTTCCTCAGTGTCTGTGACCGTTTTTGTGGGTCCTGGACGTATTCCATTAATACACTGCCTTGTCTCCGTCCTCTACATTGTTGGCCTTTAATGTTATTTCCAGGATTGTGGCCCTTATCATGTTCTTTGATGTTTGAAGCCTGATACCTATTAGTAAGCTCTGAGTAAATGGTGTAAGATTATCTGCTGTCCGACTTTTGTTCATGCCGAAACGCAGCATTAATCAAATGGTACACAAGGAAATATTTAATAGCAAAATGTACTTACTTTTCGTACGTTTTTTTTTCCGTTGCCAGATAACGAGGAATCTGATGATGAGTAAAGTGAGTACTATGATAATTATATTCCATAAATGTTACCATGTACTTTTGAAAGAACGTCTGGATAATGTCAGGTTCGGAAGATCCATAGAAGAAATTGACAAATTTTCAATTCATTAAGTACAAATAGAAAAGAATTTGGTATGTTTGAAATATATGTGGAATTGTTGATAAAAATGAATATGTAACATTAAATATTATATGATAGCGGTAAGAAATTTTGAATTGTCCCGCCAAAACAAATTAGGTATGATTAGTACGGGCTACCGTAGTTAGCATCTCTCCGGAATCCCAAGAAAACGGTTGGTTTCAGGTACTGTGTTACTCAATTTCCGGCTGCAGCGACCATTTTGCATTAGGAGAAGTGACGGGTAGAGGGTGGTGAGGCGGTTGCTTGGCTAAGGTGAGTTAAACATTAAAGAATAAGCCAAAGAAACAAAAATAGCAATTTCCCGTTAGAAAAAGGGTGATTTTACAGCAAAATGCACAGGTGACATTTTCAATTAAACGTCGTTCTCGAAACAACCGAGTACTTGGATCATGCATATACTCACCATGACTCTCACTTTTACTCGCGTATACCTTTTCCGGCGGAAGTAACGCGATTTGCGAGTGTTTACATATTTATATATAGCTATTATAGCGGATTACCACTGACCTGTCTTATTAACATCAAGTTCAAAACAATAACGGACACATGGTTTGGTTTGGTTTGGTTTATTTTGTTTAACGTCCTATTAACAGCTAAGGTCATTTAAGGATGGCCTCCTGTGTGTGCGACATGTATGCGTGTGGTGAGTGCGTATGTGTGTTTTTGGAGGCTGCGGTATGTTCGTGTTCAGTCTCCTTGTGATAGGCCGGAACATTTGCCGATTTATAGTGCTACCTCACTGAAGCATACTGCCGAAGACACCCAGCAGGACACCCCACCCGGTCACATTATACTGACAACGGGCGAACCAGTCGTCCCACTCCTAATATGCTGAGCGCTAAGCAGGAGCAGCAACTACCATTTTTAAAGACTCTGGTATGTCTCGGCTAGGGGGACAGAACCCAAAGCCTTCCTCACAGCGGCGAACGCTGATCAAAAGGCCAAAAGTGAGGCATTGTCAAGGGACACATTAGGAAGAAGAAAGTTGTTCAGAAAGAAAAAAAGATAAGATCCCAAATTCAGTCGCCTCTTACGATCATGCAATGGGGGCAGCAGGTACAATTCTTACGCCCTACCTGCAGGGCAGACGGACACATGGAAGCAATGAAGATATTTGTTCGCCGTGGTCACAACTTTACATTTTACAACACTTGGAATTTCAAGTCTGTCAAATATAGAATATGTCTTATTTAATAACGTATTTCAGCTCATTCACTGGATATTGAGACAGAAAGATACAGAAACATTTCGAATGTAACTCCTTTGATGTGGAAGATGAATATCACTTTTACTAATTTGTAGCAAATTTCAGACTCTTAGAGTTGAATATAAAAAAAATATTACTGGAAGAATGCTTTAGCTTTTAAGATTATCCAGCTTCTAAATTAGCAAAGTATTAATGAACTATGTGCATTAGGTAAATAAATTTTCGAATCAAATAAGTTAAGAACTGCTTGAATATGTTTTGATCTTATATAATTGTGTATTGTATGTTGTATGTCATAAGGGATTCGTTCTCTTTAAATTATTCTGCATTGAATCTCTGCTGTATTTTTGCTCTGTTATACTGATGTGGCAATGGCCTGAAGTTTTGAATAAAACTTGAAATTTGAATCAAAACATTTTGTGCTTTCATATAAATAATCGTTTATACGACTCGTAAAATCAATATGAGCGGGGTGCAAAACATCTGCTACCGGTATAGATCTAGTATTGAACCTAGTATTGCATAAATGCATCTTCCCTGTGGAAACCTCACTCAAGCAGAACCTTGAAAAGTAAACCGGTAACTTGTATGGAACGCCGACAGGGTCAAAATGCGAACTGTTTATTCTTTTTTTTTTATCCTTGTTTGCTATTCTGCATTCCTAATGCTTATATTTCAGTCCAATTCCTAATTTCTTATTCTTACCGGCTATTTTTAATTCCTTATGCTTATATATCATTCTAATTTATATTTATTCTAACGTAATATTTGTTGTTACTTTGCATTCCCGTTTGCCCTAGTCCATACTTGCCTACGATATAACGCTTCTTTCTTCGTTGCAATCTTAAAGCCATCTACCCCTAAACAACCTAAAAGTCTTTTTGCACACGTGTATGAATGGCAATCCAAGATGCTCATTCATGCTCTCCTGACATTAAAATGACCACTGCGAGGGTCTATACGGACAGAATAAAACACCTAGATGGGACTAAATGGGTGTTCTGGGGTAAATAGATATCTAATTTATCTACATATGTAAGGTAGGTGTTATGTCACACCCGATTTTATTGTATTTGCACCAAATTCGGCCCGACACCAAACGGTGTCGGATAATTCCACGTTTTCATATAGTAGTGCGCTCTGCCTCTACACCAGACATGGTGACAGGGTCAGAGGAAACTCGGGCTAGATTCCTATGTATCCAGTCCGAAAATTCGGCTTTCCTACTTTTGCTTTGTACACTATGGATGTTGTCGGAATATGTCTTTGTCACGTTTGTTGTCGTATGATTATTCCGGACATTGTCTCTTGAATATCAAAACCGTCTAATAGTTGGTTTTTCTCGGGTAGGCCGATTATAACTACTTTTGGAATAAGACGTTTAAAAGGTTTACAACAAATACCATTGTCTTGTTTTTGCTATTGTCCTGTTGTAAATAAACACGATCGACAGACAGACATTGTCCCTGTACACATTGGCTCTCCTATGAACTGTCTACTGACAGTCATTGATACATATATATATATACTCGTACTGTATTACAGTTTTAACGACATCATTATTTGTACGGGTTGGATTTCCTACTTTCGCTTTGTATATATAATACACTTTGATGTAAGAGACATGGATTTCCCAATATATATATGTTTTCGTGTCGGTGTATTTGAGATAAGATAAGATAAGATAAGTTTATTTCTGGTTCAGGACATTTTATAGTCCTTAATACCAGACTCAAAAAAAAAATCCCGATATTAATATACATATATGCATAACACATATCAAAAACATGCACAAAAATACATTAAGATTGAATTTCAGTCCAGTATATTACATTATGTTTTATATGGTTATTTCAGCTGTATAGCTATAGAAGATTTTTTTTTTCCAGTGATTGTCCGAAGCGTTTTTGAAAGCGTTTATACTGGGCGCGGATACGATTATTTCAGGTAGACTGTTCCAATAGTTTACTTATTGAGAAAGTACTTTTCCTAGGTGCTGATGTTACTCGCTTCGGTTGATTTTCTTAGAGTTTCCTCTTCCGCTGTGTCTCTGTGACGCGTCTTCCCATAACACCACGGTATTACAACATTCCTTGTTGTATGTACCATTGAGTATTTTGTATAACTCAATCATATCTCCTCTAACTCGTCGATAGGACAGTGTTGGAAGTTTAAGTTTTTCCAATCTTTCGCTGTAGCTGAGGTTTTTCATCCTCGGAAGACACTCGGAAGACACCCTGCGTTGGACGCCCTCTATCATATGTATATGTTTGCTTCGGTATGCATACCATACTGGGCTAGCATAATCAAGGTGGGAACGTACAAGGCATTTGTAAAGAGGAACAAATGTTTTTTGTATCCATAAATTGGAATGTTCTTCTTAGGAGAGGAAACATGGAATTTGCTTTTTTTAACTTTTTCGCTGATGTGGGCTTCAAATGAGAGATCAGAATCTATTATAACGCCAATATCTTTTTCCTGTGTTGTTGTTTGAAGTGGGTTTCCTTTAAGGTTGTATGTGACATCTTGGTGATCTTGATCCTTTGTTATTCCTTTACCTATTCTCATGTGCTTACATTTGTCTGGGTGCATTTTAAGAAGCCATGTATCGGTCCAGTTGCACATATTGTTTAGGTCATCCTGGAGCTCAGTGCATTTTTTTTTAGTATTGTACAGTGGTTTGGAGTTTAAGGAGGAACATTGTATGTTCAGTTTCATGTTATTTATAAAAAAAGAATTACAATGAAGGGGAGTAACTCCTTTACTGTACATTTGGAGCTAGACCACTCCATTCAAATCTGTGCAAGAGATCAAAATGGGATCTCACTATTGAGTGATCTTTATTGGTGGTATGTTCCACTTTAAAGATTCAATCAAGGAAAACCTACATATGAAATATTTTGAGATCTTAAGAAGAATTTTCTGTGAAATATAGAAAAACAAAACAACAACAAAACAAACAAAACAAAAAGCAAAAAACTAAACTTCAACGGTCAGCCATTTTATTTTCTTTCATATTCAAAATCAAATGAATATAATTATGGGTCATGGGAAACCTACATATTAAGTTTGGGAAAAATCTTTCCAGTACTTCTCAAGAAATAGCGATTTTAACTTTTTTACTTCAACTGTTAAAATCAAAGATGGCCGCCTGGCGGATATTTTGTTTTCTGGATCCGACTCAAAATCAAATGTGTAAAACTAGGGACCAAAGGGTACGTATGATGTTTGAGAAAAATCCTTCAAGCGATTCTCAAGACATTTCAACTGTCAAAATCAAAGATGGCTGCCTGTCGGCCATTTATATACGCGATCAGACTTAAAATCAAATGGTCACAACTACAGAGCAAGAGAAACCTACATGTGAAGTTTGGGAAAAATCATTCCAGTACTTTTCAAGATATCGCGATTACGAGGCAATTTGAAAAGTCCATCATACAGGTAGTGGGCTAAAAATGCTGAAGTGACCATACGGGCTGCCGTAGTAGCATATATATACGTACATGTATATATTGCATCTAACCCGTGCAGTGGCGTACACCTCAAGTCTAATTTGCAAGAGTGCGTGTAGTACTCGTATGTACTCGGGGAACAGTTAAGCACAGCTAATGCTAAATTACAGGTGAGTGTCTTTGTCATTGACTTGTTCCCTTGACCTATCACAAGCTAATTTTAATATGTAGAAGCCAGAATGTGTATGTACCCATGTACATAGATTATGAAATAAATCTCAACAACTGTTGTAGCGGGAAAGCACTTGACATTTGATAAATGTTAAGTGGTTTCCCCCCACTTCAACAGTAGCTATGATATTATATAACTGAATTATGTGGAATGTTAATTATTACACTGTTAGGGGTTAAATGGGAAACTTTTGGCATTGGAAACATAAGGGTATGGAGTACACAGTGGTTGATATCAGGTGAGTTTACTGATAATGATAATGGCAAGTGAGGAAGGATTCTCTATTTATAGAGTGACATACACATGTTTTACCCGTATAGCTAAATCGTGAGACCAGGGTGTGTTGCTGTGTCACATACACGCCTACCCGATTGTATTATATTGTATTATCCTCGTTTCGATCTATCTATTTTCAGAGAAGGGTAATGTTCTATTTTACACACAATAAGAATTACGTCATTACATTATCGTCTATCGCGCTTTGTCAACACAGTGCATTTTAGTTATCAAGTTTCAAGTTTTTTTATTGTTCACTCACACACATGAAAATGTGTTACATGAGAACATTTTTGACAAACAAAAGAAAAAAAGCTTGCAATAAGCAAAACACAAGTAACTATAGTCCCGGCAAGAATAACCCGTCGTGTTGAACTTTAATTAGCATATTGATTACAGACGAGTCTATAGTAATTTAGGGGAAATATGTGCTTTGTATATATAAGTATATATGTTAGTTGTTTATAATGTAACAAACCTTAATCATCAGCTGCATCATTTGTATGTATACTGGTTTAGATTTAGTGACAAAACAGTTCGCATGTGAACATAGTTACTTGAATATGTTTAAACCATGCATCAAAAAAAAAAAAAAAATCATTCCCTGTGTTGTCAATATAAAATTGTAACAAAAACGAATGGTCCAAAACAGCACCCTGCTGGACACAGTAGTATTCCTAATCAATATGCTTTGTTAACACACCTGTGCACAAATGGACTACCCACTTTGAATAGTCCACGAAAAGGCCAACGCGACAGGTCATTCTGGTTTGACTATACCTGTGTACATATATATATTTATTGTATTTTTGCCAGTGGAATGTATGTTTTAATGGTCTCGGGGACGAATTTCACTATTTGGTTAAATGTCAAAATGAAGAAATCCACTGGTATTAGATAAAAACATATATGGCTCACTACTTTCTGAATAATCCAACCGCTCTCAAATGAGACCGTCTGCTGAATCTTAATTTACAATGTTCAAATTATGAACAATCTAGCACTATTTCTATGAAAAGTGATGTTATTGGTTTGAATATATAGTAAATGTACATATACTAAAAGCAAAATGTGTAAAGATGATTTTGAATGGTTCCCGAGACTTTTTTAATTTCCTTGTTTAATAGCCTTCAAAGACTTTTATTTGTTATTTTGCTTGTTGAATAGCCTTCAGATTTTTGTTCCTTATTTTGCTTGTTTAATAGCCTTCAGAGACTTTTGTTTGTTAGTTTGCTTGTTGAGTAGCTTTCTGAGACGTTTGTTTGTTATTCTGCTTGTTGAATAGCCTTCTTAGACTTTTGTTTGTTATTTTGCTTGTTTAATAGCCATTTGGGACTTTTGTTCCTAATTCTGCTTGTTGAATAGCCTTCTGAGACTTTTGTTTGTTATTTTGCTTGTTGAATAGCCTTCTGAGACTTTTGTTTGTTATTTTGCCTGTTGAATAGCCTTTTGAGACTTTTGTTTGTTATTCTGCTTGTTGAATAGCCTTCTGTGACTTTTGTTCCTTATTTTGCTTGTTGAATAGCCTTCTGAGACTTTTGTTTGTTATTTTGCTTGTTTAATAGCTTTCTGAGACTTTTGTTTGTTATTTTGCTTGTTGAATAGCCTTCTTAGACTTTTGTTTGTTATTTTGCTTGTTGAATATCATTCCGAGACTTTTGTTTGTTATTTTGCTAGTTGAATAGCCTTCTGAGACCTTTGTTTGTTATTTTGCTTGTTGACTAGCTTTCTGAGACTTTTGTTCCTTATTCTGCTCGTTGAATAGCATTAATTTTTTCCGAGACTTTTATTTGCTATTTCTCTTTATTTCTCTCTGTATTTAATTATTCGTTCATCAATTATCATTTTGATTAAACAGTGTACGTTTTTTTTAAGATAAGAACAAGTGCTACGCTGTTACGACCACATCGCACAAAAGCCTAAACAATAATCATGGTAAGTTTGATCGAGTGACAAAGGGGCATGATAACACAGGGAACGTTTCGGGAAAATATTCAATGACTGCTACCTTAAAACAAGATTTATTTTCCTAGATATCTCATTTATTTTGCATAATTTGATATTCTTTCTTATCTGACATATGCATAGAAAATAACAATCTAATTAAAATCTAGATGGTCATTCACACTACGTTACATATACATCTAACAACATCCCATGAGGGGTCACGTCGAGGTGACCTTTTGGATTCGCCAATCAAATGACTTCTTCCAGAATCTTGGAAGTGAATTTCATATGTCCGAATTGGCATGACTAGAGTACACACATTGAATTATATGTCAATTTGTTTCAAGTCATTTCGTCCTACATAGGATATAGCTATATACATGTGCCGAAATGGTTTGCTTCAGATGCATGCTGTGGCGAAATCGTTTGCTTCCAAGACAAATTGACAATTCGCCCTGAAAGTGAAATAAACACATCTCAAAGGTCATCAGAACATGACCCCTCATGGGATGTTGTTAGATGTTCATGTAACGTAGTGTGAAGGATCATCTAAATTTTAATTAGATTGAGAAAATAATGATAATTTTTGGTTAAGAATATGCTTTGTAGTTTAATTTGTTTTTTTTTATTTAGTTTCTTCGACAATGGATGTTGCGGATATTTAATATTATAATCCTCATTATCGTTGTGGTAGTTCTACTAAACATCTCGAGAAGTGTTAATATGTTCTTAAAGACAAACAATATAACTCCGTTTCAAAGAACTTCATTCCATGACAAAAAAGCTGGGATTCCTCAAAACAATTTGGTGATCAAAATAGATTCGGCAAAAGAAGATTCAAAGTCGGCTAATGTGAATGGAGGACAAATTATGTTCCCGGAGAATCGCCCTCTGAGTGGGTATATAGTGTACGACTGTAGCATAAAATATGCTGGGATGTGTGGCGGATTGGCAGACAGATTATCCGGCATACTGAGTACATTTGGCTTAGCAATCATATCGCGTCGCCATTTTAAAATCAGACATGACAAACCGTGTGCGCTTGACAACTACCTTGAACCTCACAAATATGACTGGAAGCTAAACGAGTCTATAATACCTATAACTGCTCAATTCATGAATTTGATTGACAACAACTCATACCATCTCAGGGTCAGTGCTGTTAAAACTAATCATCTTGACAATGTTTTTCGTAATGACGTCACACTGATACGGATGAATTGGGATATGACGCAGGACTTTAGGTTGCGACCGAATATCACAGATGATTTTCCATGGATCACAAAACTCCAGTATGCTGATATATATTCCGAATTATATCACTACCTTTTCAAGCCCGGTAAAATAGTTTTAGACAAATTCGCCGACATTGAAAAAAGAAGAAAGCACGGACTTTTAGCATGTTCTCATGCACGTGCCGGGGATAATCGTAATGCAGATTTTACAAGGATTTGGAAGTTTTTATCGAACTTGGACAGTTCAAAATATGATATTTACCTAGCATCAGACCAACAATATGTTCGTGATGCTGGCATTAAATATCTCCATGGATATGACGTCATAACCATGTCGGGCCGATTAGGGAACATAGACTTCAGTGAGGTCGGGTGTGACGCCTTTATGACGAGTATGGTGGACTTTTACACTCTAACCAAGTGTGATCTACTGGTAATCACAGACAGTGGATTCAGTATGATATCGGCATATGTTAGGGGTACCTCTGACAACCTATATTGCACGGGGAAGCTTGACATATTTCCTTGTTCACGAAACACGCTGGAAGATGTATATCCGGGCAACATGCTTGCACCTACTCGATTAAAACTAAATTAACGTAGGCGGGTAACAAAGGAAGCATTAAAAAAAAGAGAGAAAAAAAGAAACAGAAAAAAAGAAAGAAAAAAAAAGAAAAAGGAGAAAAATAAAAAACACCGTATCGAATGTATTTGTCAGTCAATGATTTCAGATCATTATATTGCATTATTTATGAAGAACAATCGCAAGTGAAAATGTTTATCCATGATTTCATTGCAATCACTTATCATATTTATGTAAATCATTATTAGTGTAAATTTCACATGTGGTCATCTCTGATGACACGCTTGCCATCGGTGCATAATTAATGGTCATCTATATAGGAAAATAATGAGGAATTTTAAAAACGAATTAATATCTCAAAATTTATGCAAATCGAGTCATGTATTATACCAAAAGCTTTGTCTGCTATATGTAGTTCCTCAAAATTATTTGCTATAGATGCTAAAAGTTTCTTTTGTGGAGCTGTAACGGTAAGATATAGCAGGGAGTAATCGCCAGTTACACAGATAATCAAACCCCCAAAATAGCCTTGCCGTTATGCTCACAAGTATCTATAGCACAAAATAGGAGCATTTGTTTGACCGGATTTCATTTTACGTACATATGAACAATTATTATGTTTTGGCCTTGACATGAACATGGCGGCTTTGAATAATTTTACATGGTATGGCATAAAGGGAGGCACAGACATTTGGCAGAATGGCGTGGTTATTTTGTGCATTATATGCAATACATACCAGCTAATTTCAGTATTAGCTCTACTGCTATATTTTTGTTGTTCTTTTATTTACATTATGTAATTTACACTATTCGCACATCCAAATTCTATAATTTTGGTTTACATATTTTCCGTTATATTGTTTTAAACGTTTTAGTCTTAGGATCAAAAAGAGAAAAAAGAAATCATCTCAAAGTTATATTTCTGATAACTTTATTTTCTTCCCTGTTATATTAAAAAAAAACAAGTCTAATAATTTATTACTGAAAAAACTATGTTGCTTAAAAATGCGGATGATGATAATGATGATGATGCATGAGATTGTTTTGAATGTGTATGTATGTTTGTTTTTTGTATATGCTAGATGTAACTGGTATTTATCAGAGTGGAGCGTGGGTAATCGTGCCAATGACTCAGTTGACGTGGCTAGAGTTGATTTGACCAACACGGAAACTGAGCCCTCGACAGGATTGATCAGGCTACCAGGAATCTGAATACATATGTATGTATGTGTGAGTGAGGGTGTATATATGTATGGTTTTCTATGTACTTATTGTTGTAGATTAATTGAAGATGATGATGATGATTATTATTATTAGTAGTATGACGAAAAGATGATGATGATGATGATGATGAAGATGAAGATGATGATGAGGAGGAGGAGGAGGAGGATATTTTGTTGGTGATATGTGTTTTTGTGTGTGTATTTATGTATTAAAAATGTGTTTAAAATTTAAAAATTGAAAATAAGAAAAGAAACATATATAGTACAGAAATGATACATGTGTAAGTGTGATTGGGTTTGGTTTGGTTTATTTTGTTTAACGTCCTATTAACAGCTAAGGTCATTTAAGGACGGCCTCCCGTGCGTGCGACATGCATGCGTGTGGTGAGTGCGTATGTGTGTTTTGGGAGGCTGTGGTATGTTCGTGTTAAGTCTCTTTGTGATAGGCCGGAACTTTTGCCGATTTAGAGTGCTACCTCACTGAAGCATACTTGCGAAGACACCCAGCAGCACACCCCACCCAGTCACATTATACTGACAACGGGCGAACTAGTCGTCCAACTCCAAATATGCTCAGCGCTTAGCAGGAGTAGCAACTAAGAGTTTAAAAAAAATGGTATGTCTCGGATAGGGGACAGAACCCAAAGCCTTCCTCACAGGGGCGAACGCTCAACTAAAGGCAAAAAGTGAGGCATTGTCAAGGGAGACATTAGGAAGAAGAAAGTTGTTCAGAAAGAAGAGAAAAGATAAGATCCCAAATTTAGTCGCCTCTTACGATCATGCAATGGGGCAGCAGGTAAAATTCGTACGCTCTACCTGCAGGGCAGGTGTAAGTGTGAGTGTGTGGTGATGCAATGTATTTATAGTACGGAAACGAAAAAAAGTAAAAGGGCCTGTTTCCAAAATGGCCCCTTCTCTGATTCAAATTTCCTGTTGGTGGTGCATTGCCCATGCCGTTGTGGTCACAAATCTATAAAGTATAAAGATTTAGGTCACTTGGTTTGTTTTTTATGGCTCCTCAAAGTTGTACCTTTCAGAAGCTGTCTAAGTGTTGATAAAATGTGCATGTTATGTAAAATATTAATGAAAATCTAATCAAATGATGGTCACCGTAAAGAATACATTCATGGCATGATTGTGACAAAAAACCATGTTTCCATCGCGCCATTTGGCTGTTTTATGGAAGAAACAATCTCAAAAATGCCATTTTTGATGATAACATTTTAGACACAAAAACTGTGTTTTTTTTAGAGAATATACCCTTTTATTTTTATCCTATTAAACAGTACGTAATATGCTATTGATGAGAGGAAAAAATCATCAACATGTAAGTGGTGGAACATTTTCAAATCTTGGGTTGAATTAGCCTATGGTTGAATTGCCGATTTTCGACTTTCTTTAGATAATTAACAAAAACACAAGAGTATTTGCTCGGTATGTTGAGAATATGTACACAGATATGAAAAAAGTGAGAGAAACACTTTTCATAAAAAAAAATCCAAGATGGCTACTTCACAAGTGGATGAAGACATTGGCTGACAAATAGACAGAACAACAAACAAAACTAGATTTGATCAAGATCAAAACACGGGATTTCCAACTAGAAAATGATTGCAGACGTGCTCTCGTTCTGACGAACGCTTTTGTACGTTTTACCTACGATTTCTCTTCGTTTTCTCTTCGTTTCCCTTCTTTAACCGATCAATTGACTTTCAACCCTCTCTGTGACCTTGAACTTCGAAGGACAAAGTCAAATATGTGCATACCTTTTGTAGCCAGTCATTAATGCTTTATATGTGCCAATTATCATGTCTGTTGGTGTCAGAGTATTGGAGGAAAAACATTTCAAGTGTAATTGTAGGATAATAGTTAATTTTGGCAGTTAAATGTTTTCCTATGTATTTTTTCTGAGACAAAGTTGACGTTTTGACCTGGAAACGTTGCAAAAATCTTCAAACAAACGTTTTCTTAATAAAAATTAACCGTTTGAAAGAGAATTTGAAATTTTCGATTTTTGATCATTTGACCTCTGTGACCTTGAACGAAGGTCAAGGTCATTGAAAAGCAATCAAGTTTGTAGGCATCCGTACATGTTATCACTGTGCCAAATATAATATCTGTGTATGTAACGATTTTGGAGCAGAGGGTAATTAAGTGCATTTTGGGGAAACTTTGAATTTTGGCGGGAAAACAAACATTTTTTATCGCACGACCATAAAACTTGCACCGTTCGTCTTTATTATTAATGCACTTTGCAATGCAGTCAAAAAATTAACTCATTTTGAATTTTGGACCTTGATTTGACCTCGCGCTTAGACCTTGACCTTGACATATTTTCTGATAACATATCGCGGAGAAAAGTGAGCCCCGCCAATGAACTACAACATGCATTGATTGTTTAAGGGAAAAACGAACGAATCAAGAACCTGATTCAAAAGAACTTTTGTTTAATTTTTTTTTTTTGATTATTCAAGGTCAGTGAAAAATAACTTCTTTTGTAGCCACTCTTACGTTCTATGGTTGTGCCAAATATCAAGTCTGTATGTTCTATATGAAGGAGCTGAAACAAATTTAGGCATTTTTGCTCGATTTTTAGCCCACCATCATCAGATGGTGGGCTATTCAAATCGCCCTGCGTCCGAGGTCCGTCGTCCGTCCGTCCGTCCGTAAACAATTCTTGTTATCGCTAATCCTCAGAAAGTACTGAAGGGATCTTTCTCAAATTTCATATGTGGGTTCCCCTTGGTGTCTAGTTATGCATATTGCATTTTGAGACCAATCGGAAAACAACATGGCCGACAGGCAGCCATCTTGGATTTTGACAATTGAAGTTTGTTATCGCTATTTCTGAGAAAGTACTGAAGGGATCTTTCTCAAATTTCATATGTAGGCTCCCCTTGGTGTCTAGTTATGCATATTGCATTTTGAGACCAATAGGAAAACAACATGGCCGACAGGCAGCCATCTTGGATTTTGACAATTGAAGTTTGTTATCGCTATTTCTGAGAAAGTACTGAAGGGATCTTTCTGAAATTTCATATGTAGGCTCCCCTTGGTGCCTAGTTATGCATATTGCATTTTGAGACCAATCGGAAAACAACATGGCCGACAGGCAGCCATCTTGGATTTTGACAATTGAAGTTTGTTATCGCTATTTCTTAGAAAGTACTAAAGGGATCTTTCTCAAATTTCATTTGTAGATTCCCCTTGGTGCCTAGTTATGCATATTGCATTTTGAGACCAATCGGAAAACAACATGGCCGACAGGCAGCCATCTTGGATTTTGACAATTGAAGTTTGTTATTGCTATTTCTGAGAAAGTACTGAAGGGATCTTTCTCAAATTTCATATGTATGTTTCCCTTGGTGCCTAGTTATGCATATTACATTTTGAGACCTATCGGAAAACAACATGGCCGACAGGTAGCCATCTTGGATTTTGACAATTGAAGTTTGTTATCGCTATTTCTGAGAATGTACTGAAGGAATCTTTCTCAAATTTCATATTTAGATTCCCCTTGGTGCCTAGTTATGCATATTCCATTTTGAGACCAATCAGAAAACAACATGGCCGACAGGCAGCCATCTTGGATTTTGACAATTGAAGTTTGTTATCGCTATTTCTGAGAAGGTACTGAAGGGATCTTTCTCAAATTTCATATGTAGGATTCCCTTGGTGCCTAGTTATGCATATTGCATTTTGAGACCTATCGGAAAACAACATGGCCGACAGGCAGCCATCTTGGATTTTGACAATTGAAGTTTGTTATCGCTATTTCTGAGAAAGTACTGAAGGAATCTTTCTCAAATTTCATATGTAGGTTCCCCTTGGTGCCTATTATGCATATTACATTTTGAGACCTATGTGAGGTTCTCATTTTCATTTATTTGGATTTTTCTTGGTTTCTTATTTTTAAGGTGAGTAAGTGGTTAATTGTAGATGGTCAGTTTAGTGGTAGTAGGGAATTGGCCTCTAATTAGCCTTGGCGACTGTGAAGATCAGAGATAAGGTTTAAAGTAGTAATTGATAGAGTTAACACCAGTCGAGGTTGTTTAAGCCTGTAGTGTAATTATTAGGTCTTAAGTATGTTAGATGTGAATAGTTGTCAGTCCCTTCTGGGGATGATATATTGTACCTTGGTGGTCATTCTCAGAGGCTGGTGTGTATATATTATCAGAGGCTGGGTTAGGTCCGTATGGGTGGTTTATAAATAGACTCGTGGTCAGTCTCCAGGACTGGTATATGCATTGCCGCCTGGTCAGTCTGGAGGACTGGTTTATAAATAGGTATGCGATCATCCAGGGGGCGGGGCTACATTGAAATAGATTCTCAGCTCTGGTATATAAATAGGTATGTGGTCATTGGGTGGACTGCCTTAAAATAGCTTCCCAGGCTGTGGTATAAATAGGTATGTGGTCATTGGGTGGACTGCCTTAAAATAGATATGCATGCTGAGGTATAAATAGGTATGAGGTTATGATCTGTTTATAGTCGGTTCCTAGAGGTTGTATATTTAGAACTTGACCATGATGTCATTCTTTTATTAGACTGTGTTGGTGTTTAAGTTTAGCATCTATTGTGTAGGGTAGTGGGGTTAAGTAAGTGATGTCACTGGTCAAGAATAGTTTGCTGGCCATATATAAAGGGCTGTTAACTTAGAGTAGGGGCTTTTTGGACATCGAGTGGTTAGAGGAGTTTTCAGAGTGAGTCTGGAACAAGGAGTTAGTTTTAGAGAGTTTTTAGGGCTAGTGTTTGGAGTTGGTCTTATTAACAGAGAGACTTTGGATTTTATTATCTTAGTTTTAGATAGAAAGTATAGAAATGTGTAGAGTAGTTTAGTTTATGGTTTTGAGTCATAGTTTAGTGATATGTAATTAGGAACTTTACAGAACCTTTTATTGTGCAATTATTTTCTTCATCTTGGTTACTTCTAAAAGGAATTGGAGTGGATTTTATTTAGATACTGCTGGAATTTATTCAACTTCAGGCTTTCTTATTTACTTTGTGAATTATTTGTGAATTTATACGTTCTACTCCTGGAGTACATATTGGATTGGAATTTGATATATCTTGATTGGCAAATACTTTGAATGAAAGTCATATCTTAATAAAACTGAAGGAATTTTACATACCTGTGTATGTTTTGTTTTGAATTTCATCGATTAACGTAACGGTGTGGTGTCAGAAGAAATAAAGAGTTAGCAGAAACGCAACAAATTGGTGTCAGAAGTGGGATTTAAACTTATACATGTGCCTTGTTTATGACTGGATTACATCGTGTTAAAGCAAAACCATCTCTGGAGGTTTAGCCCTCACCTTATCATTTGCATTTCACTATGACGGAGGAAGCTAAGCTGGTTCCTGTTTATGGATTTGATAATTCTGGAAATAATGTTGTTATAAAATACGTGAACATCAGTGAGTATTTTGAATGTGAGCATTGTTATTCATTTGTGAAAATTGGACAGGTGTCCCATAATTGCCCAGTCTTGGAACCACTCCACGAGCTGTCAAATTAAGTTGATTAATTTTGTTGTTTTTGTGTGTGAATCAAGCAGTTTCACCTACATCCATTAATTAAGTTTTTAATGGAAGATATGGATGACAGAATGTCTGAGGACGAAGAGGTTGTCATTCGGACAGATGGAGGTACCCCATCACCACAGGGAATGGAGGAAATAATTCGTTTGAAGGAAGAACTACAGCATGCACTCTTAAATGCAGATGATGTTAAGCATCAGGGTGATCGGCTACAACGTCTTGCCGAGGATGCGGAGAGGGAAAAAGATAGAGTTGAAATTCGAGCAAAGAAACGAATTGAGGAAAAGGATGATGAAATTCAACACTTGAGGGACGAACTCTCAAGGCTCCATACACGCCCAGTTGTTGACTTGGATGGTCCTCATGTGAGATCTCCACCAAACCCAGGTATGTTCATAAGCCCAGGTTTTGGTGGCGGACGGAGACCTCCTAA
Organism: Pecten maximus; assembly: GCF_902652985.1. NCBI lineage: Eukaryota > Metazoa > Mollusca > Bivalvia > Pectinida > Pectinidae > Pecten > Pecten maximus. Next base: position 8,485,902 of record NC_047025.1, read on the forward strand.
TGGCCAACATCCTATGTTTAACCCTTCATTATCGCGTCCATTACAAGGTAACCATGGGTTTCAACCAAGGTCACAGGCATCAAGTCCACAATTATATCAGCGATATTCTGTGCCAATGCCTGCTCCAAGTATGTTTGATGGACAGTCCTCTTGGGAAGGATTTATTCAACCATTTCTTTCAATGGCAGGGGCCTGCCACTGGGGAGAGGATGAAAAGTTGTTCCGACTTACTAATTCACTTCGTGGTATTGCAGCGGAATACGCTTTCACTCAACTCGGACCCGAGTCTACAGCTTCTTTCCAGCAGTTGTTGAATGCCCTCGAGGTACGGTTTAAAGACCAGAGGACCTTAGCTTCATACTTGGGTGAGTTGGAGGGGAGAAAATTACGTGACCGGGAAAAACTGGCAGAGTATGTGTCCGATATTAAGCGTCTGGTCCTCAAGAGTTTCCCCACAGCAGATGAACGCACTCGCGAGACAATTAATTTGAGGTACTTCCTTAAAGGCCTAAGTGATCAACAAATGGCAGTGGCTGTGGGAATGAAAAATCCCAAAACTATAGAGGAAGCACGGCAAGACCTGGAGACATATAGAAGTCTGCAGGATGAAATATCCAGTAAGGGAAAAGTTAGGTCTGTCGGGAACGGTAACAATGGTGAAAGTCGGTTTGTTACTGTAGAGGAACTTAACATGGTCAGTGATTCAATCATGGCATGTATGACATCTAAATTGGATAAGATAACAAGTGTTGTTGAGGAGATTAAGTCAGACAGAGACAAAGCTCAGAAAAACAATCGTCCTAAGCAAAAACGCAACATGGCAGAAGTTGAGTGTTACAATTGTCATGAGATGGGTCACTTCGCAAGGGAGTGTCCTCGTAAGAAGGACGGGTCTTCAGAAGCACCACAGGTGGAAAACTAGGATTGACCGAGACAAACGGCCCTGCCTCGGTCATGAAAGAGAACAAGTTAGCTTGTGAGACAATAAGACACATTCGTGATGGTGTTACCATGTTTTTACCTATGAATTTTTATGGTGTCAAAGGTAATTTTGTCGTTGATACAGGTGCAGCAGTGACACTCATGTCTGTTGGATTTTACTATAGTATTCCCATGGAATTTAGACCGGAACTTAATAAGTCAGATCCTAGGCTAAAACTAGAAGTAGCCAATGATGGTCTCCTATCTGTAGAGGGGATAGCTACTTTCAAATTCATATTGAAAAACACCAAATTCGAGTGGGACATGTATGTTACAGACATTCGAGAGGATGGGCTTCTAGGACTAGATTTCTTATATAATAATCAATATATGTGTGGAACTGATACTGGTCTACGGTTAAATGGAAAGAAATATGAAACTTTCATTCACCGAGCTCCCTTTGGTGTGTCAAGGGTTTCATGTGTTACAGAGACTATTATACCAGCAAACTGTGAGCGTGTTCTTTATGGACAGGTAGATTCTAGTCTAACATTTTTGAAACCGTGTGTTGTGGGACCATTACTAAAAGATAATGATGGTTTACTTATAGGGCATGCCCTTGTGACCCCTGGGGATAATATTCCTATCCCGGTGATGAATTTATCGGATGAGGATATTATCATACATTCCGGACAGTCAATAGCTAGTGTTCAGGAAATTGTTGACTTTAGACCGTTAGACCCTTGCGACAATGCTCAGTTCAATAGACAGGTGAACAATGTGTCCAGTACAGAGACCTGGCCAGAAGGTGTACAAAAGTTATGTGACGAATCTAGTGTGACCTTGACAGCAGACCACATACTGAAACTTAAGAGACTGTTAAAGAATCATGTGTCTGTATTCGCCAGTTCATCTGAGGACTTGGGATTTACTAATGTAGTGGAACACAAAATTGACACTGGTACAGCTGCCCCTGTGAAACAAGCCCCTCGGCGACCTCCTATGGCCTTTGCTAAAGACGAGGAGATAATCTTAGAGAAGCAATTAAAACAGGGTTTATTAAGGAATCCAAATCCCCCTGGGCCAGCCCTATGGTTTATGTCCGAAAGTCTGATGGTACCACTCGTCCTTGTGTAGATTATCGTAGATTACATGAGCTGACCAGAAAAGATGCCTACCCTCTACCAAGAATGGACGATTGTTTGGATAGTTTAAGTAAGGCTTGTGTATTTTCCAGTTTGGATTTACAATCGGGTTACTGGCAGTTTCCGGTGGCTCCCGAAGATAGACCTAAAACAGCATTTGTGACAAAAAGGGGATTGTTTGAATATCAAAAGATGCCATTTGGGTTATGCAATGCCCCTGCCACCTGTCAACGAGGTATTGAGCTTATACTTCGAGGGCTACAGTTTCACACATTACTGATATATTTGGATGATATTATCATTTTCAGTGATAGTGTTGATTCACACTTTGATCGACTTGGCCAGGTTTTTACAAAACTTGGTAGTGCGGGATTGAAACTTAAGCCGAGTAAGTGTCACCTATTTCAGACGGAAGTGAAATTTTTAGGACATATAGTTACGGGGGAGGGTGTTAAACCTGATCCCAAAAAGATAGAAGCAATAAAGAACTGGCCAACACCAAAGTCCCAGACAGATATTCGTTCATTCCTTGGTTTGTGTTCATATTATCGACGGTTCATTAAGGGATTTTCTAACAAAGCTAGTCCAATGAATCGCCTGTTGGAGGCCGGACAGGAATTCGTTTGGAGTGATGAATGTGAAAATTCGTATCAAGATTTAAAAGCTGCATTGACAGGGGATGAGGTAATGGCATATCCCAGCGATGATGGATTGTATATCCTAGATACTGATGCTTCAGATAAGGGAATCGGAGCAACACTTAGTCAGATGCAGTGGTCATCTCGTGCAGGGAAAGATGTTGAGCGCCCCATAATATTCGCTAGTAAATCACTCACCAAGTCACAGCGTCGCTATTGTGTAACGAAACGTGAACTCTTAGCTGTAATAACTTTTGCCCAACAGTTTCGTCATTATCTGTTGGGACGTAAATTCCTCATACGCACTGACCACAGTTCATTACGATGGATTATGTCATTTAAGGATCCTACAGACCAGACAGCAAGGTGGCTAGAAATATTGGCCCAGTTTGACTTTGTAATTGAACATCGTGCTGGGATTAAACATCAAAATGCTGACGCATTGTCTAGGTATCCTTGTGATCCTGAGGAGTGTGACTGTTATGACGGTGAAACAATACTGGAGAATCTACCCTGTGGTGGTTGTGACAAATGTTTAAAAAAACATGGACAATGGTCTAGTTATATGGAGGACAGTGTGGTCGTCCCATTGCTGACAAAACCAGTTAGGAATATTGATATTAACAGCCAATCTAGTGACGATGCCACTCAAACATGGTTTAAACCCTGGTGGTTAATCCTGGTGGCTGGTACCATTTTTAGTTACCTTTTTATGTATGTGGGAAAACATGTTGCATTGTGTCATCAAGTGGTGGGTGTGCGGAGATTAAGATATGGATGTAGGGACAATGTTACGGATGAACCAGAGGTGACGGATATACACCAGCAGTGGGACCCCGGTGGGACTAATCTTAGCGGGAGATCCTTAGACAAAACTCTTACTGATCTGACACCCAAAACAAATGTAGAATGTTTTACACCCTTAGAGTGGGTTGGAGGATATACAAATGCTGATATGAGAAAGATGCAGAGTGAAGATCCAGGTATTGCACTTATTCTAGATGGTATCAATAAGGGAGAACGACCTGAGAGGAATGTTGTAACTGCTGCAAGTCCAGTCACTAGAAATCTGTGGTTATTATGGGACCTTTTACAACTCAGAGAAGGTGTACTCTATAAGAAATGGATAGGCAAAGATAAACAAGTGAAATTACAATTAGTGCTGCCCCGAATATTAGTATCACGAGTAATTAAATCTATTCATGGATCTATTATGTCAGGACATTTAGGATTCAAGAAAACACTGAAGAAAGCTGGAACTTATTTCTTTTGGTATAAAATGAAACAAGATATCAGGGATTTTGTAAAGAAATGTGAATTTTGTGGTGCTAGAAAACGACCAAAGGCAAAACCAAAAGCGAAGTTAGGTAGCTATGTAGTGGGAGCACCTATGGATAGGGTAGCTACTGACATACTAGGGCCATTTCCTGTGACAGAAAATGGGAATAAGTACATTCTTGTGGTAATGGATCAGTTTACTAAGTTTGTGGAGGCCTATGCTATACCTGACCAAACCGCGGAGACAACAGCAAACAGGATAGTCTTTGATTTTATATCCCGTTATGGAATCCCATGGGAGCTACATTCTGACCAAGGCAGGAATTATGAGTCACATTTATTCCAAGAAGTTTGCCGATTATTAGAAATTAACAAAACAAGGACAACTCCATATCATCCTTCCTCAAACGGGATGGTTGAGAGGTTTAACAAATCTCTGGTGGATATGTTGGCAACATATGTTAACGAGGAACAGAATAACTGGGATGTATATTTACCATTTGTTACCTCAGCTTATCGAAGTTCTGTTCATGACACTACAGGTTATACCCCTAACATGTTAATGTTTGGGAGAGAGGTTAATCTCCCTATACAAATGTCAGTAGGATTTTTACCACCCGATTCCTGTGGGGATGAGACGGAGTATGTTATAACTTTAAAAGAAAACCTAACATTCGTATATGAACTTGTACGACAGCACTTAGGTAACAGCGCAAAAAGGCAGAAACGTGACTATGACACAAGGATTACCCAACATCTGTATAAACCAGGGGATTTAGTGTACTGTTATAGTGGTCTGGCTGCAGTAGGAAAGAGTAAAAAACTTTTGCCCACAATTTGGAAGGGACCTCTCGTAATAACAGAAAAATTGTCAGATATATTGTATAAGGTACAATTTGCTGCATCAAAACCGGCAAAAGTCATTCATCATGACAGACTTAAGCCTTATCGGGGAGACACCATTCCTGACTGGATATCAGCAATCCGTGGAAAACTGAGCGATTTAAGTTGGGTTGAGAAGCCCATCAAAAGGAACATTAGGAATGATGGGCAGACAGCCCGTTCAACCAAAGGTGTTAGAAAAACACCAGATGTGGTCAATGGGCCATTGAGAGGACCTGGTGGTGAGGACTTGAGAAGGGGAACTAGAAATCGGCGACAACCTGATAGATTAGGAGTGGACAAGTAGATAACCAAAGAAATGTTTAATGAGAATTTCAGGGTACATGACAGGATGGTGTTTGGTCCATTCCTTGATGTGCCATATTCTGTTTGAAATCCATCAAGCACTGAAAACAATTAATTGTGTTTATGAGTCCCTTTGCTATCAAAGCTAAGGTACATGCACAGGTCATGGGGGATATGTAGACATTGTAGGTACTGTGATTTTCATTGGTTAAAAATGATGTCATTTGTGATTTGATTGGTTAAACGGAGAATTATTGGGAAGAGATATACACTAGTCGACTTTGGTAGAGTGAGTTTAGAAACATTCGGCCTAGGAGTAACTTGTAGTATTTTTTTTTTTTTTTTTGGACCTGGAACCTAAAACTTAAATAGTATACCAAAATTAGTGAAATTAACTTAACATTTCTTTCTCCTTAATTCCAAAGTGTTGTGGAACTTAACTGTTAGTATGGATATATTACAACAGTCTTTGGGAACTCCAGTTCAGGATGAAATTGTGTGTCCCTTTTCACCAGTGTCAGACACTGACAGCAACTTTTGTGTGGCTCCAGAACCAACATTTGCTAGCGAACCACAGGTAACAGTACCAGCACCTGATATGCCAGTGGTGACGCTAGCAAAGTTCTTGGAGGGGTTTTCACTCCGGATGACAGCACTGGAGACAAAAATAGTGCAAATTGAGACTACCCAGACTGAGTTGTTGCAGCAAGGGAAAACTTCAGAAAATCGTATCCTGAATTATCAGCAGGTGGTTACAAACACCATATTGAAAGATTTGCACAAAGTATCCAGCAATGTTAAAAAGATACCCATGAAGCCTCCCGTCTCACCAGAATTAATGACACATCTGTGGAGCATGGTGGATCAAACAACGGCCCACCTCAATCAACTTGGGGGAAGACCCAAATCATCTGCCCAAGTCACAAGAGAGTGTCCAGAGATCAACAACTCAACCAATTAGTGTAAACGTGTTTAACTGGATGGAATAATGTTAGGATTATTAAAGTCTATTCTGAATTTCTGAGGAGATATTTAGGTGTGTTTGATACTCCAGAAGGTCATATTGAAGTGTGTTATAGAATTTGTGGTAGTGTGAATATTATTTGTTTAATATTTTGCGTTCAGTATGTGATTTTATAGTAAAATCCGCGTGTGTTATAGAATTTGTAGTGAAATTCTATCAGTGGTCCTATATTCTTGGATTTATCAGTTCAGTATGTGATTTTATAGTAAAATCCGCGTGTGTTATAGAATTTGTAGTGAAATTCTATCAGTGGTCCTATATTCTTGGATTTATCAGTTCAGTATGTGATTTTATAGTAAAATCCGCGTGTGTTATAGAATTTGTGGTAAAATTCTATTGGTGTGATTATAATTATTGTTAAAAGTAATATTGTGTTTTTTCGATAGAATTTGTGTTACCAGTGCCCTTATAGACGTGGAATGTAAAAGTTTCTGATTTTAGTATGGTGAAGTCATTCTTGAGGAATTAAAAGGAAAAAAAATTATGTGGGAATTCACAAATTCCATTCGGATTAATGTGTTGAATTATTGATCTATTCACAAATTCTATTCGGATTAAAGTGTTAAATTTTATAAATCATACATCGTTCTTGTGGATATACAAATACCTACTGGATTTAAAGAGTAAGATCTAGGGAGATTTCGAAGAGGATCGCCAATGAAAGTTGTCTGGACCATCATTTTCTGTTAAAAACCAACATTTGGGATTTAGAGCTAAACAAGGTTATACCAAGTAAAGAGTGACTGAACAGTCGAAGAGTACACCATTACGACAACGGGGAGAGGATTTCAAGATAAATGGACTAAATAATGCCGCCGATGTGTGTCCTTTTGAACTTTATAAACGTGGTTAAGTAACATATTTGTATTTTAGTCAGACTGTTAAGAGTTCTATATTGCATTCTTGATATATATCATTCTTAAGATTGGAACATTCTGGACATTACCAAGAATTGTGTTGAAGTGAAAAAAAAAAAAAAAAAAAAAAACGTTAAACATTGTGTATAGTACAAATCACAAGAAAAAAAACTGCAGAGTGTGACTGACATTTCTTCCTACAAAACTTGGAAGTAAAGTGCCGGATCAAACCAATGGACTTGACAATAAAAATGTGTATTTTCGTGTGCTGGATAAATATTCTCATTGCATATTTTCGATGTGTTTTCCAGGAGTAAAACGGGCTAGCGGGAGATATTTGTGAGGTTCTCATTTTCATTTATTTGGATTTTTCTTGGTTTCTTATTTTTAAGGTGAGTAAGTGGTTAATTGTAGATGGTCAGTTTAGTGGTAGTAGGGAATTGGCCTCTAATTAGCCTTGGCGACTGTGAAGATCAGAGATAAGGTTTAAAGTAGTAATTGATAGAGTTAACACCAGTCGAGGTTGTTTAAGCCTGTAGTGTAATTATTAGGTCTTAAGTATGTTAGATGTGAATAGTTGTCAGTCCCTTCTGGGGATGATATATTGTACCTTGGTGGTCATTCTCAGAGGCTGGTGTGTATATATTATCAGAGGCTGGGTTAGGTCCGTATGGGTGGTTTATAAATAGACTCGTGGTCAGTCTCCAGGACTGGTATATGCATTGCCGCCTGGTCAGTCTGGAGGACTGGTTTATAAATAGGTATGCGATCATCCAGGGGGCGGGGCTACATTGAAATAGATTCTCAGCTCTGGTATATAAATAGGTATGTGGTCATTGGGTGGACTGCCTTAAAATAGCTTCCCAGGCTGTGGTATAAATAGGTATGTGGTCATTGGGTGGACTGCCTTAAAATAGATATGCATGCTGAGGTATAAATAGGTATGAGGTTATGATCTGTTTATAGTCGGTTCCTAGAGGTTGTATATTTAGAACTTGACCATGATGTCATTCTTTTATTAGACTGTGTTGGTGTTTAAGTTTAGCATCTATTGTGTAGGGTAGTGGGGTTAAGTAAGTGATGTCACTGGTCAAGAATAGTTTGCTGGCCATATATAAAGGGCTGTTAACTTAGAGTAGGGGCTTTTTGGACATCGAGTGGTTAGAGGAGTTTTCAGAGTGAGTCTGGAACAAGGAGTTAGTTTTAGAGAGTTTTTAGGGCTAGTGTTTGGAGTTGGTCTTATTAACAGAGAGACTTTGGATTTTATTATCTTAGTTTTAGATAGAAAGTATAGAAATGTGTAGAGTAGTTTAGTTTATGGTTTTGAGTCATAGTTTAGTGATATGTAATTAGGAACTTTACAGAACCTTTTATTGTGCAATTATTTTCTTCATCTTGGTTACTTCTAAAAGGAATTGGAGTGGATTTTATTTAGATACTGCTGGAATTTATTCAACTTCAGGCTTTCTTATTTACTTTGTGAATTATTTGTGAATTTATACGTTCTACTCCTGGAGTACATATTGGATTGGAATTTGATATATCTTGATTGGCAAATACTTTGAATGAAAGTCATATCTTAATAAAACTGAAGGAATTTTACATACCTGTGTATGTTTTGTTTTGAATTTCATCGATTAACGTAACGGTGTGGTGTCAGAAGAAATAAAGAGTTAGCAGAAACGCAACACCTATCAGAAAACAACATGGCCGACAGGCAGCCATCTTGGATTTTGACAATCAAAGTTTGTTATCGCTATTTCTCAGAAAGTGCTGAATGGATCTTTCTCAAATTTCATATGTAGGTTCCCCTCGGTGCCTAGTTATGCACATTACATTTTGAGACCAATAGGAAAACAACATGGCCGACAGGCAGCCATCTTTGATTTTAACAATTGAAGTTTGTTATCACTATTTGTCAGAAATTGCTGAAAGGATCTTTCTGAAATTGCATTTGTAGGTTGCCCTCAGTGCCTAGTTATGCATATTGGATTTTGAGACAAGTCAGAAAACAACCTGGCTGACAGACAGCCATCTTGTATTTTAACAATTGAAGTTTGTTATCGCTATTTTACAGAAGGTACTGAAGGGATCTTTCTCAAATTTCATATGTACGTTCCCCTTGGTCCCTGGTGTTGCATTTTGGGACCAATCCGAAAACAACATGGCTGACAGACAGCCATTATCGCTAAATCTTAAATTTTATATATAGGTTCCCCTTGTTTGAAAAGTACTAGAGGGCTGTTTCTGAATTTACACAGATTAGTAAGACTTAGAGGAAGGGAAAAGTAGAGAAAAGATCGATCTGACATGGAACCTATAAAGATCATTCAATGGTGGGCGCCAAGATCCCTCTGGGATCTCTTGTTTAATTTTGGCGGGGAAAACTTTGAAATTTTCAAAGTGCCATATTTCCGTCAATTTTTTATTCGATGATCAAAAAATTTTCAAATTCCATCTCAGTGCATCATACTCTTTTATCTACAGTGAAGAAAATTCTCAAATCGAGACATTTTTTTTCGACATTTTCTTTATCCCATAGCGAGGTCATTACCTTGACATATTCTCTGATAAGATGGCATGGAGAAAAGTTAGCTCTGTCCCTGATCTATCTGGCACACTGAACCTGAACGCAATAGAACGATGGCGTGGTCGGCAGGTACAAAGAAAGTGAGACAAGTCAGGGTCCCAGCCCTGACAGAGCCACAACGCTTTGGAGATGGGACAATAAAACAAGGAAAGTGAGACAAGAATAGCTAGCGTCGAGTCAATGATTCCGTAAACGTATAGACAAAGACAAGAAGATACGGATAAATGTACAAGGCCACACGATCAGAAAATCCAAAAAAGGACAACTTGAGATAGAACAGTATTCATGTATCAGGGTGTCCTCAGTGTAAATCTTTATATCGATACTGTTTATTTAGTCGTTAGATATCATAAAACTGTCATGAAAATATCCGCTCTGATATTCAATATAAAATTTTGTATATAATAAACTATATAATAGGGTTTCAGACAAGGTTGTTACTCATTTCCCCTTTTCTTTCAATTTACAACCACATTCAGGCGGCGATATGAGAACGTTCCACCACATGGAATTAGCTGATTTTTGGTACACAAATGAAACAAGTAAAGCTCTATCCGATTTTGTGATGGAAATTTTCATCCAAAACTATATAACGGGAGAAAATTGCAATTTTATGGCATTTTTCTTCATAATTGTGTCTCTGCAAGTGCATTTTCATCCGAGAAATTTTTTGTTTTATGTTTTATGAATAAACACGATGTTTTGGAGATATTTATCAAAAGAAATTTATACTATGTTGCGAATTACAATTTCGAGATAACCTTCTTTTATTTACGACCTTATGTCTTTGATGCTCAAAATGACAACTTTATAAAAATACATTTTCACTGACATTATGAAATCTGGGTGTCGGAAAGGTGTAAAATTATTCTTCGGAAAAGAAAAAAAACTGTAGTTGAGCTAGATAAGAAATTATACGGGGGCAGGCTCCTATGGAGAATTAACATTACTGGAAACTGGCCCTTTTCTTTACATTTGATGTGTTTGTATGGGACATATGTGTCTGTATAAAATGAACTACTGTAAAAGCTTCTGTACATGATATGTAACAATAATAAAGTAGATGTACATAATCTTCTTACGGTAATTTTGAATATCTTTAATTGATACAAATTCAGTAATTTATTGAGTTTATACAAGCCTTGGTATGTGTTTGTGTGAGAAAATAATGTATTGTACATTGTATTCATGATGAACAAAAAACTGAATAAAAAGTAAATTATAAAAAAAAATGTAGTGATAATTTCCTTAGAATGCGAAGTCTGAAACATGTGATTTCCCTAACTTGATAATTTTGGATGTAATATACATTTATACTATGTGACGGCAATATGATGTGTTATATGCGTTCAAAAAATCTGTTTATTTGCTGGTCAGGCTATTTATCAATTTTGCTTCATGAATACGTTCGTTCATTTTGATAAATGGGGAGCTGAGTGACCTCCCTGGCGTAGAATATATTATAGCACAATATTCATTTCAAATTCATATTAAAAGTTAAATCTGGTACAAGCTAAATGAAATATAGTATTTTAGGTCCACAAAATAATGTTTATACATATACCACCCACGTGCTCACAGTCCACCATTCAAAGACCATATAAACCATATGACAGATGATAGTATGGTCTGGGCATAGGCCTGGGTATTCTTAGGTAATTTTGTTTATTTATCAAAGGCAAGTCTCCATTAATCATCCAAAGGCGAAACTTGTAAGGTATCAGAGTTTTGAATTCATAGCCAAACTAAAATGTCACTTTACTAATCATTTTTATTTTAAAAAAAGTACCTTTATGTAATTTTCAATATTGCTTTTTTTATATTTCTGTTTGTTTACATAAATAAATGTTATTAGTCCTGCTTCGTGGATTATTCTACGTTTATCTATGTACGTGTTCGTTGCTGGACTTTGATAGATTGTTAAAGTTGCGTTATTGTATGTAATTATTCAAGATGGAATATAATTGTTTTGGAGAAGGTTGTGAGCTATTTGTACAAAAAAGCTAGACGTAGAAATACAAAAAATATAAATAATCCGAAATACTAGTAGCTTTTAATACACTGGTTCAAGGACAAGCAATTGTAATCATTCGTCAAAGTGTTAAATGAAATATAATGAAAATGAACCATCAAATACATTGCTTTTGTTGACTCTTCAGGATACATTGAATGGATCATGTTCGAACATAAAATGCTGTCTGTCGCTTCATATTTTACCCACTCGAACAAAATTCATTAGAATCATTAGGTATCCCAGTTACCTACAAAATCGCCTGAAATAATCTGGTCTGTTAAGGAGTGTCTATAATTTTTCACAGAGCAAGTCAGAATTTGCTCTGAGCTTTTCCTCTCTAGAAGACTCTTATTTAAAAGCCTGGAGAGGTTGGTTCAAAGATCACTTCGTGAAAATGAACTCGCACTGCGTCCCATTTCTTTCTTCTGGTATATACATGATACCACACAGGATGCTCTATTCCTGTTTTAGGTAAAACTGAAAACCGATATTTCCTGGAATCAGTGTTTGTCTCTCTTTGGTATTTCCAATTCTACAGTATCTAAAACTTCATAGTGCAGGTATGAAACAAGTCCACGGTACCAGTTTCTTGATTCAGACAATCTAATTAAAATCTAGATGGTCACTCTCACTACGTTACATGAACATCTAACAACATCCCATAAGGGATCACGTTCTGATAACCTTTGAGATGTGTGTATTTCACTTTCAGGGCGAATTGTCAATTTGTCGATGTCATCGAAGCAAACCATTTCGTCATAGTTGTATATAGCTCTTTGATTTGTTGGACGAAATGACTTGAAAGAAATTGACAGAGTAGGCAAGCTATGAACTCTAATCATGCTAATTCGGACATGTAAAATTCACTTCCGAGATTCTGGAAGTAGTCATTTGATTGGCTAATCCAAAAGGTCACCCCGACGTGACCCCTGATGGGTTGCTGTTAGATGTTCATGTAACGTAGTGAGAATGACCATCTTGATTTTAATTTGATTGTGATTCAGACCACTTGATCGGATAACAGTTTCTTTGAAACAACAGAAATATTCTTTGGGGAAAAAGGTCACTGCGCGCCATACTAGACGGTACGTAGATATATATCCAAAAGAGTGCTGAAAATAAGCTCCAGAGAATATTCTACTGTGACCAGAAGCGTAATCATATGTTTACCTCAAAGTCATGAACATCACTTTGCCTGGCTACATTTTAGACACAGTAGTACCGTTCTCTGGCAGCGAAAATGATGCGTCAATAACGAAAACCAACTTTGAAAACTGGCGTGGCTGGAACCAGATGACAAGGTAGTCGTTGACCGTGGCTTCAAAGATACCCTGCCATTGTTGGAGGCATCAGATCTCAATGCTAGTACCGTATGCCTTCATATCTGAAGTCAGGTCAGTGTCAACATTCAGACATGCAAGCAAACCTTGACAGAACTGTCACTTAATTACGACTGATTGTAGAATATATTTATTACAACTTTGGCAGTGAACATAACAATTTTGATATTTTCACCCTTTTTTACCAATCCCGGCACAGTATTTGGAGTGAAACTATCGCCCTTGACGATTCACCTTTTTTTTTTTATTGAAATATGAAACAAAATATTTCTCTCTCCTCATTCAGCATGCTTAAGGTTTACATAATATTGTAAAATACTCGTCAGCTGCTATTTTTAACTTCTGACAAATACTGGCATATATTCAATATTGTTTATTGTAACCCGAGTTCTACGAGGATGAAACCGCCCGTCTTTTTTATTGACGCAAATTTTCTCTTCGCTTCCAGAGTTCCAGAGAGTGGTACTACTGTGTCTAGAATGTAGCCACTAGGCAGAACGATTGTCATAAATTTGAGGTAATTACGCTTCTGGTCTGTTCTCTAATCAAGTGATTTGGACCAAGAACCTGTGGTACTATAGACTTGTCTTATATCTACACTATGAAGTAATAGGTTTTAGATACACTAGCATTGGGAATACCAAAGAGAGACGAACACTGATCCCAGTAAATATCTGTTTTCAGTTTTACCCAAGCGGTAATTGAACATCGTGTGTGGTCTTCGTGAATATACAAGAAGAATGAAATTGGACGCAGTGCGAGTAGATGAGGAAGTGATCTTTGGACCAACCTGTCCAGGCTTTATAAACAAACATGGACACATTAATAACTTTGATTAGATCGGCTTTGTCAACAAACAGGACACGTTCGAAAGGTCAGTGGGAAAATGAAGTGGATTTCAATAATATTATAAAACATAGAAGAGAAATACGATTATTGATTTACAAGTACACATAGGCTACAGTCAAATCTGCCTTAGCGACCATCTGAATTAAGTGATTCCCTCTCATATGTGACCGTATATTTTCCCTCCCAACGTTATTTACTTTACTGGTTACGTGAATTAAGTGACCTCCTGTTAGACGCGACTAACGACCATCATTTCTGAATCCTAAATACGGCATGCGACTTTTTTTCAGCGACTTTCGTGTTTTAAAACGAAAGCGGAAGTTATCAAAACTACATTGGCAAGGAAACCGTACACTGCCATTCACAACAGCCATGACCATGAAAATAAAGCCGCGGATCGTTTTAGAGTTGCATCAAAAGGTGGAAGCCATTGAGTTTGGTTTGGGAAAAACGCAAATTCAGAACTTACGAAAACGAAAGGTGGAGATTTTAGAAGACAATGAAAATAATGTCCCCGGCAATTCAAAACGACGTCGATACCTGACTGGTAACGATGATGTTAACCGATTGTGATCCGCATGGTTTAATGATGCGGTGTCTCGACCCATTAATGCTACCGGTCCACTTTTAAAAACTAGAGCATTGGGTTTGCTAAAGATTTGGGAAAAACGAATTTTGTCGCTTCCAATGGATGGTTGGAAAGATTTATAAAGAGAAATAACATTATTTTTGGGACCATGAGTGGCGAAAGAGGTGACGTTGATAATTCAACAGTTAATGACAGGAAGGATAAACTGTCATCCCTTTATAAGGAGTATGACCCTAAGGGTATTTTAAATATGGATGAAATAGGACTTTTTACAATGATACTACGAGGCAAACATTCCATTATAAACAAAGACTGTGAAGGGAAAAGGTCCAAAGTACGAATCACTGAGGCGCCGTGTGCCAGTATGACTGGACAGAAAATAGAGCATTAGTTATTGGTAAATCATCCAAACCACGGTGTTTTAGTAGGTTTAAACCCGGGACATTACCAGTGACGTATAGGCATGGATGACTAGTTATCTGTATAAATAGTGGTTAAAATATTGAACAGGCAAATGAAAAGACAACATTGAAACATTCTTTTGTTAATCGGCAACGCCCCTTCTCATCCCAAGATCAATCTCAGCAATGAATGTATTAAATTCCTGCCACCCAACACCACATTTCACAACCAATCAATGGATCAGGGTATTAAACAGGCGACCAAGCTTAAGTTCAGGAAACGCCAGGTAAGTGTATAATGCATAGAACAATGAATATTGATTACAGTGAACTTAATAGTACATATGTAATAACATTAACCTGAAACTCTCGAGACAGTGTTTACATTAGTTACATTATGGACATTTGATTCCAAGACCATGTTTTAAAAGAATTGATCCACAAAGTGAATCAAAACAGTGGCACAAACATCAGTGAGTTATTGAAAACACATTTAAAGTTATAAACACCCTCCTTACCAAATTCCCATACTGTAACCTTGAACAGTTTTTTGTTTTCTCTCCCCCCCCCCCCCCCCCCTCCCCCAACCCCAACCCCCTCCCCCAACCCCAACCCCAACCCCAATGCTTAATATGTAAAAGAAATAGACCGGCAGCCATCTGTGTGCGGTTCACAGCTACTAAAACAGACGCCAGTGTTGGATTTTATAGACTGGCTCAACAATTCCTGGACAATTTGGTTTGGTTTGGTTTTATTTGTTTAACGTCCTATTAACAGCTAAGGTCATTTAAGGACGGCCTCCCGTGTGTGCGATATGCATGCGTGTGGTGAGTGCGTATGTGTGTTTTGGGAGGCAGCGGTATGTACAGTACGAGGAGGGTGATTTGGTACTCAAACGCTCACAGAGCGTTGACCCGCGCAGCCCTCCGCTCAGAATTTGCGCGGGTTTGCAGCGGGATTGCCGCGGGTTTTGAGCGGGCTTCGAGCGGATTGGCAGCAGGTTCGGGCGCGGGCTTGAGTTGGTTCGGGCGCGGACCCGCTCGAGCGGACTTGTAGCGGACCCGCTCGAGCGGGATTGTAGCGGACCCGCTCGAGCGGAATTGAATAGGACCCGCTCAATCAGTAATGACGGTAGACTTTCAACAGCCTGGTGTCGATTAATTATACTTTAATTACCATGTATATGTTTTCAGTTGTATCGTCCATCGTAAGTATTTATTGGATGATGTACCTCAACTATGAGATACAAATTCATATGTGTAATGTATTGCTCATGAAATCGTTGTTATAAGTTGAATAATATCTGCAATGATGTACAATATGACAGTGTACTTGATGTCAGCCCATTTTGATAAAAACTATTTGTAGGGAAATATTGTAGTTATTAAAGTTCAAATAGACTATTTTCATGCATGTGCAAGAACACTCACGAGTCATAAATCCAGTAATACTGGATATAGTCGTCATTTAGTGTTAGGAGCTGAGTCAATACATTGTAAATGTATCCTGTGACTGCTAACTGGTGACCGCCTTCTTTGGGAAAACGGAAAGGTAATCATTCCGGTTAATGGTGGACAATGAACCAAGTGTCCGCAGTAGCATTATTTCATTCTTACGGAATGGGGACGGGTCAAAAGGCGGTTTTGTCATCATTTCTAGAGTACTTAGGACGGTCGGATCTTGGTCAGAATTTTTGTGCACCTCGAGTGGAATATGGGGAACACGGAAATGTGCTCAATCCGGTAACCATTTTAATAGTGGACAATGAGCCACGTGTCCACGGCAGCATTATTACAATTCTGATTTAGCTGACCTTTGTATAGATGGCGTTTTGTGCATGACCTCGGAGAGGCCACATAAGGGGCTCGTTATTTTGATATCGACTTATTTTTACGTAGACATTTGAAGTATTTAGCTAACAACATGTCTGTTTGAGAAAATTATCTTTGAATTTCTGTAGTAAGTTTCATAAACTTTACAATTATTTGAACATTTCGTAGTTTTAAATCTACGGCCTAAAGATATTGTGTTTTTATTACTATCATTATTTATGTGTCCATCGGGGACATCTCTTGCATGGCTAATATCACGGACATACACTTACATATATATTACCGGTAGATATCGAAATCAGTGCTAATAGTTTCCCAACTATAGTAGCTAATCATTTAATTACTTTCTTATCAGAAAAAAATCGTCACAAGTGCATTGCTCTACTCGAGCTGACTTGAATTATATTTTTTGTAATCGTATGATGTTGATGAGATGTATACTCGCAAGACTAATAAAGAATTGAAAGAATTGAAAAAAATTGTTACCATTTTAGCAACCTGGTACAAAATTATTATGTGAGATATCGAACACTTTTGTAAAGGATAATCGATTGCCTTCCCGATCTCTTTTTGCCAGCAAAGAAATACATGTAGTACGGTCTTTGATTACAAGACAGAGCATTATAGTATATACGTATGTATGTATATCTTATGTTGTATATATACTATTAAATGGAAATTGTCAAATAAAATACAGTTTAAACTATATAGACCACAAAATGATTGTGTGTGTAGTCCAATATTCTTTCTTTATTGTGAGAAAAACAATACATTTGTGTCATCTGTCATGTGTATGTGATAAAAACGTCAACAAAAACACATTCTAAACATATTTTAATCAATTATATCGACAACATGGGAATATTTCCTGTCCTTTTTATTTCGGAAGTAAAAAAAAAAAAAAATACGTACTGACTATGCGAAGTCACCATTATTATCAAGACCTAACACCAAAACCATGTGAAGTATTTCGTCCTTCACCGAGCTATTGACCAGTCCATTTTATGTCCGATGAAGCCTGAGATTAGATTAACTGTAATTGTATTAGATACACAGTGTACGTACATGTAATTGAAATTTTCCATTGAAACTGGTAGGTAACAAAGAGTTTCAGGAGAAGATATGAACCTTGTCTTCAGAGAATGTAGGAGATGAGTATCATTGTCTGTTTTCCTGTAAAAACGCAATCATTGAAAATTTGCAAAGAAATTACATATTCTAAATTATTACCGCTCAAATCCAAATAAAACTTAACTAAAAGGTCTGTTAAAAGGTCATAATTATAAACGAAGTTCTAAATGATTTGTCTTTTTTTTCTAAAAAAATTTCTTCTTTGATTACGTGTATGTAATATAATCCTATGAATATTATGTTTTTGTACCTCGATTGTTTATTCATATATATGTACGTGTGATACAATGTTAATGTTCCTCATGTAACACATTTCCATGTGTTATAGTATCCAAATAAAACTATGTGTATGGAGACCACGTGGTTAAAATCGCGTCATTTACAAATCATGATTGGAGTTAATCAATGTGATATAGATAAATCCTCTATACACAGGACAAATACCGGTCGTGTACAGTGTAGTTAACGTTATAGAAATGTTTTCACCTGCTGTTAACATCTGCCAATCACAGATTTTGATTACAATAGCGAGTATACCTGTATCGCAGTGACCCCATCGGACCCCTACGGCTTTTTTTTTTACCTGCGGGCAGAATGTTGTTACATAAGGATTTAGCCTATGGTCCATGTTTACTAGTCTACCTGTATCTCACCTCTTACATTTAGGTCTTTTAGAATAAGGCACCTGCCGTTTTCCTTTTGAGGCCGTAATAGCGGAAGTAAAACCCGTTAAATCCGTATGCGATGACAGTTGTATTAATCATTCTTAAATCATATATATATTTCAGATTTAAATTAGGTACGTAATTTGTATTGTTGAAAGTTATACATTTATAATATGTACGTATTGGTTTAATGGTTGCAACATATCAAGATATACACATGCATTGAAATAAGAGCAATTACTTTCACTATATCTTTATATATATATATATTCCCCCCCCCCCCCCCCCCCTCCCCTCTCCTCTCTCTCTCCCGCTAAACCAATTTGTAAACATGTTAAAAAATAATATTATATTAAAATATTATATTATGCCATCTTGCTGTAATTTTTTCATGTATACTTGTGTCGGGAAAGGTGGTTTTTGCCCAATCCCTTATATACATATAAGTTACAATAAAAATATGTTTAAATAAAAAATCAGGGTAACTATTTATGTCAGGTTTCGTAAGAAAATAGAACACTCAGTATCCATATTTTTAATTTCAACACATCTTATTGACGAGATGTTAAGTCAATAGGATTGGACATCAGGCATAGCCTATATAAATCAATATCGTGATACACTTATTGATTGATCTTCATATTACTTTAATAAGGACGAACTTTGATATTTTACCCAAACGTGCATATACAATTTACATATATATACACACAATACTAATCATAATAACAACATTATCCGTAATAAATCATGTTCGATATAAAAATCAAAGTTATGTAACCCTAGCTGGTAAATACTAGTCGCAATATACCGCTCGGCTAGAGAGATCTTCTCTTTAGCTCGATCGGTTAAGCGTAAGACTAGTAAGCCAGAGGTCCCGGGTTCGATCCCTAGCGGAGGCAGTGATTTAAATTTGATTAATCATGCGCTCTGTTACATATATATACAACAGGGCCCAGTTGTTCAAAAGGTGATTAGGCTAATCACATTTTAACAACATTTTTCAAATCCTGATATAATAATTTCTCGTAGAACTAACTTGACAAAACTTGATGAAATTCTGGAATTCTTAATTCTCTTTCAACTGGCTTAATTTAAAGACGATATACTCACAGGTTTTTCAACAAATGAGAAATGAAATTTTCACTAATCAAGTGATTAAGCTAATCACCTTTTGAACAACTGGGTCCAGATGGTACAAAAATGTATTAAAACAGAGATAACCCGAATTGCAGGTGTGACCATACACAGTGCAATGTCAGACAGCTGCAGCTGCAGTTACAGCTTCGATCAAAAACGAATACAAAAAACCTGTCATGTGACATATATGCAAAATCAATGAAATTAGTTCTTTGGTGGTCTGAAATATCTCGGCTAAGCTATGCTCATTGACCTGCTGTCTGTCGCGCATATTGCACACAAGGTCGTGTGTCATTTGGATAGATATATCTGTGTGTATCAGTATAGAAGTCCATCACTTTGATGTGGCGTATGGTCTCATATATATGTATTGAACATGTTTTTATATCTCGATTATCAAGAAATATATTCATTTCTTACGTTTGTAGTGATGTGAAACTGGATACTTATCTGACAAAAATATCAGTCGTGTGCATTTCAAAATATCAAAGGGCTATTGAATTTATTTTTATGTGATGGAGGCACGTTTTGAATAGTTAGTTAATCTTTTTTGTTTGTTTTTTTACTTTTTTTTTTCTTGCTTTTTTTTTTTCAAAGTTATATTTTGTTAAATCTTTATTTCAGATTATCGATTGTCTTCTGTTGTAAGAATCAACACAAACATTAGCATTATCCCTGCCAGGTGTATGACGGGGACAATAACATCAAAACGTCACGAACCCTCTCAGCTGGATCAATACAGAACTCTTTTATCCCAGAAAAACCAAAAATCACATCCACGACATCATACGTGTGATATGACTTGTCATCCTCCTTTGTGGAGAGCTCTCAATCCCACCCATCGAAGACGAGCCTTATAGATGAATCTTCTTAGGAGCTCAGGTTGACATGTAGCCTATGGTTTATTGTAGACGCCCAACAGGAATATAATCCGGAAACTTGTGTTTTATACCGATAAAGTATGTGTTACAAACACATGTACTGTACAGATTTTTACGATGGGTTTTGAATTTCTTCGATTTTTTTTCCATCTATGTATTGATTTATTTTCCTTCTGAATTTAATATAAAATGTGTGTATTTGATTTCTATACGACGGTATACGTAGATTATAATATGAGGATACATTCTTCATCGGATTTTATGACTTCATTTTGGGCATATTTTATTTTACGACCCAATGCAAAATCATAATGGTAGAAATAAAACAAGACAAACATAATTCATATTACTTATAGAACTCGAATTCCAACGACTATAATGTGTATGTTAAAGGTCTATGGTATTTACTTGATCAAATATAATTAAAACATGAATCATATAGATAGATTTCTAACCGTTCAATAATGTCTAGTTGTTAAGCTAATATTTCGCGGTTGCTCCAGTCGGAGAAGTTCGCAGTTAATAAATTCCATGCAAACACGCCTTCTCAACATTGCTTTTCTTCGCGTTATGTTAAAACGCCGTGGATATACGGAAATTAAATCCATCGCGAAGATTACCAAATCTACTGTAATGTGAAATTAAAAACATTTACCGATAACGTAATGTCAAAAATAACCGTAATATCCTATAACAGAACATGCTGTTTGACGTCACGGGTAACACTCATATTTTGCTCAGTTGTCATCGTTGTAAGCTTCGCAACTTGTAGATATGTACATATGTATGCAAAATAGATAAATGTTGGTGGTTTGATCTCTTAATCTTCCGTATGCTGCATAAACTGATGGTTTTGTTTTCTATTATTCATGTAGTTAGTCTAATTGACATCCAAACTTAAATATTTCATCAACTACGTCTTCCCCCTTGTTATTGACACCAGCGAATATCAAATCTGAGAACTACTTTTTATTTGAAAATGGTCACCTTTAGGTGGAAACAGGCCAAATTGCGTCATGTTCCTCTTTCATACGATCCAGCTAACATGTACATGTATGTATGTACACCAAAAAGACAAAACAACTTAGAAATATATCAGAATACTCAATCTAATTAAAACCAGATGTACATTTGCATTTTGCACTACGCTACTCTCCGTATGAACATTTTTAGATACAAGATGTTGTTTAAAAAATAACTTTGTGTTTAACCTTTTTCTATGATTATACTTTAAGATCCATAAAATGTATTTTTGTTAAACTAAACTTCATTACTTACGCTACCAAATTACTCTTGATTTGATACTTACACAAGCAGAAAACAACTCAAGCAAGTGAATACGAAAAACATTTTTTAAACGTTACATAACATTCTGCGAACGTTTCTGATGAAATAAATATGAGTTCCTTCTTATTCATCGTTATATTAAAAAAAAAAAAAAGATTGCAGGATTTCTTGTGTCCATGTTACGGGAGCGGGATCGCTGGCAGAGCGGGTTTGCTGGACCACCGGAGCGGGATCGCTGGCTGAGCGGGTTTGCTGGCCGCCGGAGCGGGATCGCTGGCTGAGCGGGTTTGCAGGCCTTCCGGAGCTGAATCGCTGGCTGAGCGGGGTTGCTGCCTTGTCAGAGCGGAATCGCTGCGTGAGCGGGATCGCAGCGACATCGCTTGCGCGGGATTACGGCGGGATTGCAGCGGGGTTTTAATCCCCATCGCTCGACGGGCGCAAACGCGCTGTGAGCGTTTGGGTACCAAATCACCCTCCTCGTACTGTACGTGTGAAGTCTCCTTGTGATAGGCCGGAACTTTTGCCGATTTATAGTGCTACCTCACTGAAGCATACTGCCGAAGACACCCAGCATCACACCCCACCCGGTCACATTATACTGACAACGGGCAAACCAGTCGTCCCACTCCTAATATGCTGAGCGCTAAGCAGGAGCAGCAACTACCATTTTTAAAGACTATGGTATGTCTCGGCTAGGGGAGAGAATCCAAAGCCTTCCTCACAGCGGCGAACGCTCAACTAAAGGCCAAAAGGGAGGCATTGTCGAGGGAGACATTAGGAAGAAGAAAGTTGTTCAGAAAGAAGAGAAAAGATAATATCCCAAATTTAGTCGCCTCTTACGATCATGCAATGGGGGCAGCAGGTATAATTCTTACGCCCTACCTGCAGGGCAAACGACAGAGATGATGATGATGATCGAGTCTAGATTAAGTATGTACTACTGTTTCTGAAATTGTTGCCATGCTTTTAAAAATGAAAAATGTTGCTAAGAAGCATTGTTTGGTTGAAATGCTGGACACTGTTGTTGCTCTGCCAAAGGATTTCCACATGGTTTCCTTACACATCTTGTAGCTTGATGCATTGGCATTTACTGTTTTTAAGTTGCCATACTATCTCTTAATTAATTTGATGGCTGATTTTTATTCAAATTTTGTAATTAAATTGTACATCAGATCATTTATTGAATATTGTCTTAATCAATTTATTCCATTTTTTATTTTTCTATTAATGACAAGTATTGCTTCAGATTTCTTATTCAATACATGTATTGTCTTAATTTATTTGAAGGCTAATGAATTATATTTTCATGCTTCTACATGTAGTTGAGATGTTCTGCGGATTATGTATAGTTTTGATATTAATAAATAACTTTTTACTTCCATTTTTGTGTCATTATCATTGAACCTTGATTAAGAGACCACCTGTCATATGCGACCTTTTTTATTGCTTCCCTTGGAGGGTCACACATGACAGGTTTGACTACTTTTTTTCGGCATAGCCGTATAATATTCTTTTGGTCCCGGATATAACGCGACAGGTGACGTTACTGGTCAAGATGAAGTATGTGATTGGTCAATGTTGCGGTAAATGCAAAATACAGCTGTGCGGTTAAAAACGAACCAAAGTTCAGATTGAATGCAAGCTGAATAAGTGGATGTATCTATTCAAATGACACATTGATAAAATTATATTCTCTGATTCAAATGCAGTCTTATTATCACCAGAAATGATTCAAACTGATATAATTTTCTTATCCGTGATGAAACGCATTAGTTCGTTGATTTATTTCACCAGCAGTTTTACATTATAACCACCAGCATTAAAACTATGCCGCTTATCTTTTTTAAGATATTTCTTGTTAAAGTTTATTTGAATGCACAGTAGTTTACATATTTTATCCTGTGCAGATTGACCATGTCACAGCTCAAGTGTGTGTGGTGTTAGAATCATGCTACCCTCAGCCTCATACTGGAAATCTCTCAAAAGCTGTAACATAAGGAGGACATAACACTTATAGGGTCACGTGCCCGACCACATGGGGTTTACCCCGGGTACTCCGGTTTCCTCCAACAGTAAGACCCCTCGCGCGCTTCAATCCGGACCAACAAGCGTGATTAATCAAATTTGTTTCACAATTGTTGTAAAATACATAATGTTTATATTTAAAGTTACACCAACGATCTCTCAAGGCTCCGTGCTAGGACCATTGATGTTTGTAATGTTTGGCGAATGACCTTCCAGGAGCGGTTCAATTGGGTATATGCTTATTTGCAGACGACACTACCTTTTTAAATTTTTTAAATTATTGAATGAAGACATTTGAAGTCTCTAAAAGAATGTCAATTATAAGTGTTTCGGTAAGACAGGCCAGATCATTAAAATGGCTCGGATGACAGCTGGCAAAGACCAGAAATGGCAGCAGAACAGGTATCCATGTTATTGTTGTTCTGTCTGACCACCATGCAAAGGGGAAATATATTAACAGCAAAACAAAAACCTTTGTAAACATCTTATCTTATATTTCTTCACATTTTTCTCGCAATTATTTCTGAATAAACTGTACAATCGTATAACTTCTTTATTCGAATAATCTCTTGGATATCCCCATTCCTGCTAGGCCGACAGCAGAAAGTATTTTAAATGGTGTAGATTCCTAAAATTAAAGGTGGTCGGGTGGCACAGTGGTAACACACTTGTCTGTCATCTAGGCGGCGATTCCCCGATCGGACGTGAAAAGGTATAGGGTCACGGTCACCTGCCCGACCACTTAGGTTTTCCCCGGGTACTCCGGTTTCCTCCAACAGTAAGACCCCTCGTGCGCTTCCATCCGGGCCAACAAGCGTGATTAATATAAGTTGATATAAGTTGTTTCGCAATTGTTGTAAAATACATAATGTTTATATTTTAAGTTACATCAACGATTTCGCAAGGCTCCGTGCTTGGACCATTGATGTTTGTAATGTTTGGCGAATTACCTCCCAGGGGCGGTTCAATTGGGTATATACTTAGTTGCAGACGACACTTCCTTTTTCTTCCTAACTGCCCCACAGGTAGGGCGTAAGAATTGTACCTGCTGCCCCCATTGCATGATATCGTAAGAGGCGACTAAATTTGGGATCTTATCTTTTCTCTTAACAACTTTCTTCTTCCTAATGTCTCCCTTGACAATGCCTCACTTTTGGCCTTTAGTTGAGCGTTCGCCGCTGTGAGGAAGGCTTTGGGTTCTGTCCCCTAGCCGAGACATACCAGAGTCTTTAACAAGAGGCCCAATGGGCCTGTATCGCTCACCTGGCTCTACAGCAACTTTGAAGTTGGTTGAGGTCATTTCTACAGATACTATGCTGATTACTTCTTTATTCAAATATCAGAGTAGGCTAGGTTTATTCATATTAATAAATTTTCTAGTCCTTTATTCCAGCATTCTATTGGCCTAATATCAGGTATCAAAGGCTCTTGGCTATCGCAAAATTATTATTTACAGATTTAAGCCGATTTTACCCCTGTGACCTTGAATGTAGGTCAAGGTCATTCATTTGAACAAACTTGGTAGCCTTTGATCCCAGCATGCTACAGCCTAATATCAAGTCCCTGGGCCTCTTGGTTATTGAGAAGAAGTCGTTTGAAGATTATAGCCTATTTCACCTCTGTGACCTTGAATGAAGGTCAAGGTCATTTATTTGAACAAACTTGGTAGCCCTTCACCCCAGCATGCTACAGGCCCAATATCAAGTCCCTGGGCCTCTTGGTTATTGCGAAGAAGTTGTTTGAAGATTATAGCCTATTTCACCCATGTGACCTTGAATGAAGGTCAAGGTCATTTCTTTGAACAAACTTGGTAGCCCTTCACCCCAGCATGCTACAGGCCCAATATCAAGTCCCTGGGCCTCTTGGTTATTGAGAAGAAGTCGTTTGAAGATTATAGCCTATTTCACCTCTGTGACCTTGAATGAAGGTCAAGGTCATTTATTTGAACAAACTTGGTAGCCCTTTACCCCAGCATGCTACAGGCCTAATATCAAGTCCCTGGGCCTCTTGGTTATTGCGAAGAAGTTGTTTGAAGATTATAGCCTATTTCACCCATGTGACCTTGAATGAAGGTCAAGGTCATTTATTTGAACAAACTTGGTAGCCCTTCACCCCAGCATGCTACAGGCCCAATATCAAGTCCCTGGGCCTCTTGGTTATTGCGAAAAAGTTGTTTGAAGATTATAGCCTATTTCACCCATGTGAACTTGAATGAAGGTCAAGGTCATTTCTTTGAACAAACTTGGTAGCCCTTCACCCCAGCATGTTACAGGCCCAATATCAAGTCCCTGGGCCTCTTGGTTATTGAGAAGAAGTCGTTTGAAGATTATAGCCTATTTCACCTCTGTGACCTTGAATGAAGGTCAAGGTCATTTATTTGAACAAACTTGGTAGCCCTTCACCCCAGCATGCTACAGGCCCAATATCAAGTCCCTGGGCCTCTTGGTTATTGAGAAGAAGTTGTTTGAAGATTACAGCCTATTTGCCCAATGTGACCTTGAATGAAGGTCAAGGTCATTTCTTTGAACAAACTTTGTAGCCCTTGATCCCAGCATGTTACAGGCCCAATATCAAGTCCCTGGGCCTCTTGGTTATTGAGAAGAAGTCGTTTGAAGATTATAGCCTATTTCACCTCTGTGACCTTGAATGAAGGTCAAGGTCATTTATTTGAACAAACTTGGTAGCCCTTCACCCCAGCATGCTACAGGCCCAATATCAAGTCCCTGGGCCTCTTGGTTATTGAGAAGAAGTTGTTTGAAGATTACAGCCTATTTGCCCAATGTGACCTTGAATGAAGGTCAAGGTCATTTCTTTGAACAAACTTTGTAGCCCTTGATCCCAGCATGCTACAGGCCTAATATCAAGTCCCTGGGCCTCTTGGTTATTGAGAAGAAGTCGTTTGAAGATTATAGCCTATTTCACCCATGTGACCTTGAATGAAGGTCAAGGTCATTTATTTGAACAAACTTGGTAGCCCTTCACCCAAGCAAGCTACAGGCCCAAAATCAAGTCCCTGGGCCTCTTGGTTATTGAGAAGAAGTTGTTTGAAGACTACAGACTATTTGCCCCATGTGACCTTGAATGAAGGTCAAGGTCATTTCTTTGAACAAACTTGGTAGCCCTTGATCCCAGCATGCTACAGGCCTAATATCAAGTCCCTGGGCCTCTTGGTTATTGAGAAGAAGTCATTTGAAGATTATAGCCTATTTCACCTCTGTGACCTTGAATGAAGGTCAAGGTCATTTCTTTGAACAAACTTGGTAGCCCTTCACCCCAGCATGTTACAGGCCCAATATGAAGTTCCTGAGCCTCTCGGTTATTGAGAAGAAGTTGTTTAAATGAAAAAGTTGACGCCGGACGGACGGCCGGACGGACGGACGGCCGGACGGCCGGACAGACGACGGACGCCGCACCATGGCATAAGCTCACTTGCCCTTCGGGCAGGTGAGCTAAAAATGGTAGTTGCTTCTCCTGCTTAGCGCTCAGAATATTTGGAGTGGGACGACTGGTTGGCCCGTTGTCAGTATAATGTGACCGGGTGGAGTGTGCTGCTGGATGTCTTCGGCAGTATGCTTCAGTGAGATAGCACTTTAAATCGGCAAAAGTTCCGGCCTATCACAAGGAGACTTAACACGAACATACCGCAGCCTCCCAAAACACACATACCCACTCACCACACGCATACATGTCGCACGCATGGGAGGCCGTCCTTAAATGACCTTAGATGTTAATAGGACGTTCAACAAAATAAACCAAACCAAACCAAACTTTTCTTCCGAAAACGGAATGAACAAATAAACATGACAGTGTAGTGGGCGAAGGAAGAAGCAGAGGACACAATGAGGTTATACAAGCCTGTCATCTTAATGGGAAATACACGTAGAGATCTCATCCAATCTAATTAAAATCTAGATGGTCATTCTCACTACTAGCCTAACATGGTTCATGTAACGTAGTGAGAATGACCATCTAGGTGGTTTGGTTTGGTTTGGTTTATTTTGTTTAACGTCCTATTAACAGCTAAGGTCATTTAAGGACGGCCTCCCGTGCGTGCGAAATTCATGGGTGTCGTGAGTGCGTATGTGAATAATTAGATTGAGATCTCATCCAGAAAAAGATGCAGGAGTAAGTAATTAAATCTAAACAAAAACAAAAACAAACTCTTACTGGAAATCTCTCTCAAAAGCTGTAACATAAGGAGAATATAACACTTTCATAAACCTTTGATTTCCTTAAGCAGTCGTGTTGGCTTCCAAATAATATCAAATCTAAATAACATTGAAATCTAGATTATAAAACTCAACAAATTGAATCTCGGGTACATTTCTATATAAAACCACATCATATTGAATCAGTTTTAAATTACTGAATGAAGACATTTGAAGTCTCAAAAAGAATGTCAATTATAAGTGTTCCGGTAAGACAGGCCAGATCATTAAAGACCAACATGGTTTAGATGACAGCTGGCAAAGAACAAAAATGACAGCAGAACAGGTATCCAGGTTATTGTTGTTCTGTCTGACCACCATGCAAATTGGAAATATATTAACATCAAAACAAAAACCTTTGTTAACATCTTATCTTCACATTTTTCCCGCAATTATTTCTGAATAAACTGTACAATCGTATAACTTCTTTATTCGAATAATCTTTTCCCTGCAGTTAGGGCGTAAGAATTGTACCTGCTGCCCCCATTGCATGATCGTAAGAGGCGACTAAATTTGGGATATTATCTTTTCTCTTCTTAATAACTTTCTTCTTCCTAATGTCTCCCTTGACAATGCCTCACTTTTGGCCTTTAGTTGAGCGTTCACCGCTGTGAGGAAGGCTTTGGGTTCTGTCCCCTTGCCGAGACATACCATAGTCTTTAAAAATGGTAGTTGCTACTCCTGCTTAGTGCTCAGCATATTTGGAGTGTGACGACTGGTTCACCCGTTGTCAGTATTATGTGACCAGGTGGGGTGTGCTCCTGGGTGTCTTCGGCAGTATGCTTCAGTGAGGTAGCACTTTAAATCGGCAAAAGTTCCGGCCTATCACAAGGAGACTTAACACGAACATACCACAGCCTCCCAAAACACACATACGCACTCACAACACGCATGCATGTCGCACGCACGGGAGGCCGTCCTTAAATGACCTTAGCTGTTAAAAGGACGTTAAACTAAATAAACCAAACCAATCTCTTTGATATCCACATTCCTGCTAGGCCGACAGCAGAAAGTAGTTTAAATGGTGCAGATTCCTAACATTAAAGGTGGTCGGGTGGCACAGTGGTGACACACTTGTCTTTCATCTAGGCGGCGATGCCCCGATCAGACGTGAAAAGGTATAGGGTCACGGTCACGTGCCCGACCACATGGGGTTTACCCCGGGTACTCCGGTTTCCTCCCACAGTAAGACCCCTCGCGCGCTTCCTTCCGAGCGTGATTAATCAAATTTGTTTCACAATTGTTGTAAAATACATAATGTTTATATTTAAAGTTTCACCAACGATCTCTCAAGGCTCCGTGCTAGGACAATTGATGTTTGTAATTTTTGGCGAATGACCTCCCAGAAGCGGTTCAATTGGGTATATGCTTATTTGCAGACGACACTACTTTTTTTTCTTAAAACTAAATTAACAAATAAACATGACAGTAAAGAAGGCGAAGGAAGAAACAGGACACAATGAGTTTACACAAGCCTGCCATCTTAATGGGAAATACACGTAGAGATATCATCCAATCCAATTAAAATCTAGATGGTCATTCTCACTACTAGCCTAACATGGTTCATAAAACGTAGTGAGAATGACCATCTAGGTTTTAATTAGATTGAGATCTCATCCAGAATATGATGCAGGAGTAAGTAATTACATCTAAAAAAACAAAAACAAAAACAAACTCATACTGGAAATCTCTCTCAAAAGCTATAACATAAAGAGGATATAACACTTTCATAAACCTTTGATTTCCTTAAGCAGTCGTGTTAGCTTCCAAATAATATCAAATCTAAATAACATTGAAATCCAGATTATAAAACTCAACAAATTGAATCTCGGTTACATTTTTATATAAAACCACATCATATTGAATCAGTTTTAAATTACTGAATGAAGACAGTTGAAGTCTCTAAAAGAATGTCAATTATAAGTGTTCCGGTAAGACAGGCCAGATCATTAACATGGTTCAGATGACAGCTGGCAAAGAACAGAAATGACAGCAGAACAGGTATCCAGGTTATTGTTGTTCTATCTGACCACCATGCAAAGGGGAAATATAATAACAAAACAAAAACCTTTGTTAACATCTTATCTTCACATTTTTCTCGCAATTATTTCTGAATAAACTGTACAATCGTAAAACTTTTTTATTCGAATAATCTCTTGGATATCCCCATTCCTGCTAGGCCGACAGCAGAAAGTATTTTAAATGGTGTAGATTCCTAAAATTAAAGGTGGCCGGGTGGCACAGTGGTAGCACACTTGTATATCATCTAGGCGGCGATTCCCCGATCAGACGTGAAAAGGTATTGGGTCACGGTCACCTGCCCGACCACTTAGGTTTTCCCCGGGTACCCCGGTTTCCTCCAACAGTAAGACCCCTCGTGCGCTTCCATCCGGGCCAACAAGCGTGATTAATATAAGTTGATTCGCAATTGTCGAAAATACATAATGTTTATATTTAAAGTTACACCAACGATCTCTCAAGGTTCCGTGCTAGGACCATTGATGTTTGTAATTTTTGGCGAATGACCTCCCAGAAGCGGTTCAATTGGGTATATGCTTATTTGCAGACGACACTACTTTTTTTCCTTAAAACTAAATTAACAAATAAACATGACAGTAAAGAAGGCGAAGGAAGAAGCAGAGGACACAATGAGTTTACACAAGCCTGCCATCTTAATGGGAAATACACGTAGAGATCTCATCCAATCTAATTAAAATCTAGATGGTCATTCTCACTACTAGCCTAACATGGTTCATAAAACGTAGTGAGAATGACCATCTAGGTTTTAATTAGATTGAGATCTCATCCAGAATATGATGCAGCAGTAAGTAATTACATCTAAAAAACAAAAACAAACAAACTCATACTGGAAATCTCTCTCAAAAGCTATAACATAAAGAGGATATAACACTTTCATAAACCTTTGATTTCCTTAAGCAGTCGTGTTAGCTTCCAAATAATATCAAATCTAAATAACATTGAAATCCAGATTATAAAACTCAACAAATTGAATCTCGGTTACATTTTTATATAAAACCACATCATATTGAATCAGTTTTAAATTACTGAATGAAGACAGTTGAAGTCTCTAAAAGAATGTCAATTATAAGTGTTCCGGTAAGACAGGCCAGATCATTAACATGGTTCAGATGACAGCTGGCAAAGAACAGAAATGACAGCAGAACAGGTATCCAGGTTATTGTTGTTCTATCTGACCACCATGCAAAGGGGAAATATAATAACAAAACAAAAACCTTTGTTAACATCTTATCTTCACATTTTTCTCGCAATTATTTCTGAATAAACTGTACAATCGTAAAACTTTTTTATTCGAATAATCTCTTGGATATCCCCATTCCTGCTAGGCCGACAGCAGAAAGTATTTTAAATGGTGTAGATTCCTAAAATTAAAGGTGGCCGGGTGGCACAGTGGTAGCACACTTGTATGTCATCTAGGCGGCGATTCCCCGATCAGACGTGAAAAGGTATTGGGTCACGGTCACCTGCCCGACCACTTAGGTTTTCCCCGGGTACCCCGGTTTCCTCCAACAGTAAGACCCCTCGTGCGCTTCCATCCGGGCCAACAAGCGTGATTAATATAAGTTGATTCGCAATTGTCGAAAATACATAATGTTTATATTTAAAGTTACACCAACGATCTCTCAAGGTTCCGTGCTAGGACAATTGATGTTTGTAATTTTTGGCGAATGACCTCCCAGAAGCGGTTCAATTGGGTATATGCTTATTTGCAGACGACACTACTTTTTTTCCTTAAAACTAAATTAACAAATAAACATGACAGTAAAGAAGGCGAAGGAAGAAGCAGAGGACACAATGAGTTTACACAAGCCTGCCATCTTAATGGGAAATACACGTAGAGATCTCATCCAATCTAATTAAAATCTAGATGGTCATTCTCACTACTAGCCTAACATGGTTCATAAAACGTAGTGAGAATGACCATCTAGGTTTTAATTAGATTGAGATCTCATCCAGAATATGATGCAGCAGTAAGTAATTACATCTAAAAAACAAAAACAAACAAACTCATACTGGAAATCTCTCTCAAAAGCTATAACATAAAGAGGATATAACACTTTCATAAACCTTTGATTTCCTTAAGCAGTCGTGTTAGCTTCCAAATAATATCAAATCTAAATAACATTGAAATCCAGATTATAAAACTCAACAAATTGAATCTCGGTTACATTTTTATATAAAACCACATCATATTGAATCAGTTTTAAATTACTGAATGAAGACAGTTGAAGTCTCTAAAAGAATGTCAATTATAAGTGTTCCGGTAAGACAGGCCAGATCATTAACATGGTTCAGATGACAGCTGGCAAAGAACAGAAATGACAGCAGAACAGGTATCCAGGTTATTGTTGTTCTATCTGACCACCATGCAAAGGGGAAATATAATAACAAAACAAAAACCTTTGTTAACATCTTATCTTCACATTTTTCTCGCAATTATTTCTGAATAAACTGTACAATCGTAAAACTTTTTTATTCGAATAATCTCTTGGATATCCCCATTCCTGCTAGGCCGACAGCAGAAAGTATTTTAAATGGTGTAGATTCCTAAAATTAAAGGTGGCCGGGTGGCACAGTGGTAGCACACTTGTATATCATCTAGGCGGCGATTCCCCGATCAGACGTGAAAAGGTATTGGGTCACGGTCACCTGCCCGACCACTTAGGTTTTCCCCGGGTACCCCGGTTTCCTCCAACAGTAAGACCCCTCGTGCGCTTCCATCCGGGCCAACAAGCGTGATTAATATAAGTTGATTCGCAATTGTCGAAAATACATAATGTTTATATTTAAAGTTACACCAACGATCTCTCAAGGTTCCGTGCTAGGACCATTGATGTTTGTAATTTTTGGCGAATGACCTCCCAGAAGCGGTTCAATTGGGTATATGCTTATTTGCAGACGACACTACTTTTTTTCCTTAAAACTAAATTAACAAATAAACATGACAGTAAAGAAGGCGAAGGAAGAAGCAGAGGACACAATGAGTTTACACAAGCCTGCCATCTTAATGGGAAATACACGTAGAGATCTCATCCAATCTAATTAAAATCTAGATGGTCATTCTCACTACTAGCCTAACATGGTTCATAAAACGTAGTGAGAATGACCATCTAGGTTTTAATTAGATTGAGATCTCATCCAGAATATGATGCAGCAGTAAGTAATTACATCTAAAAAACAAAAACAAACAAACTCATACTGGAAATCTCTCTCAAAAGCTATAACATAAAGAGGATATAACACTTTCATAAACCTTTGATTTCCTTAAGCAGTCGTGTTAGCTTCCAAATAATATCAAATCTAAATAACATTGAAATCCAGATTATAAAACTCAACAAATTGAATCTCGGTTACATTTTTATATAAAACCACATCATATTGAATCAGTTTTAAATTACTGAATGAAGACAGTTGAAGTCTCTAAAAGAATGTCAATTATAAGTGTTCCGGTAAGACAGGCCAGATCATTAACATGGTTCAGATGACAGCTGGCAAAGAACAGAAATGACAGCAGAACAGGTATCCAGGTTATTGTTGTTCTATCTGACCACCATGCAAAGGGGAAATATAATAACAAAACAAAAACCTTTGTTAACATCTTATCTTCACATTTTTCTCGCAATTATTTCTGAATAAACTGTACAATCGTAAAACTTCTTTATTCGAATAATCTCTTGGATATCCCCATTCCTGCTAGGCCGACAGCAGAAAGTATTTTAAATGGTGTAGATTCCTAAAATTAAAGGTGGCCGGGTGGCACAGTGGTAACACACTTGTATGTCATCTAGGCGGCGATTCCCCGATCAGACGTGAAAAGGTATTGGGTCACGGTCACCTGCCCGACCACTTAGGTTTTCCCCGGGTACCACGGTTTACCCCCACAGTAAGACCCCTCGCGCGCTTCCATCCGGGCAAACAAGCGTGATTTATATAAGTTGATTCGCAATTGTTGTAAAATACATAATGTTTATATTTTAAGTTACACCAACGATCTCTCAAGGCTTCGTGCTTGGACCATTGATGTTTGTAATTTTTGGCGAATGACCTCCCAGGAGCGGTTCAATTGGGTATATACTTATTTGCAGACGACACTACCTTTTTCTTCCTAAAAAGGAATGAACAAATAAACATGACAGTGTTGTGGGCGAAGGAAGATGCAGAGGACACAATGAGGTTACACAAGTCTGCCATCTTAATGGGAAATACACGTAGAGATCTCATCCAATCTAATTAAAATCTAGATGGTCATTCTCACTACTAGCCTAACATGGTTCATAAAACGTAGTGAGAATGACCATCTAGGTTTTAATTAGATTGAGATCTCATCCAGAATATGATGCAGGAGTAAGTAATTACATCTAAAAAAACAAAAACAAAAACAAACTCATACTGGAAATCTCTCTCAAAAGCTATAACATAAAGAGGATATAACACTTTCATAAACCTTTGATTTCCTTAAGCAGTCGTGTTAGCTTCCAAATAATATCAAATCTAAATAACATTGAAATCCAGATTATAAAACTCAACAAATTGAATCTCGGTTACATTTTTATATAAAACCACATCATATTGAATCAGTTTTAAATTACTGAATGAAGACAGTTGAAGTCTCTAAAAGAATGTCAATTATAAGTGTTCCGGTAAGACAGGCCAGATCATTAACATGGTTCAGATGACAGCTGGCAAAGAACAGAAATGACAGCAGAACAGGTATCCAGGTTATTGTTGTTCTATCTGACCACCATGCAAAGGGGAAATATAATAACAAAACAAAAACCTTTGTTAACATCTTATCTTCACATTTTTCTCGCAATTATTTCTGAATAAACTGTACAATCGTAAAACTTTTTTATTCGAATAATCTCTTGGATATCCCCATTCCTGCTAGGCCGACAGCAGAAAGTATTTTAAATGGTGTAGATTCCTAAAATTAAAGGTGGCCGGGTGGCACAGTGGTAACACACTTGTATGTCATCTAGGCGGCGATTCCCCGATCAGACGTGAAAAGGTATTGGGTCACGGTCACCTGCCCGACCACTTAGGTTTTCCCCGGGTACCCCGGTTTCCTCCAACAGTAAGACCCCTCGTGCGCTTCCATCCGGGCCAACAAGCGTGATTAATATAAGTTGATTCGCAATTGTCGAAAATACATAATGTTTATATTTAAAGTTACACCAACGATCTCTCAAGGTTCCGTGCTAGGACAATTGATGTTTGTAATTTTTGGCGAATGACCTCCCAGAAGCGGTTCAATTGGGTATATGCTTATTTGCAGACGACACTACTTTTTTTCCTTAAAACTAAATTAACAAATAAACATGACAGTAAAGAAGGCGAAGGAAGAAGCAGAGGACACAATGAGTTTACACAAGCCTGCCATCTTAATGGGAAATACACGTAGAGATCTCATCCAATCTAATTAAAATCTAGATGGTCATTCTCACTACTAGCCTAACATGGTTCATAAAACGTAGTGAGAATGACCATCTAGGTTTTAATTAGATTGAGATCTCATCCAGAATATGATGCAGCAGTAAGTAATTACATCTAAAAAACAAAAACAAACAAACTCATACTGGAAATCTCTCTCAAAAGCTATAACATAAAGAGGATATAACACTTTCATAAACCTTTGATTTCCTTAAGCAGTCGTGTTAGCTTCCAAATAATATCAAATCTAAATAACATTGAAATCCAGATTATAAAACTCAACAAATTGAATCTCGGTTACATTTTTATATAAAACCACATCATATTGAATCAGTTTTAAATTACTGAATGAAGACAGTTGAAGTCTCTAAAAGAATGTCAATTATAAGTGTTCCGGTAAGACAGGCCAGATCATTAACATGGTTCAGATGACAGCTGGCAAAGAACAGAAATGACAGCAGAACAGGTATCCAGGTTATTGTTGTTCTATCTGACCACCATGCAAAGGGGAAATATAATAACAAAACAAAAACCTTTGTTAACATCTTATCTTCACATTTTTCTCGCAATTATTTCTGAATAAACTGTACAATCGTAAAACTTCTTTATTCGAATAATCTCTTGGATATCCCCATTCCTGCTAGGCCGACAGCAGAAAGTATTTTAAATGGTGTAGATTCCTAAAATTAAAGGTGGCCGGGTGGCACAGTGGTAGCACACTTGTATATCATCTAGGCGGCGATTCCCCGATCAGACGTGAAAAGGTATTGGGTCACGGTCACCTGCCCGACCACTTAGGTTTTCCCCGGGTACCCCGGTTTCCTCCAACAGTAAGACCCCTCGTGCGCTTCCATCCGGGCCAACAAGCGTGATTAATATAAGTTGATTCGCAATTGTCGAAAATACATAATGTTTATATTTAAAGTTACACCAACGATCTCTCAAGGTTCCGTGCTAGGACAATTGATGTTTGTAATTTTTGGCGAATGACCTCCCAGAAGCGGTTCAATTGGGTATATGCTTATTTGCAGACGACACTACTTTTTTTCCTTAAAACTAAATTAACAAATAAACATGACAGTAAAGAAGGCGAAGGAAGAAGCAGAGGACACAATGAGTTTACACAAGCCTGCCATCTTAATGGGAAATACACGTAGAGATCTCATCCAATCTAATTAAAATCTAGATGGTCATTCTCACTACTAGCCTAACATGGTTCATAAAACGTAGTGAGAATGACCATCTAGGTTTTAATTAGATTGAGATCTCATCCAGAATATGATGCAGCAGTAAGTAATTACATCTAAAAAACAAAAACAAACAAACTCATACTGGAAATCTCTCTCAAAAGCTATAACATAAAGAGGATATAACACTTTCATAAACCTTTGATTTCCTTAAGCAGTCGTGTTAGCTTCCAAATAATATCAAATCTAAATAACATTGAAATCCAGATTATAAAACTCAACAAATTGAATCTCGGTTACATTTTTATATAAAACCACATCATATTGAATCAGTTTTAAATTACTGAATGAAGACAGTTGAAGTCTCTAAAAGAATGTCAATTATAAGTGTTCCGGTAAGACAGGCCAGATCATTAACATGGTTCAGATGACAGCTGGCAAAGAACAGAAATGACAGCAGAACAGGTATCCAGGTTATTGTTGTTCTATCTGACCACCATGCAAAGGGGAAATATAATAACAAAACAAAAACCTTTGTTAACATCTTATCTTCACATTTTTCTCGCAATTATTTCTGAATAAACTGTACAATCGTAAAACTTCTTTATTCGAATAATCTCTTGGATATCCCCATTCCTGCTAGGCCGACAGCAGAAAGTATTTTAAATGGTGTAGATTCCTAAAATTAAAGGTGGCCGGGTGGCACAGTGGTAACACACTTGTATGTCATCTAGGCGGCGATTCCCCGATCAGACGTGAAAAGGTATTGGGTCACGGTCACCTGCCCGACCACTTAGGTTTTCCCCGGGTACCACGGTTTACCCCCACAGTAAGACCCCTCGCGCGCTTCCATCCGGGCAAACAAGCGTGATTTATATAAGTTGATTCGCAATTGTTGTAAAATACATAATGTTTATATTTTAAGTTACACCAACGATCTCTCAAGGCTTCGTGCTTGGACCATTGATGTTTGTAATTTTTGGCGAATGACCTCCCAGGAGCGGTTCAATTGGGTATATACTTATTTGCAGACGACACTACCTTTTTCTTCCTAAAAAGGAATGAACAAATAAACATGACAGTGTTGTGGGCGAAGGAAGATGCAGAGGACACAATGAGGTTACACAAGTCTGCCATCTTAATGGGAAATACACGTAGAGATCTCATCCAATCTAATTAAAATCAAGATGGTCATTCTCACTACTAGCCTAACATGGTTCATGTAACGTAGTGAGAATGACCATCTAGGTGGTTTGGTTTGGTTTGGTTTATTTTGTTTAACGTCCTATTAACAGCTTAGGTCATTTAAGGACGGCCTCCCGTGCGTGCGAAATGCATGCGTGTCGTGAGTGCGTGTCGTGAGTGCGTATGTGAATAATTAGATTGAGATATCATCCAGAAAAAGATGCAGGAGTAAGTAATTACATTTAAAAAAAAACACAAACAAACAAACAAAGTCATACTGGAGATCTCTCTCAAAAGCTGTAACATAAGGAGGATATCGCGTTAGCTTCCAAATAATATCAAATCTAAATAACATTGAAATCCAGATTATAAAACTCAACAAATTGAATCTCGGTTACATTTTTATATAAAACCACATCATATTGAATCAGTTTTAAATTACTGAATGAAGACATTTGAAGTGTCTAAAAAAATGTCAATTATAAGTGTTTCGGTAAGACAGGCCAGATCATTAACATGGTTCAGATGACAGCTGGCAAAGAACAGAAATGGCAGCAGAACATGTATCCAGGTTATTGTTGTTCTATCTGACCACCATGCAAAGGGGAAATATAATAACAACAAAACAAAAACCTTTGTTAACATCTTAACTTCACATTTTTCTCGCAATTATTTCTGAATAAACTGTACAATCGTATAACTTCTTTATTCGAATAATCTCTTGGATATCCCCATTCCTGCTAGGCCGACAGCAGAAAGTATTTTAAATGGTGTAGATTCCTAAAATTAAAGGTGGCCGGGTGGCACAGTGGTAACACACTTGTCTGTCATCTAGGCGGCGATTCCCCGATCAGACGTGAAAAGGTATAGGGTCACGGTCACCTGCCCGACCACTTAGGTTTTCCCCGGGTACTCCGGTTTCCTCCCACAGTAAAACCCCTCGCGCGCTTCCATCCGGGCCAACAAGCGTGATTTATATAAGTTGATATAAGTTGTTTCGCAATTGTTGTAAAATACATAATGTTTATATTTTAAGGTACACCAACGATCTCTCAAGGCTTCGTGCTTGGACCATTGATGTTTGTAATGTTTGGCGAATGTCCTCCCGGGAGCGGTTCAATTGGGTATATACTTATTTGCAGACGACACTACCTTTTTCTTCCTTAAACGGAATGAACAAATAAACATGACAGTAAAGAAGGCGAAGGAAGAAGCAGAGGACACAATGAGTTTACACAAGTCTGCCATCTTAATGGGAAATACACGTAGAGATCTCATCCAATCTAATTAAAATCAAGATGGTCATTCTCACTACTAGCCTAACATGGTTCATGTAACGTAGTGAGAATGACCATCTAGGTGGTTTGGTTTGGTTTGGTTTATTTTGTTTAACGTCCTATTAACAGCTTAGGTCATTTAAAGACGGCCTCCCGTGCGTGCGAAATGCATGCGTGTCGTGAGTGCGTATATGAATAATTAGATTGAGATCTCATCCAGAAAATGATGCAGGAGTAAGTAATTACATCTAAAAAACAAAAACAAACTCATACTGGAGATCTCTCTCAAAAGCTGTAACATAAAGAGGATATAACAATTTCATAAACATTTGATTTCCTTAAGCAGTCGCGTTAGCTTCCAAATAATATCAAATCTAAATAACATTGAAATCCAGATTATAAAACTCAACAAATTGAATCTCGGTTACATTTTTATATAAAACCACATCATATTGAATCAGTTTTAAATTATTGAATGAAGACATTTGAAGTGTCTAAAAGAATGTCAATTATAAGTGTTTCGGTAAGACAGGCCAGATCATTAACATGGTTCAGATGACAGCTGGCAAAGAACAGAAATGGCAGCAGAACAGGTATCCAGGTTATTGTTGTTCTATCTGACCACCATGCAAAGGGGAAATATATTAACAAAACAAAAACCTTTGTTAACATCTTATCTTATATTTCTTCACATTTTTCTCGCAATTATTTCTGAATAAACTGTACAATCGTATAACTTCTTTATTCGAATAATCTCTTGGATATTCCCATTCCTGCTAGGCCGACAGCAGAAAGTATTTTAAATGGTGTAGATTCCTAAAATTAAAGGTGGTCGGGTGGCACAGTGGTGACACACTTGCCTTTCATCTAGGCGGCGATGCCCCGATCAGACGTGAAAAGGTATTGGGTCACGGTCACCTGCCCGACCACATGGGGTTTACCCCGGGTACTCCGGTTTCCTCCAACAGTAAGACCCCTCGCGCGCTTCCATCCGGGCCAACAAGCGTGATTAATATAAGTTGATATAAGTTGGTTCGCAATTGTCGAAAATACATGTTTATATTTAAAGTTACACCAACAATCTCTCAAGGTTCCGTGCTAGGACCATTGATGTTTGTAATTTTAGGCGAATGACCTCCCAGGAGCGGTTCAATTGGGTATATGCTTATTTGCAGACGACACTATTTTTTTTTCTTCAAACTAAATTAACAAATAAACATGACAGTAAAGAAGGCGAAGGAAGAAGCAGAGGACACAATGAGTTTACACAAGCCTGCCATCTTAATGGGAAATACACGTAGAGATCTCATCCAATCTAATTAAAATCTAGATGGTCATTCACACTACTAGCCTAACATGGTTCATGTAACGTAGTGAGAATGACCATCTAGGTTTTAATTAGATTGAGATCTCATCCAGAATATGATGCAGGAGTAAGTAATTACATCTAGAAAAAAAAACAAAAACAAAAACAAGCAAACTCATACTGGAAATCTCTCTCAAAAGCTGTAACATAAGGATTTAACACTTTCATAAACCTTGGATTTCCTTAAGCAGTCGCGTTAGCTTCCAAATAATATCAAATCTAAGTAACATTGAAATCCAGATTATAAAACTCAACAAATTGAATCTCGGTTACATTTTTATATAAAACCACATCATATTGAATCAGTTTTAAATTACTGAATGAAGACATTTGAAGTGTCTAAAAGAATGTCAATTATAAGTGTTCCGGTAAGACAGGCCAGATCATTAGCATGGTTCAGATAACAGCTGGCAAAGAACCGAAATAAACTGTACAATCGTATAACTTCTTTATTCGAATAATCTCTTTGATATCCACATTCCAGGCCGACAGCAGAAAGTATTTTAAATGGTGCAGATTCCTAAAATTAAAGGTGGTCGGGTGGCACAGTGGTGACACACTTGCCTTTCATCTAGGCGGCGATACCCCGATCAGACGTGAAAAGGTATTGGGTCACGGTCACCTGCCCGACCACTTAGGTTTTCCCCGGGTACTCTGGTTTCCTCCAACAGTAAGACCCCTCGCGCGCTTCCATCCGGGCCAACAAGCGTGATTAATTTTGTTTTGATATTTATTTTATTTTTAAAGACATTTTTAATACATAAATACATAAGAATCACACACACAAACACACATCGATTCCAGTATGTATGTTTTGCTATCAACATAGTCATAATATCATCTTCACTGTCATCATAACCTATATTTTTCATCATCATAGTCTCATCATCCTAATTAAACATTAAAATCATCATCATAATAATAATCATCATCATCATCAACATACTCATCACCATCATCATCATCATAAACATCATACTCATCCTCAAAGTCATCTTCATGATAATCTCATCATCATCATCATAATCATACTAATCATCCTACGAATCATTATCATCATAATCATCATACTCATAACCATCATAAAATCATCATCATCATCATAATATCATCATCATTAGTCATCATCACAATCTCATGATATCATCATCATCATAGTCATCATCATCATCATAATGATAATAATATACCTTAAATCATCAGCATCATCATCATAATCTCTTCATGATATCACCATCATGTATATATAGTCATCATCATAATCATCATCATACTAATCATCATATAACCATAATCATCATCATCATACTCATCATCAACATCAATTTAACTACAAGGATAAATACATACAAACCAAACATACTCCTATACCTGTATACATATTCTGATAAACATACATCCATCCACACATACATACATATTCAGTTTCCTGGTAGCCTGATCAATCCTGTCGAGGGCTCAGCTTCTGTGTTTGTCATATCAACTCTTGCCACATCAACTGAGTCATCGGCACCATTGACCAGGCTCCAGACTGATTGCACCATTTATATCTAGCATATACACACAAAACATACATACACATTCAAAACAATATCATACGTATACACATTCAAAATTACTTAAATGTGCACTTACTAACAACCTTGCACACACACATACTCATGCATATTCACACATACTTGCATTTAATAGTCTACTTGCTATTTTGACTTATATATAATTCACTTAGCAAAAAAAAAAGGGAGACAAAAAAAGGAAAGGGATAAAGCAGAGAGATGGAGGGAGGCCATGGGATGATGAAT
This sequence comes from Pecten maximus, assembly GCF_902652985.1. NCBI lineage: Eukaryota > Metazoa > Mollusca > Bivalvia > Pectinida > Pectinidae > Pecten > Pecten maximus. The sequence continues at coordinate 8,528,192 of NC_047025.1, forward strand.
TCATTCTTTTCCGAATTAAAGTGTACAGGTGTTATTGTCAGCACATAGTCAGGATTAGATTTCAAGTTTAATAAGATTTTCCCATTTTCTCCATTCATTCAGAAAGGATTGTTTATTGATAGAAAAGGGAATAAACAATGCATCAAAAAGTGATTCTAGTGTCTGTAGGAGTTTTTGAACTTCTTGGCATTCCCATAGAACATGACTGACTGATTCTCTTTCAAAGTTACATAGGTTGCATAAGGGACTGATGATAACTAGTCTTGCCTTAAACAGTCTTGAATTGGTAGTTAGAGTAATCCTGTATTGCAGCCATTGAAGCTTAGTATTTTTTGTTACCTGGAATGGTAATTTGTAAATATTTTCCCAGTCTTTATGAGTTAGTTCAAATTGTCCCCCCCCCCCCCCCCCCCCCCCCCCCCCCCAACTTAGAAAAGATTCAATACTATCAGACTCCAACATATCCACTACATTTGTTACTCCTTTTCTGTACCACTGATTGTAAAAAACTGGTTTACCTGATATAGTAATATTCCTATTAAACCAAATAGGTGCTTGCAAAATTGAATTTTCCTTAGGAATAGTAGTTTCTAAGGAAATATGTAATTTATACCATGCTCTAAAAACCTCCTTCCAATATTTATTAGTACAATTCTTATGGCATTTTTGTATATACTCACCTCCAATATTTAGCAAAACATTAGTATTTACACTAGTATTTAATATCAAGGACCACTTGCCTGGTGTATGATAAAGTCTTTTAATCCAACTTAGTTTTAATGAGTCCGCGAAAGCCTTGATATTTACCATTTTTAAACCGCCATTTATGATATCTTTGACAACAGTTTCTCTCTTAATTTTGTCAACTTTACTGTTCCATAGGAATTCAAATAGAATAGTGTTAATATTGCTGAATGTTTTTTCATCTGGATTAGGCAGAGCTGTAAAGATGTGGATGAATTGTGAAATAAAAAGAGATTTAATTATGTGTATCTTCCCTATCGGTGTGAGGTTTCTTCTTTTCCAAGTATTTACAAGAGTTTTAAGTTTTACAATTTTCTTGTCATAATTGATCTTTGGCATAGCATGAAGATTCACATCAAATTCTATCCCAAGTAGACTAAACCGTTCCCGTCCCCGCTGTAGATTAAGTTCAGGCATAAGTATGTCTTGGCTATATTTGTTTGACCCTATCCATATGATCTGTGTCTTATCAATATTTACTCTAAGCCCAGAGAGATCTGCATAGGTATTTAGTTCATTCAGAGATTCAGATAATGATTGTTGCGATCCAAAAAAAAAGTGTCGTCAGCATACTGAGAGAGAAGTATGGGGAAATCACCCACTTTAATACCATTAATTTTTTTGTTATTTCTCACTTTAATAGCTAGAACCTCGGCACATAAGATAAATATATATGGTGCTATTGGATCCCCCTGCCTACAACCCCTTTTTATATCGAAAAAAGTAGATAAATTGCCCCCCTGATTGATGGTGGCCGATACATTCTTATGTAGAGTTTTAAACCAAGAAACTATATTGTCTTTAAAAACCAAAATAATTTAAGACATTTTCAATGAATTTCCATGAGACTGAGTCAAAAGCTTTTTCGAAATCTATCATTAGTATCATGCCTGGTATATTATTGTCTTCTGTAAATTGTATAAAATCAAAGAGTAATCTAGTGTTTTCTCCGATATAACGCCCCGATAGAAATCCAGTTTGGTCCCTACTAATAAGTTTGTCTAATACTGTTCTGATTCTACATGAGATAACCCCGGATGCTATTCTATAAGTAATATTCAATAACGAAATAGGACGCCAGTTTTTTAGAAAGTGTCTAGGTTTATCTCCTTTAGGTAGACAAATGACTATAGCTTGTCTCTGTGTGACAGATAATTCTCCATGTTCATAACCATAATTTAAAGATCTTACAACAAAATTTCCCAATTTATTCCAGAAAATTTCTTAAAAACTCTACAGTAAACCCATCAGACCCAGGACTCTTATTGTTTTTCATATTTTTTAGAAACTTGCCGGCTTCTTCAAGAGAGATTAAACCTTCTATTTTTTCTGCTTCTTCAGCAGAGAGTTTAGGAATGTTTACAAAGTTGAGGTAATCTTCAATATCAACATCTTATAAAGTACAATTTTCCTTGTAGAGATTTTCATAAAATAACTTAACTCTTTCTAAAATTTCTTCTTGCTTTGTAATGATAGTTCCTTCATCTGTTTCAATTTTAGGAATTGTTTTAGAGGTGAAATTTCTATTTTCCAGCCCAAAAAAATATTTTGTCGGTTTCTCCCCTTCCTCAGTCCATTGTGCTCTTGACCTCACTAAGCTACCTTTCAATTTCAGGATTCTCAGCTGTTCTAATTCCTTTTTCTTACTTTCTATCTCAACTATATTTATGTTCTCTTTATTTTCAAGATTTTGAATGGTATTTTTTAATTCATTTTCTCGTCTATTTCTTTCTCTTTTTTTATAAGAGGAGTGGGATATAGTCTTACCTCTGATATTCATTAAAAGAACTTCTAAAAATAGTTGGTCAGTAATGGTTAATTGCAATTCAGCATCTGAAATTTGGTCAATATGTTCATGATCATAAACAGGCAAAGAATATTGTTTTTTTTTGTATCCAAGATGATATCTTTTACTAATTCTATATATTCTAGATCATGTAATAGAGAATTATTGAATTTCCATAAGCCTTTGCCTTTAGTAAACTTATTAAATTTAAGGGAGATTTTAGGAAAGGAGTGGTCTGATCTATATCCTGGCTCTATTGAAGTACTTTTTATGCTAGGTAACAAACCCTCTGAAATAAGAAAAAAATCGAGCCTAGACTGTTTCAGTGGGTTTTTAGCTCACCTGGACCGAAGGTCCGGTGAGCTTATGTCATGGCGCAGCGTCCGTCGTCCGTCCGTCGTCCGTCAACATTTGCTTCAAATAGCTACTAGTCAAAAAGTTCTTATTTGATTTTGACCAAATTTGGCCAGAAACATCCTTGGCAGAAGGGGAACAGATTTTGCATAAATGGTGACTCTGACCCCCGAGGGGTCAAAAGGGCGGGGCCCAATAGGGGAAATAGAGGTAATTCCTTTGAATCGCTACTAGTCATAAAGTGATGAATGCATGTTCTTATAGCAATTCCTGAGGTTTTTCAGACCTTAGAGAGTCTGGACTTCATTATAAACTTTAAAGCAGTTCGGATTACCACACTATAACCATATATAGCATTGTTAGAGATTTACAAATAAAACAAATTGAATATGAACATTATTTTGACATTTGGCCTAATCCAACCAGGTGAGCGATGCAGGCCCCATGGGCCTCTTGTTTCTTCTCCAAATGTATCTCCTATGATTAGGATAATACTGTCTATATACATCAATAAGATTTTCATGTTCTATTAATTCTAAAAGTGTTTCTCGTGCATGCGGATTTAGAGTGTTTTTGTATGTGTTATCATAGTCAATGTCAGGATCTAGAACTAGGTTAAAATCACCACATACTACCGTTTTTTCGTTACCGAAAGATTCAATAGTTTCCTTCAACTGGTTGTTAAAAAAATCTGGGTTGTCTGAATTCGGTCCATAAATTGAAATAAGTGTAAAAGTTACTGATTCAGTCTCAATTTCAATAGCTAAAAAATTACTGTTTGTATCTCTTTTTACCTTTTTAACTTTAAACTCAAAATTGTTATTAAACATGATAGCTACCCCTCTAGAGTTTGACTTAAACGAACTAAAAACACAATCATAGCCCCATTCGTTCCGAATAATATTTTCATAATCCTCTATGAAATGTGTATCCTGTATGCAGTATATATTACATTTCTTGTCACGGAAAAAGGAGAAAATGTCTTTTCGCTTTAGTCGGTCGCCTAAACCCTGGCAGTTTGCCGACAGAATGGAGATATCACCCATTGCTATATAGACATTTTATGAAGTAGTATTGTAAGAGAAATTCAACATCCCATGGAGGAGAAAGGAAAGAAAGGAACGAGAAAAGTAAAGAAAGGATATCTAAAAAGAACATATTTGGTCAAAATCGTTGACAAGCGTGATTAATATAAGTTGGTATAAGTTGGTTCGCAATTGTCGAAAATACATAATGTTTATATTTAAAGTTACACCAACAATCTCTCAAGGCTCCGTGCTTGGACCATTGATGTTTGCAATTTTTGGCGAATGACCTCCCAGAAGCGGTTCAATTGGGTATATGCTTATTTGCAGACGACATTTCCTTTTTCTTCATAAAACTAAATACACAAATAAACATGACAGTGTAGTGGGCGAAGGAAGAAGCAGAGGACACAATGAGGCTACACAAGCCTGCCATCTTAATGGGAAATACACGTAGAGATCTCATCCAATCTAATTAAAATCTAGATGGTCATTCTGACTACGTAACATGTACATCTTACAACATCCCATAAGGGTCACGTCGGGGTGACCTTTTGGATTAGCCAATCAAGTGACTACTTCCAGAATCTTGGAAGTGAATTGTATTTGTCCGAAATAGCATGACTAGGATGCATAGCTTGCAGAAACTGTCAATTTGATTCAAGTCATTTCGTCCCACAAATCATATAGCTATATGCACATGCTGTACCGAAATGGTTTGCTTCAGATGCATGCTGTGACGAAATGGTTTGCTTCGATGACATCGACAAATTGACGATTCGCCCTGAAAGTGAAATACACACATTTCAAAGGTCAGCCTGACGTGACCCCTTATGGGATGTCATTAGATGTTGTTAGATGTTCATGTAACGTAGTGAGAATGACCATCTAAGTTTTAATTAGATTGAGATCTCATCCAGAAAATGATGCAGGAGTAAGTAATTACATCTAAAAAAACAAAAACAGAAACAAACTATATATGTTCGCAATTAACAGGAGAACACTTCAGTTCATTGACATCAAGTGCTTTACTCCACTTTATATACATGTTTGGTAAGACCCCAACTTTTGACTATGACAGACCTGTGTGGGCTCCACACCTTCAAAACACATTGGTAAGACAGAGGGAGTTCAAAGAAAAGTGTCTCCCGGGAATGAAAAACTTGACCTACAGTAAGAGGTTGGAATATTAAATTATTAAATTAATTGTAACATAATACTTAGTAATCAGTATTGTTTACCGTCTAACTTGACCTGCAGTAAGAGGTTGGAGAAACTACATCTACCGACACTGGCCTTCAGGGGAATTGGATAGATACGATAGAACAGGTCAAATATGACAAGGAACGTTTTAATGTAAAAATGCCACTGACCGTCACAGTGACAGAAGACACAAAAAAGTCCTTAAAAGATTAATTAAAAAAGAATTTCAGTCAAAACAGTAAATATTTTATATTGGCTGTCAGAAAATATAGGATCAACTTTAAATGTTAAATCCTTTATCGTTTATTTGTCGGATTTATCGCCTCGTGAACAGCCAGGGTCAATTTTAGAATGTGTCTCTTTGTAGTAGTTGGTGGTAACCTCATTGAACAACATACAGGAGATCTGTCGCATACCATATAGAGCAATTAGGGTAAAGTTTATTCGAAGAAAACGTGTCAACAGACACAATATGCATATTTTTAAACAGTTTTTTGAATAAGTGATATCAGGATACTTTCCTGTCGCTTAAAAACTGCGAGAAAGAGTGAAAATCTATTAAAAGAATCTGACAGAAGCTCAAGGTCAATGTGCATACCTAATACACGAAGTTACGTTACTTTAATGCATATGTCTACTGGGGGCAAGATAAGTTCAACAGGTATGTATGCAAACAGTGTCAGGATACCGAAGCCGATAGGTAGCTATGACAAAACGATTTCGTAGTCGTAATTACGAGATGATTAAGTCGAAATTAGGAGATAACTACGTCGTAATTACGATTTATTTGGGTCGGTTTATTTTGTTTAACGTCCTATTAACTGCCAGGGTCATCTAAGGACGTGCAAGGTTTTGGAGGTGGAGGGAAGCCGGAGTACCCGGAGAAAAACCACTGACCTACGGTCAGTACCAGGGAACTGCCCCTCGTAGGTTTCGAAGTCGTGACCCAGAGGTGGAGGGCTAGTGATAAAGGGTCGGGACACCTTAACCACTCGACCTCCGCCGCCCTTTCGTAATAACGAGATAATTTAGTCCTTATTAGGAGATAACTAGATCGTAATTAATAGTTATGCTATTATTACGACATTAAAATTACTACCTGTGGAATAAGCTGACTTTAATATTTTGGTTATTGGACAGTTATTGCCCCTGAATAGAACTTTTTAAAAAATATAGAAAGCGCAGACAGTATTAAGGCTACTCGTACGTTTGACCAGTCGGAAGTGGTAGCAATGATCTACCGTTTTTTACTAGCTTTTTTAACAATACTCATTTTGTTATGGACTTTTAGGCCAAGATCGAAGAGCACGAGGGGTCAAAGTGTTAGAGGGGAAAGGAGTACCCGAAGTAAACATATGTGGTCGGGCAGGTAGCTCCATACCTTTTCACGTCCGATCGGGGAATCGAACCCCGGTTGTCTAGGTCAAAGGCAAGCGTGTTACCATAATGCCACTATACCAGTATAAAATTCAAATTCCACAATTTCTATACTATCGCTGTAATATATTAAATGTAGCGGTTGTCTCCCTTATCATAATGCTGGCCGCTGGATTTTGGTTTTATCTATTTATCGACCAGGAAGTTAAATTTGAGCTAAATATAGATAAGAAGTATTTTCCCAATTGGATCATTATTTCGCTGTGGAACAGATGAGTAACTATCCTGTTTAAGCACTTGTAAGTATAATAACTTCTTTATGTTAATATACAATATAGTACTCGTTATATCGTGTAAATAGAACAATTTACTATTAACTATTTATAGTACAGACATTGTATATTTGGTCTAGTGGGCGTTTGCATGACGATAGTAGTTTTAAAACCTCGTCAACAGCCTTGAACGATTTGAGGTGAGGTTTCCTAGTGGAAGATGGTAGCTACATCATCAAACAATAGTCTATCCTATTCCTACTATATCTTAAAAAAAAAAAACCAACACACAAAACACAACACCTGTATTTGGATACAGCCTTGTGGACGTTTATTTGAGCCGAAGTGAAGTTTGAAGAAAAGCAGAATGATACATTGTATGCACGTGTATATATATACAATGGAAATGATACATACAGATAAAATGTTAACACAGTCTATATGATCCATGTACAAAATCAAATTTCCTCCCTTGGACTGAGTAAACCCGGATTAAAAACCAGAGATAAAAAACTCCTCAAAGGAAAAACTCTGGAAAACCTTGGGCGATTAAATACCATATTGTATATAAATCCTAAGTATATGTCGAAAACATGTGCCAACAGATAACATACAGGTTAGCTTTATTGACATCAGTTTAAATCATATACCTATGGCCTGTGTAGACAAGATCCTTTATAGACAGATTTTAGTGATACACAGGTGGCCTTTATATACAGGTTTAAGTGATACACAGATGGCCTTTATAGACAGGTTTAAGTGATATACAGGTGACATTTATAGACAGGTTTAAGTGATATACAGGTGACATTTATAGACATGTTTAAGTGATATACAAGTGACATTTATAGACATGTTTAAGTGATATACAGGCGACCTTTATAGACAGGTTTAAGTGATATAAAGGTGACATTTTTAGACATGTTTAAGTGATATACAGGTGACCTTTATATACAGGTTTTAGTTATATACAAGTGACCTTTATATACAGGTTTAAGCGATATACAGGTGACCTTTATAGACAGGTTTTAGTGATATACAGGTGACATTTATAGACAGGTTTAAGTGATATACAGGTGACCTTTATAGACAGGTTTAAGTGATATACAGGTGACCTTTATAGACAGGTTTAAGTGATAAACAGGTGACCTTTATAAACAGGTTTTAGTGATATACATGTGACCTTTATAGACAGGTTTTAGTAATACACATATGTCCTTCATAGACAGGTTTAAGTGATACACAGATAGCCTTTATAGACAGGTTTTAGTAATACACAGGTGGCCTTTATATACAGGTTTTAGTGATATACAGGTGGCCTTTATAGACAGGTTTAAGTGATATACGGGTGACCCCTTTATAGACAGGTTTTAGTGATATACAAGTGGCCTTTATAGACAGGTTTAAGTGATATACAGGTGACCTTTATAGACAGGTTTTAGTAATACACAGGTGGCCTTTATATACAGGTTTTAGTGATATACATGAGACCTTTATGTCCAGGTTTAAGTGATATACAGGTGACCTTTATAGACAGGTTTTAGTGATACACAGATGGCCTTTATAGACAGGTTTTAGTGATATACAGATGGCCTTTATAGACAGGTTTAAGTGATATACAGGTGACCTTTATAGACAGGTTTTAGTGATATACATGAGACCTTTATAGACAGGTTTAAGTGATACACAGATGGTCTTTATAGACAGGTTTTAGTGATATACAGATGGCCTTTATAGACAGGTTTAAGTGATACACAGGTGGCCTTTATAGACTTTGGGCGATTAAATACCATATTGTATATAAATCGTAAGTATATGTCGAATATGAACCTATCTTAATGAATTATGTATTTCAAAATATTTAAATCCCAACATCTTTATCCTATGTGATTAGAGGCTAGATGAAAACATTCTACATCTATAAAAATATTTACAGAAAGTTTCACATATATCTGTACGGCTGTGTGTCTGGGGCTAGAATGACCAATCTACCCTAGACCGATACACGTGCTACCCGTATGCACGTGCTACACGCTCTCCATATTTGGGCGCCCCCTTTACTGATACATATGCATTACCTAATAAGAATATGAATACCAGAAACGTGCAGACAACATTTTTCTGCTATTCGATGAACCGCAGAAAAATTGTAATGATGGGTCCGTCGCGAGCTAACCAGAACAATAGAGACAAAGACAACAATGGAAATCCCCAGATTTTTCGGTTTAATACAATGTATGCGTATGAAAGGGATGATGATTGACTTAACGTTATCAATATAAGGCTTCTCACAGAGATTTAAATTTCAATGAAGTGTTAATGTGTACCGTGGTCAATTGTGGCAGTAAAATGGAATCTTTAAAAGAGTAAATCATGAGTTTAAGTTGAATTCCATACCTGTGCTGGTACAGGGGATTTAACTATCGACGGATACATTCACTTGGACCACGACAGGGGAAAGTTTATTTTCCCACTTAGTTTTAAAATATTTTGTCCAATGTATTTATTTTTTTTATATTCAAATATGTTAATTGTCTTGTAAACAAACATACAGAGAACGACTTTATGCTCGAGAAGAACATCGTAAGTCAGGGGAAATTACAGATTTTCTATAACTCTAGCAGTATTACGCATCAAAAATTCATTTCAAATAAGGAAGATCACGCGTACATAAACATTTATCAAATACCCCGTGACGTAATTTATGGAAATGCCATAACCAGTGGTAGCAACTTCATTTAAAATGGTTGTATTTTTTTCTTTTACATACTCAAGTTCAGCAGTTTCAGGTTTTCATTTTGTTTTATTTCACAAAAGACTCCAATTACCTTGGCGGAGTGCCATAACACTATAGATACAACACTGTACATGTACGAAAGTCACGCGATGAAATCAGTCTTATGAAATGAGTAATGGGTCTGCATAATCGATGGTTTTATTCCTTTTCTCCAAATTAGTAAAACCATTGAAGAAACTAATATTAATCATATAACCCTGGGTGTGTGTCCCTCTACACGTCCGTACTGTGTCCCTCTACACGTCCGTACTCCTATGACCCTAGGTGTAAGTCCCTCTACACGTCCGTACTGTGTCCCTCTACACGTCCGTACTCCTATGTCCCTGGGTGTTGGTGTCCCTCTACACGTCCGTACTCCTATGTCCCTGGGTGTTGGTGTCCCTCTACACGTTCGTACTCCTATGACCCTGGGTGTTGATGTCCCTCTACACGTCCGTACTCCTTTGTCCCTGGGTGTTGGTGTCCCTCTACACGTCCGTACTCCTATGTCCCTGGGTGTTGGTGTCCCTCTACACGTCCGTACTCCTATGACCCTGAGTGTTGATGTCCCTCTACACGTCCGTACTCCTATGTCCCTGGGTGTTGGTGTCCCTCTACACGTCCGTACTCCTATGACCCTGGGTGTTGGTGTCCCTCTACACGCCCGTACTCCTATGACTCTGGGTGTTGGTGTCCCTCTACACGTCCGTACTCCTATGACCCTGGGTGTTGGTGTCCCTCTACACGTCCTTACTCCTATGTCCCTGGGTGTTGGTGTCATTCTACACGTCAGTACTCCTATGACCCTGGGTGTTGGTGTCCCTCTACACGTCATTACTCCTATGTCCCTGGGTGTTGGTGTCCCTCTACACGTCCGTACTCCTATGACCCTGGGTGTGTGTCCTTCTACACGTCCGTACTGTGTCCCTCTACACGTCCGTACTCCTATGACCCTGGGTGTGTGTCCCTCTACACGTCCGTACTGTGTCCCTCTACACATCCGTACTCATATAACCCTTGGTGTTGGTGTCCATCTACACGTCCGTACTCCTATGACCCCGGGTGTTGGTGTCCCTCTACACGTCCGTACTCCTATGTTCCTGGGTGAGTGTCCCTCTACACGTCCGTACTCTTATGTCCCTGGGTGTTGGTGTCCCTCTACACGTCCGTACTCCTATGTCCCTGGGTGTTGGTGTCCCTCTACACGTCCGTACTCCTATGTCCCTGGGTGTTGGTGTCCCTCTACACGTCCGTACTCCTATGACCCCGGTTGTTGGTGTCCCTCTACACGTCCGTACTCCTATGACCCTGGGTGTGTGTCCCTCTACACGTCCGTACTGTGTCCCTCTACACGTCCGTACTCCTATAACCCTTGGTGTTGGTGTCCATCTACACGTCCGTACTCCTATGACCCTGGGTGTTGGTGTCCCTCTACACGTCCGTACTCCTATGTCCTGGGTGTAAGTGTCCCTCTACACGTCCGTACTCCTATGTCCCTGGGTGTTGGTGTCCCTCTACACGTCCGTACTCCTATGTCCCTGGGTGTTGGTGTCCCTCTACACGTCCGTACTCCTATGTCCCTGGGTGTTGGTGTCCCTCTACACGTCCGTACTCCTATGACCCCGGTTGTTGGTGTCCCTCTACACGTCCGTACTCCTATGACCCTGGGTGTGTTCCTCTACACGTCCGTACTCCTATGACCCTGGGTGTTGGTGTCCCTCTACACGTCCGTACTCCTATGTCCCTGGGTGTTGGTGTCCCTCTACACGTCCGTACTCCTATGACCCTGGGTGTTGATGTCCCTCTACACGTCCGTACTCCTATGTCCCTGGGTGTTGGTGTCCCTCTACACGTCCGTACTCCTATGACCCTGGGTGTTGGTGTCCCTCTACACGCCCGTACTCCTATGACTCTGGGTGTTGGTGTCCCTCTACACGTCCTTACTCCTATGTCCCTGGGTGTTGGTGTCCCTCTACACGTCCGTACTCCTATGTCCCTGGGTGTTGGTGTCCCTCTACACGTCCTTACTCCTATGTCTCTGGGTGTTGGTGTCCCTCTACACGACCGTACTCCTATGTCCCAGGGTGTTGGTGTCCCTCTACACGCCCGTACTCCTATGACCCTGGGTGTTGGTGTCCCTCTACACGTCCTTACTCCTATGTCCCTGGGTGTTGGTGTCATTCTACACGTCCGTACTCCTATGACCCTGGGTGTTGGTGTCCCTCTACAGGTCCTTTCTCCTATGTCCCTGGGTGTTGGTGTCCCTCTACACGTCCGTACTCCTATGACCCTGGGTGTGTGTCCCTCTACACGTCCGTACTGTGTCCCTCTACACGTCCGTACTCCTATGACCCTGGGTGTGTGTGTCCCTCTACACGTCCGTACTCCTGTGACCCTAGGTTTGTGTGTCCCTCTACACGTCCGTACTCCTATGTCCCTGGGTGTCGTGTCCCTCTACACGTCTGTACTCCTATGACCCTGGGTGTTGGTGTCCCTCTACACGTCCGTACTCCTATGACCCCGGGTGTTGGTGTCCCTCTACACGTCCGTACTCCTATGACCCTGGGTGTGTTCCTCTACACGTCCGTACTCCTATGTCTCTGGGTGTTGGTGTCCCTCTCTACGTCCGTACTCATAAGACCCTGGGTGTTAGTGTCCCTCTACACGTCCGTACTCTTATGTCCCTGGGTGTGTGTCCCTCTACACGTCCGTACTCCTATGACCCTGGGTGTTGGTGTCCCTCTACACGTCCGTACTCCTATGTCCCTAGGTGTGTGTCCCTCTACACGTCCGTACTCCTATGACCCTGGGTGTTGGTGTCCCTCTGCACGTCCGTAGTCCTATGACCATGAGTGTATGTCCCTCTACACGTCCGTACTCCTATGACCCTGGGTGTGTGTGTCCCTCTACACGTCCGTACTCCTATGACCCTGGGTTTGTGTGTCCCTCTACACGTCCGTACTCCTATGTCCCTGGGTGTCGTGTCCCTCTACACGTCCGTACTCCTATGACCCTGGGTGTTGGTGTCCCTCTACACGACCGTACTCCTATGTCCTGGGTGTTGGTGTCCCTCTACACGTCCGTACTCATATGACCCTGGGGTGTGTCCCTCTACACGTCCGTACTGTGTCCTTCTACACGTCTGTACTCCTATGACCCAGGGTGTGTGTCCCTCTACACGTCCGTACTGTGTCCCTCTACACATCCGGACTCCTATAACCCTTGGTGTTGGTGTCCATCTACACGTCCGTACTCCTATGACCCTGGGTGTTGGTGTCCCTCTACACGTCCGTACTCCTATGTCCTGGGTGTTGGTGTCCCTCTACACGTCCGTACTCCTATGACCCTGGGTGTGTCCCTCTACACGTCCGTACTCCTGTGTCTCTGGGTGCTGGTGTCCCTCTCTACGTCCGTACTCATAAGACCCTGGGTGTTAGTGTCCCTCTTCACGTCCGTACTCATATGTCCCTGTGTGTGTGTGTCCCTCTACACGTCCGTACTCCTATGACCCTGGGCGTTGTCCCCTACACGTCCGTACTCCTATGTCCCTGGGTGTTGGTGTCCCTCTACACGTCCGTACTCCTATGACCCTGGGTGTTAGTGTCACTCTACACGTCCGTACTCCTATGTCCCTGGATGTTGGTGTCCCTCTACACGTCCGTACTCCTATGACCCTGCGTGTTGGTGTCCCTCTACACGTCCGTAGTCCTATGACCATGAGTGTATGTCCCTCTACACGTCCGTACTCCTATGACCCTGGGTGTATGTGTCCCTCTACACGTCCGTACTCCTGTGACCCTGGGTGTTGGTGTCCCTCTACACGTCCGTACTCCTATGACCTGGGTGTCGTGTCCCTCTACACGTCCGTACTCCTATGACCCTGGGTGTTGGTGTCCCTCTACACGACCGTACTCCTATGTCCCAGGGTGTTGGTGTCCCTCTACACGTCCGTACTCCTATGTCCCTGGGTGTTAGTGTCCCTCTACACGTCTGTACTCCTATGACCCCGGGTTTTGGTGTCCCTGTACACGTCCGTACTCCATATGACCCCGGGTGTTGATCTCCCTCTACACGTCCGTACTCCTATGTCCCTGGGTGTTGGTGTCCCTCTACACGACCGTACTCCTATGACCCCGGGTGTTGGTGTCCCTCTACACGTCCGTACTCCTATGACCATGGGTGTTGGTGTCCCTCTACACGTCCGTACTCCTATGACCCTGGGTGTTGGTGTCCCTCTACACGTCCGTACTACTATGTCCCAGTGTGTTGGTGTCCCTCTACACGTCCGTACTCCTATGTCCCTGGGTGTTAGTGTCCCTCTACACGTCCGTACTCCTATGTCCCTGGGTGTTGGTGTCCCTCTACACGTCCGTACTCCTATGACCCTGGGTGTTGGTGTCCCTCTACACGTCCGTACTCCTATGACCCTGGGTGTTGGTGTCCCTCTACACGTCCGTACTCCTATGACCCTGGTGTTGGTGTCCCTCTACACGTCCGTACTCCTATGACCCTGGGTGTTGGTGTCCCTCTACACGTCCGTACTCCTATGATCCCTGGGTGTTGGTGTCCCTCTACACGTCCGTACTCCTATAGCCCTGGGTGTTGGTGTCCCTCTACACGTCCGTACTCCTATGACCCTGGGTGTTGGTGTCCCTCTACACGTCCGTACTCCTATGACCCTGGGTGTTGGTGTCCCTCTACACGTCCGTACTCCTATGACCCTGGGTGTTGGTGTCCCTCTACACGTCCGTACTCCTATGTCCCTGGGTGTTGGTGTCCCTCTACACGTCCGTACTCCTATGTCCATGGGTGTTGGTGTCCCTATACACGTCCGTACTCCTATGTCCCTTGGTGTTGGTGTCCCTCTACACGTCCGTACTTCTATGACCCTGGGTGTCGTGTCTCTCTACACGTCCGTACTTCTAAGACCCTTGGTGTAAGTCCCTTTACTCGTCCGTAGTTACTATGTCCTTGAATGTCGTTAGCGCTACACACAAACATACTTATGTAACCCTGGCTGTTGGGTATTTTCTATTGAGATAGACAACTGTTAAACTGTTTAAAGAGATATCGATACTGCACGTAATGCAAGACAGAATCGACCTGTCGGTGACAGAGGAATGTAGTCGAAGGGGTGTTGTACGCGTGTTCTATACATGTGTTGAATGTTTGTAAGGATTACGGTGTGCTGATTTGACAAGATACACTGTCTTTAATTTTATTTTGATATATTTACGAATCTGTGTTTTTTGTAATATAAAACTATTTATAAATTATTTTTTTGTCTTTGTTTTCGGATTTAATTAGCTTCCCGCCTTCGCTATTATATTTACAGTAATGGTAAAGATCCCATCTTACAGTATATATACTTTGTGTAAATTAAATTTAATATAATTAGACTGAGACAGGTCATTGATGAGTTGTTTATTGGTGGGTGCCATGCTAGGGTCGACACGACTGGTTATTGGCGGAAATACTTTATCAGTGTCCGCGGTCCATTTAAAGGAATGAGTGAAATTATAATCGATTTATCGTGCATTAAAACCTAGAACTGGAAGCCAGGCCAAGAAATAAAAATCTGTTTTAGGAAAAACCACTATTACTTCTAGATAATAACACGCATATACCGGGGCGATTTAGAGAAATACATGTACGCTATTTGCTTCATACACCTTTTTATGTTAATATAAAACAACTTTAATCTTAAAGCGACTAAAACTAAAAAAAAAAAAAAAAAACGTTGGAAAATGTTATCGGGCATAATGTTTTGTTGAAAAATGTTTCGTAAAACTAAGGCTTTGCCTTCATTACAAAAAAGTGTCCGCAACCGTATATTGTAAATTCCTAAATCAATGCGAAACAATAAAAATGGCCCCCTCCTCCAAGTATCCCATAGGATATGATGGAGGAGGGGCATTCTTTAAACTAAATAGCCCGAGGCTAAGAGGGTATCACATAGCATATTCTCGTTGACCAGTGAGAGACGATCTCCATTCAAAGAGGTTTTTACCTCATGAATATTCATAGTAATGCGTAGTATTTAACGCGTGCACGTGCACAAATCGCCATCTTTTAAAGAAAGCATATTTTGTTGATAAAATACCCATGAGGGTGGGAAGTGCAAACAGTATGCAATGTATCTAACCATTGACAATATGGGTGGGTAGATACCCTCTTAGCCTCGGGCTATTTAGTTTAAAGAATGCCCCTCCTCCATCATATCCTATGGGATACTTGGAGGAGGGGGCCATTCTTTTACACTAAGCCCTCGGCTTACGAGGGTATCACATAGCAAGTTTAAAGCACTATCAACAAAATAAAACAACAATGTTATATAAACCTCAACAATTTAATAAACTGAAATCACTTCTGTGGAAATTAAACACCGACATCTGAGCCATTCGGTGACAACTTGGTTAACCCATAACCACCAAAGTCTATCTTGATACACCAATGTCTCATTCATATCATTAATGTCGACGGCCTAAAACAGAGTTAGCAAAGGCATTAGAACAGTCCACATCCCTGTTGTAATATTTATTGAAGGTAGCCGCCTTGGACCAATCGGCAGTATATAATATATCGCTGAGTTTGATGCCTGATGTAGAAGCACTTCGGTAAGAGTGAGCCTTCAAATGTGAAGTGTCAATCCCAGAGAAGAGTAGAACTTCCTTCAGCCGCCTGGCAATAGTAGATGTACTCACAGCTTCTAGAGTTTTGAATGATACAAATAACCTGCTGGATTTTCGATCAACTGTTCTTTTAAGGTAATTCTTTAAAACTCTGACAACACATAGTCTTTTGTCAACTTGGTAACTGGTAAACTCCAAACGTCTGGCAGGCTTCCCTAATTTGAATGTCTTTTCCAATTCAGCTATGTCAAAAGAAATTTTATTACCAGACACTTTCATGAAATCAATATCGAGGTAATGTAGTGCTTGTGCTCTGGACGCTGATTTCAAAGCTACTAAAGCCATTAATTTGAGAGTAAGGAACTTTAATGAGAGCCGCCCGAGCGGGTATAATGTTCGTATAAAATCCAGTACTACTGACACATCCCACGTGTAGGAATACCTTGGTTTAGGTGGTCTTGAGTTGTAAAACCCTTTTATCAGTCTAGAAAAATATGTAGACCCCATACACCACTTCACTCCTAATAGAGGTAGAGTTTGAGTTAACATAGCTTTATGGCTGCTGATCCCAGAGTAAGACAGGCCAGTCTTAAACAGGTGAGTAAGATAATCCATTACCTGAGCTTCAGACGGGAGAAATGCATCAATTTTCCTGAAACCACACCAAATAACCCACTTTCTCCAAGCCTGCTCATACTGTTTATTTGTTCCTTGTCCCCAAGATGATCCGATGTACATGGCAACGTCTCTTGAAATGCCTTGATCCTGCAAAGTTTCCCTGATACAACGCAGGCGGTTAGACTGAGGTGCCTGCCCATTGGATGGACTTCTCCGTTGTGTGATAATGTTAACAGGTCTCTGTGCCTTGGTAACCTGCAAGGTAACGATATCAAATTCGCCATAACAAGAGGAAACCAAGGTTGTGTCGGCGAAAATGGTATTACCAATATGGCTTTATCAATCTCTTCACTTATTATCTTATTGATTATTCTACTCAACAAACTAAATGGTGGGAAAATGTATGGTATGTAATCTTTCCAAGAAACTGAAAACGCATCCGCTATCAATGCGCCTGGGTCATAAGACCAGGCTGCATAACTAGCACACCTTGCATTCAATCTAGAAGCGAACAAATCAATACTCGGTTGACAAAAATGTGAACAAATTCTGTCAAAAACTTCACTTTTGAGCATCCATTCTGTAGAGTCTGAAAAATGTCTTGATAAGTTATCTGCATATACATTTTCGATTCCAGGTATATGTTGAGCTGTTAGGAATATACATCGGTCAAAACACCACTCCCAAATTTCCCTAGCTAACATATCAAGTTCAACAGACTGCATGCCACCCATGTCATTAATATAGGACACTGCTGTAGAATTGTCTGACTTAACACCTATGCTCAATTGACATTCTTTAGAGAAAAATGCTCTGATTCCAAGAAAAATTGCCTTAAGCTCTAAAACATTTATATGCATATCACCTTCAGACCTAGCCCACCTGCCTCCAGTAGAGCCACCAGTGAAGTATGCTCCCCATCCTTGTAGGGATGCATCTGTTTCTATCCAAACTACAGGGGGTGCCTGTCTTATTGATTTACCATTTAATTCAACAATATTTTGCCTCCACCAACCAATTTCTTGTACACTCTGTTCAGATAAAACCATGAGTGAGTCAAAATCATCATAACTGTGTTTGAGCCACTTGATCTTGTCCCTTTCTAGAGTTCTATAATGTAAGGGCCCTGGTAGGATTGCATGGAACGCATGGACTAGGAGTCCAATGAGTGAAGCCAAATCACGAATGGCAATTTTAACTGAATTTACACACTTGCCACATGACTCAATGATTTTATCTATCTTTTCCTGTGGAAGGTAAACCTTAAATTGATCAGTATCAATAACAAGTCCAAAAAATACAATTCTCTTAGTTGGAATCAACACCGATTTTTCATTATTAACAGTATAACCTAGATTCGTCAATTGATCTACCATTTTCTGTGTATTACTGACTGAACAATCATAGCTTTGATTCATCTGCAAAGAATCATCAATGTAATAGGCACATCTAATACCTACTTTCCTGAAGTCAGCATATACCGGTTTCAACACCTTTGTGAATACTCTAGGAGCTGAACACAACCCAAACGGTAAAACCAAAAACTCAAAAATCTGCTTTTTCCAAGAGAACCTTAGGTATTTTTGATACTCTGGATGTATGGGAATGCTGAAATAAGCATCCTTCAAGTCTATTGATGTTAAAAAATCATTCTTTTGAATCAAATCAAGAATAATCTTAATATGTTCCTGTTTGAAATGTTTATATTCTACAAAAGCATTTAGTCCACGTAAATTGATAACTGGCCTAAATTTCCCATTCTTTTTAGGAACAATGAAAATATTTGATATAAATTGACCTGGCTCTGGTTCAACTTCCCGTATAGCTCCCTTCCTAAGGAGTTCACTAATTTCCTTATCAATAATTGTAACCTCTGTTCCTGAAAAACATATCTCATTCGGAAATGAAGACTGAACCGGTTTTGCACAAAATTCAATTTTATATCCAGAAATGGTGCTCAAAATCCACTTATCAGTAGTAAGCAATTCCCATTTATCTTTGCATGTGTCTAGAGTTCTCACCTGACCATTTGGGTGTGGCATTCTTGTCTTTGTGAGGCACTCTGTTGCCTGGTCTCTGATATCTTGTGTACCTGTTGTACCTGCCCTGGTTCCTGTAGGATCCTTGGCCTCGCCCGTACGGGCGTCTTTGGTAGTTTAAAGGGGCCCCGTTCATGTTGTAACCCCTGCCATAATTACGCCTGCTACTATAAGCGGCATTTCCAGTAATTGGGAGCCTAGCTGCCTCGTTCAACTCTCCCAGCCTTTTAGTTATGTCATCTCCGAACAAGTGCTGTGTAACAGGCATTTCCTGAGAACAAATGTTTCTGTACCTCGGGTAAAGGGAAGGACGCAGAGCATATCTCCTTTTTACTGACAAAGAGTACATAGCATTTCCCATCATTGCAACAGTGTCTGCAATCAAACTCTTGCATTGACTCTTTTCCTTCACCTCGTCAGAGAAGGACGTAACCACTTCAGCCAGCTTACAGATGGGAGTCAGCCCCGTTGCTAGAAGCTTCTGAACCTCCTGAAGGGCAACATCAGATGTCTGTGCCCTTTTAGGGAGTTGGCCCCAGATCTCGGAGTTAACTTTGGGAACTCTCAATAAATTACAATTTGCTGGTCTGGGGTATTTCTTCATAATCTCTGCTATTTTACCACTACTAGTCTACTTTACGACTACAGGCTCTATCAACAGCTATGGCCAGAGGTTCAGATATTTTAGGACCCATAATCTCATCATCCTCATTCTGTGGAATGTCCCAATATTCCTCATTATTTTGCCAAAAACCGCCCAGGTTTTCATCAGGCTCAAAAACACTAACAGAGTCATTACCACCTGCTAATGAGCTGGTATTATCGAATAACTCAATATCAAATCCCTCGAGAGCTTCTGCTTGCGCTTGTGAACCAACCGCATAATTTCTGACCGTAGGGTTAGTCTGGGTCGCATGCCCCTGTGTCTCATTGACAGTGTTTATATTGCAAGCAGCGGCGCTGTCTCGTTTCTCTGTCACAATATCGACCATATACGAGTTAAGTGAAGCCAACGACTTCTCCAGTTTACCCAGGCCGAGTTGTTGCTTTAATTTGGGTATATTGAGTGAAGAACTGTCGTTCTTGGCGATACGACGTCTGGTTGTTTTACGTGTGGCCTCATTCTTACCACGACTACCCCGGCCACGACCGCGTTTATTGTACGTATTTTGTCGTATTGCTCTGTCATATTCAGGTTCACTGACTTCGTCAGAACTACTTTTGTTTTTCTCCTCGTCTATTGACAATTCATCTGATTGGAAGAGCGACAGGACATCGTCCTTGTCGGTCGTGATGTAAACAAGAGAACGTTTCCACCACGTGGAACAACGCACTTACCTGTGGTCGTAGCGTAGTAATTATAGAACTGAACAGCATGTCAGTTGTAGCTGACGCTGCTAAATATCATTAAAACTTAATAAATCAACTGTCTTGTGTAAAGAAATTCTGCGCTAAGCATAAGCTTATACCACTGTGTCGTCTCCGACTGCTCAAAAAGAAAGATGGCGATTTGTGCACGTGCACGCGTTAAATACTACGCATTACTATGAATATTCATGAGGTAAAAACCTCTGAATGGAGATCGTCTCTCACTGGTCAGCGAGAATATGCTATGTGATACCCTCGTAAGCCTAGGGCTTAGTGTAAAAGAATGCATACGTTGCTACTCGTAAGCAGCACGCTACTCGCACCCTCGTCCGTGACTCCATTCGGCATTGTCAGCTGTGTAGCAATCTTTACAACCGTCAACCGAGTTAAACAGTGTTTTAAAACTCGTTAACATATACTTACAAAACCTTTTTACGGTATCGCCATTTCATTATTTATATTGCGAAAGCTTCATTTATTGAGTACGAACTCTACTGATAGAGTCGCTTTAATGTAAAGCTTGTCTAGGACAACTGGCTTCCAACGCTATTCATCACACGTAACACAGCCGACGTCACGCCAGGTAGTATTACCTTTGACTGTGTAATATCAAATATTAAATTTTTATTAATATGGCTGAATGCACGACGCATGGCAATTTATTTTCACTATGTCACCGACACTGAAAGCAGGAATGTCCCTTACCCAATACAATGTCTACTTTATGTACATGCTATCAAAGTCATAGCCCGAGTTTCCTCTGACCCTTACACCGTGTATATACAGACGGAATAGAACACCGATATTGGACTTAATGGTGTTTTGAGGTAAATAATTATCTCATTTATCCATATATGTAAGGTAGGTGTTATGTCACGCTCGCTCTTATTGTAATTGCGCCAAAATCTTAGCGACACCAAACGGTGTCGAAATCGGCTCATTCCCCGAACACCAACTCTGGTAAAGACAAAGGAAGGTGTTTATGTAGGAAGTTCTTTGAAGTTTAGTTATAGTCTGTTCTAATATGAAATACCAACTCGGGTAAAAAGAATACGGTCAGCTCAGGTATATGAATCAGATATAGTTTTCTAAATTCAAAGCACTATGATATGGAATATTTTACTAGTAATATTGAAATGAGAATATTAAATCAATAAATATAGACTCTATATAAAATAAATAATCAAATTTTTAAAGCACTATGCCTAATTATATATTTTGCTAATGATAATGACAATATCAGATATAAATAATAAAAAAAAATATAAATTGTTTTCTAAATTCAAAGCACTAATTTCAGATGTGAACTATTAATAATGACAATATCTGTTGACGATGAAGTCATAACGTTGACCTATGCATTCGCCATTCCGCTATGATAAACAAAAATATTTTCATTTACTAAACCTGAAACAGATACACACAAGAATATTGTTTTGCAAGAACTGATCTATAAAGTTATTATATGATAATCTAAACAAATCTGGAAAAAAGTAATATATGTATAGGTTTTTGTAAAAAAAATAGTACTAATTAAACCTGAAACAGATATCACAAGTATATTACAATAGTTCTGCAGTTATTGATCTTTATTGTGTTATATACTAATAACAAATATTTAAAAAAATCCAATACAATACAAATGTACATGTTTAGCTACTCTAAGTAAGATTAAATATAAACAAAAATGTTACTGCTAACTAAATATCAACATGAAACATAATTCAAATATAAAAGCAAAATATGATGATTTTCCAAAGTGTGCTTCAGTTTTATACACCATTTCTGAAACAGTTTGACGATCATCAATAATACAATGAAGTACAATAATATTTTATCAGCAGCTAATGATTTTCTGATCACCCAACAGGTGAGTTGATTTACCTGTGTTCTGATTTACCTGTGTTCTTTTCTGTAACAGACTATAACTCCCTATCAACACACCTTAATCCCTATGTAAACACCCCACACTAACCAGAGTTGGTGTTCGGGGAAGACCCCGTCGAAATCCATGTTTTCATATAGTAGTGCGCACTAATCCTACACGAGACGGTTCATTCCCACTCAGCCAACATGTTGTTTTTGCTATATAAACATGACCTGAGTTTACCTGTGGAAAATGTAGGTATAGTCTGTTTCAGTATAATAATAATAATAATAATAAATTAGTTTATTAAAGTGTCACGCATTGATCAACATAAAATACATTATACAATAAAATATACATAGTACAATGATCAACACCCAGCCAGTATGGTTGACTTATGAGACACTTAAAACAGTAAAAAAATTGTCACATATGTTATAATAAAAGTGTATCACCTAAAAGTCAATATATATATAGCTTAATGTACACAGACTACGGTATAGTATGGTCAAGACAAATATGTACATATATAAAAGTATCACAAAACTGAGGCTGAACTATTGTACGAATACATGAATGAGTGAAATTTCAATTATGACCCCTACAACTGTTGAAAGTTCAAATGTTCAAATTTCAGTAAGTGGAAGTAACGAGATCACGCATATTTAATTAACTCAATTATTACCGTATTTATTCTAGAACACATATGCTTATTTAAAGTTATTATTAAGTTATATATCCTTGACAATATCAAGAGAGGATATGAGCGAAAGTGATGAGGCAACCCAAACCTACAATCGCTCACTATCTACCCTACATATATTCAAATAATCAATTAAATACTTTTCGCCTATTGAAGAAGGATGAAATGTTACTTGCTACAGTTGGCTGGAGATCATCGTTTAACATAATACTTATGAATTTATTTTTATTGTTCATATCATGAAAACCGTCAATATGCTGAGCACATTTGAGAAAAAGAGTGTGTTCACATTCTACTAAGAAGTGTTCCTTGTCTTCAATTTTTTGCAGAGTACAAAATTTACATTGTCTATCTACCAGGGGTATGGGCGGCCTGGCGTACCGACCTGTCTCAACGGCCAATGGTAGCGATCCCGCGCGAAAAAGAGCTAAGTTACGTCTATGGATTCTGGGTATGTCAAGTCTGACGTACCGCTCAGTTTTAACATCGTTTTTAAAAGTTCTGTATGTACGAAGTTTGTTACCATTAGCATTGTTCCTATCGTCATATAGGGCATTATACCATTCAAGCTTGTCGTTATTGGCTAGGTTGGTAGACAAATGTCTCATGACGTAATTCGTAGATAATTCGACGTCGGATACCAGATTGTTCGGGTCAATGGCGTTACATAGACGTTGTACTGTGCTAAACCAACCTTTCCTTTGATTTGTTGTCCACATGAGAATTTTATTTGACAAACGATTTCTTCGAAGACGGCGAATTTTACATAAAAGTTACACACAAGCTACGTTTTGTTTATAAACAGAAGACTTCCACCCCATATCGCCTCTTGTGGCTATATTTGATGTGTACTTTCCAACCCCTAAGAAAAACCGACAAGCCTTATTTTGTACTGTGTTGATCATTGAGAACTGTTTTGTTCCCCATATAGCACTGCCGTACAATAAAATAGGTTCAACAACGGAGTTATATAATCGCGTAAAAACATCATACGTCATTCCACCACAGGCGATGAATTTACCGATAAGTGCTCCTAGGGCTCGACTCGCCGACTTAGACAATTCAGACACCGCTTTATGCATTTTCAAATGCTCATCAAGCCAAATTCCTAGGTATTTGTAGGAGTCAGTGATTCCAATATCAACTAGTCCACATTTGAATTGCACATCAGTTTGGGGTATCGAGGGGTTTCTGTAGTGAACAACTTTTGTTTTTGTTGGGTTAACTGATAACTTCCAATCGTTACACCAATCGGAGACAATATCAAGTAGAGTTTGTAGCTTGGTCGGGTCCGGGGCGATGATGGCAATGTCATCGGCGTACAGTAATAACGACAGCATGACGTCATCCAGCTGGATACCGCATTGAGCCGCGTTTATTTTGTCTGCTAGGTCGTTAATATACAATGAAAACATACTTGGTGATAAATTACATCCTTGTTTTACTCCGGATTCTACGCTGAACCAAGGGGTGAAGTTTCTATTTACTTTAACTGAACACTTAATATCACGATAAAGAGACTGTAAGGCTGATAAAAATCTACCATTTATGCCATAGCGGTGTAATTTGTACCACAGTAGGTTTCTGTTCACATTGTCAAACGCTTTGCGCATGTCTATATAACATACGTAGGTAGACTGCTTGCTGATTTTTCGGGTGTTGATGACAGAGTAAAGTGAGAATATATGATCCTCACAGCTGCGGCCTTTTCTGAATCCATTTTGCTCGTCACAAAGCACATCTTATCCACTTGGAGTATACGTATACATGGGACTCAAAGGTGACTAACAAGTGAAGAAAATGTTTAAGAATACCATTAAAGATAACATATACATTCATATGTACGTATTAATAACAAAATACATATAGTGATAATCTATTACTTATATTAATAATGATATTACACAACACTTAAGAAATGAAATAATGGAAAATCTTTTATAATTAAAAATCCACCATATACAGGTAACAATGATATACAGTGTACTTTCAATCAATTTTTTCTTGTTTTTCCCCTTTCAATTAGATATGATTACTATATTATAATAAGCAACAAATTATTACTAATTGAATTATTGTTTCAACAAAAATAAAGGTACATTTTGTTTTAATCACATAAAGAGTTAACGGCACAGACTTCAATGATATATAGTCAAAACTGTTGATAAGAGTATGTGTATATTACCAATAAAAAAAACAATCAATTATTATTCCCTCAAAATTAGAATAAACAGTATACACCTTGGTCCAAACATTTTACCAATTCCATTAGTTATTTTTCTCTGAACACTTACTGTACTTGACGTTCCTGAAAATAGATTATAGATTGCAATGACAAATGCCCAGATTAGGGTTGATTTCTTGGGGAATGGTAGGAGGGATATTATTTGGTCCAAGAGGGATTCAAATACGCTGTATTCAGTGAAGACAAGGCGCAATGGTAGATGCTATTGGAGATGTGTAGTACCGACAGTGTCCATACGTTGATGCAGCTTCACATCTTATCCACTTGGAGTAATAAATCCAGGATAATGACAATTATATACCCGTGTATTGTATACTTGTGTTTCCTGAACATTAACATTAAATTTCATAAAGGACCTAAGTGATTTTTATATACTTTGAGAAATTGAACTTGTGTATTCTAAACATTATATAACTTAACATTCAATTTCATAAAGTGACTTGAACTTGGATTACGATTGCTC
Source organism: Pecten maximus (assembly GCF_902652985.1). Classification (NCBI taxonomy): domain Eukaryota; kingdom Metazoa; phylum Mollusca; class Bivalvia; order Pectinida; family Pectinidae; genus Pecten; species Pecten maximus. The sequence continues at coordinate 8,553,664 of NC_047025.1, forward strand.
GTGTTAAAGGAAGTGACAATTATATAGACTAGTGTTTCTCTGAAGTAATAAGATTGAACTATTTATTACGTGAATAATTTCGTATATGAAGTCTGCATATATATGAGAACCGACGATATTTCATATTCAGTGATTACACAGTGACTTTGGTGATATTGTGAACTTTATCCGTGATTTCTAAGATTATACTGATTTGTACTTTATTACTCAATCAGTTTCCAGATCATACATGATTTGTTTTACTTGAACTATTAAAATGTCATTTAAAGTGTTTTGTTTTTAATTGTTTTCTCTTAAGTACATTATATATCCCTGTTATATATCACAATGAAACAGGTAACGTTGACTTAAACTTATTAATAATGTTTCCTTACAATATATGTAAAGGTTAAAATTGAACAAATGTATTTTCTGTTTTATCTATAAAACATTATAATTATAATAAAGTGTGAAATTTATAACAACGAAAGATATAGAGAAATGAAGAATAATTATTATTTTCACTAATTTATGAAAATTTGAGTTATTCTATTTTAATATTTTTTAATTGTATAAAAGTATTTGTGATATATGTTTAGTATATAGTATGCACAAACTGTTAACAGCATGTAGCACAGGTAATACAGGTAAAACCTGAGAATCAATTACTTCTCCGAAACAGGCTATAACTTACCTGTAATTAGTGCCTATTGTTCTCTATTGTTCCTACCCCTAATGTTAAAATAGGATATGTTGGCTGAGTGGGAAGACACCCACCAGACACGGTGTCAGGGCCAGAGGAAACTCGGGTTATCTAAGTCATAATAAGGACAATTACAGTGTTTAAATGGTTTTCATCACTGGAGGAATTAGTTTACATCAAAATCGGATTTCACTCTCAGAAACGACATGTCAGCTCGGTGGTACAAGGTTTGTTGTCATCTCCCCGCTCCATTATTATCTTCACGTGGTGCTCATCTAAAAAAAAGATGTCTTTATATAAAACTGTAACATGTGTGTTAAATACTTATTTTGACCACTTAGTTATTATTGACCACTTAGTTATTATATTAGTCAAACGTTTAACAAGAGTTGTTATCAGTAAATAAATATTCAATGTATGTGAAATTCTTTTCTTATTTTGTTTCAGCTCATTTAATTTTCATCTGAAGCGTAATCCAAGCCACACAGTGCAATCTACACCACTGGTCATAATTACAGGACTCAGCTTACACGTCGAGCTAGCATAATGAATTTCCTGATATTTGCAACGTTAATCCTTATTCTTTTTTGTACGGATGTATCGTCCTTCAAACGGACATCGCAGGAAGAGTGTTCTGTTTGCCGATGTCATAACGTCACTGCTGACTGTAGCAACCGGAACCTATCCAAAGTTCCGGTCCTGCGCAGTAACATCACGCGCATTTTCCTTTCTCGGAATAACTTCACTACTGTTACAAGAAATTTATTTGTGAACGTGAAAACGTTAAACATCACGACAATACAACTTGACTATTGTAACATAAAGCATGTATCCACGGACACATTTGCTGATTTCCAATGGCTGACTCACTTAAATATAAGCGGAAATAAAGAACTCTCGGTTCAGGAATTATCAGCTGCTTTGGTGAAAACACAACTAACGGAGTTGAATCTGGACGACGCTGGAATAGAATACATGTTTGTAGTTGTGAGTCCTTTAAGAAGTATCAAAACTTTAAGTCTCAAAACGAACTTCATCGAAAAATTCAATACAAGTGTTTTGTTAAATGGATTTCCTTCACTTCGAAGTCTAGATCTGACAAATAATAGGTTAGAAACTTTCCCGTTTACTGCCAATTTAAGTCAAATTGAAATATTGAACTTAACGGACAATAGAATAGAGTCTGGTCGCCTGATGTTCTGCTTGAATGGATCAGACCCCTCAAATAAGTTGAAGATTTTAAATCTCTCGTGGAACTATTTATCCAATATTTCGGTTTTCAAATCGGAAGGACATTGTCTTTCCCATCTGGAAAGATTAATTTTAAGCAATAATTATCACATTTTTAAAGTTCCCAATAATGTCTTTTCGCGACTTCCAAAGATTAGAAATATTCGACTGAAGTATGTTAGTGAGAGAACCGATATTGAACCGCTGGCTTTCAATGTATCGACTCTGATTGAACTCCATCTAACTACTAACGAGCAGCTTAATCTTCAGCCAAAACACATTAATATGTTCAAATTAACTCCAAACTTACAAACGCTGCATTTCACCAACGTTATTTTCAAAAATATAGCCGATAACCTTACAGATATGTTTTCCCATTTAGTTCACTATGAAAGATTTTAAAATCAAATACGGCATTGTCTGGGATGTGTCGTTTCTATCAACGATGACAAATTTGACAAAACTCGACTTGCTTGGTAACTATTTAACAAGCTGGAAAAAGGAAATATTCACGAATCTCCCTCTGAAAGAAATTATTCTCTCCAGAAATCAAATCGCAGTGTTTGATAAAAACATGTTCCCATCGCATATCACCGACAACTTAGAATATTTCGCCGCCTCAAGTAATCCGCTCCTTTGCACGTGTGATTTGTTGGAGTTCAAAAAATGGCTGGCAACTAATAAAGAAAAACTCAACGATCATTACCCACGATTATATACGTGTTTGTACCCGGATGTGTGGAAAGGGAAGACAATTGCCCAGTACGAACCCGATAAGAACGAGTGTTCGAATGGCATTGACTCTCTGGTTGTTATTGGTATTGGGCTGGGTTGTTTAGCAGGAGTGCTCTTGTTACTTGCAGTCATTGTGTACAAAGGGCGTTATCACATAAAACATAGGCTGTATCTTGTGCGTTCCTTACAACCATACCAACGTTTACCAGATGGCGACGAATTTGTGTACGACGCATTCGTCGCCCATCACATTGATAATAGACTCTGGGTCATAAATCATTTACTTCCTTTCCTAGAAAAACAACGGAAGTTACGCCTTTGCCTTCACGAAAGAGATTTCCTCCCAGGAAATTTCATCGCCGACAACATTGTAGACAATATAAACGTGAGCAGGAAGGTGATATTAGTGTTCTCTCGGGATTTCGCCAGAAGTGAATGGTGTCAGTTCGAGGCTACGACAGCTTATCAGAGGATACTTACTGAAGGAACATCATCTGTGGTGATCATTATGTTAGAGGATATCAGCCATCGACCCGTCAATGATACCATTCGGAACCTCTTGGATACTATCACCTATATTGAGTGGAACAATGAGAGGAACAACCGACCAGAATTCTTTCGGAAACTCTTTGATGCCCTCCAATGATGGATACATATTTTTCGGAATGTTTTTTTAAAGGGGCATTCCTTCGTTTGAATAAAGTTTAGGTCATCAAAATTAAACTTACTGGAAAATATGTTTTTCCCCAGTAGTAAAAGTTATAACCTTTTACATTAATAAAGCAGTTTTACTCTCAAGATTAACCAAAGTTCTTCGAGTATTAAGTCTTGAAATTCTTAATTCGACCCGAATTATCATTAATTACCGCAAGGACATACATGTACAGTATTTGTATACGATACGCCTTTTTCTTGTACATTTCGGCGTTAATTTCATTATATGTAGGCACAGACACTCATATGATCATCGTTCAGACATCAATAGAATATATGTATGATTCTGATGTCCAAACGAAAGAATGCCCCTATAAAGTTGTGTGATGCTTTCTTATCAAATGAAACGAAAGTACATCTGAAATGCTTATTTGGCACAAAAGCAATACATAACTTTCCATTTTTTTTTTTTTAATTTCAATTTCATTTCGTTTGGAAAATAAAATATGTTTTAATTCAGATTAATGCATACAGAACCTATAAAAAAGATTAATACAACCAATATCGTTTTTACAATTGTTGAAATTCTATACAGTGTAACAGTCTTAAAAACTATAGGAGACATTCGATATATTCGTCGAAGTCGAAGACTTCCGTCGGAGTGTTCTCTGCACACCAACCTATTTTTCAACAATATGTATAGGTTGTTTAGGTAACACTAGGAAATCAATTTATTACTTTTTCATAGGGTGAACATATTTTCGTCAATAGGCAGTAGTCTATATTCTGTTTCATAGAAGCTGTCTTTTTTAACCGTTCGCCCATTGAATTTATTTTAATCTATCTGATGGAATCATGATAATTTTGAAATCAAATTCTGGACATTCTAAAAAAAACCGGCAGTCCGGAAAACTCGTAATCCGGACGGTTTGGGCTGGGAACGAAGGTGTTCGGATTATCGCGGGTCCACTGTAATTGAGCAAAACTTGAATAGGTATATCCAAAAAATTATTCTTCTGGATATGTAAATTATGTAGAAGTAATGAAACTGGTGATGAGTTTCATTATATTTTAGAATGTCCAGAATTTGATATACAACGAAGAAAACTTGGTAAATACCACTGTGAAAGAGTTAAGATTTCTAAATACTCTTCTATTATGAACAGTTCAAGTACAAGAAAGCCCAGACATTTATATAAGTTTATGATATCAAATGTATTAATGACAAAGTCTATTCTGTGTAAATCAAAAACTACAATATATTTAATCGCTACCTGTGTTTTGGAACCGTTGAGATCATCACCCCATAACCGTATATAGCATTGCTGGGCATCAAGAAATAACCACAACCCTGTTGTAATAATAGCACCTGAGGTCGTTTTCCCATCCCTAGGGTCTTAGTTTCTTGGTATATCTTTGAAACCTTTGAGATATCCACCCCACAACCATATGTAGCATTGCTGAGCACCAAGAGATAAACACAATCCTGATGTAAAAATAGGTCATGAGGTCTTTCCTAACCCCTAGGGACTTCTGCTTTGATATATCTTTGAAACCGTTGAGATCCCCACTCCAATTGGTTTCATCAGTTTCTTTTCTGGGTAATATCTTTGAAGGGATTGATATCCCCACCCCATAACCATATACTTGTGTAGCATTAATCGACATCAACAAATACAACTTTTAACGAATTGAATATCATTTTGACGCTTTGTCGAATCCAACCATGTGAGCGATACAGGTCATCTGAGCCTCTTGTTGTATGGAAGGGTGCATGTATAGATTTGAGCATTGTTATAGTGTTATATTGTTATTATTCTGTAAGTTGCTGGTATCGAAAATGATTTTGTAACATTACTGTTTATGTTCAAATTTACGTTAAGCTGACGTTGTCACAAACGTGACTTCGATATGTCATGAAAAACACTGTAACAATATTGAAATAACGTTGTAATAACATGGTAATAACTTTTTATAGCATTGTAATAACATTGTATAACTTTGTAATAACATTGTAACAATACTGTTATAGCACTGTAATAACGTTGTAATAACCTTTTTGTAACGTTGTAATAGCATTGTAATAATATTGTAATAACATTGTTATAGCATTGTAAAAACACTGTAATAACTTTTTATAACATTTCATTAACTTCGAATAACACTTATAACGTTGTAATAACTTTTTATAACATTGTATTAACAATGTAACAACATTAAAATAACGTTGTAATAGCACTGTTATAACATTGTATACAATTTGCTATAACATTGTAATAACATTGTAATATCATTGTAATAACACTGTAATAATTTTTTATAACATTTTATTAACTTTGTAATAACATTGAATAACGTTTTATAACGTTGTAATACCATTGTAATAACACTGTAATATTTGTTATAACATTGTATTAACTTTGGTATAACGTTGTAATAGCATTGTAAAAACACTGTAATAACTTTTTATAACATTGTATTAATTGTGTTGTAACATTGTATTAACTTTTTAATAATATTGTAATAAAATTGTAATAAAATTGTAATAACACTGTAATATTTTTTTAACATTGTATTAACATTGTAACAACATTGAAATAGCGTTGTAATAGCATTGCATTAACTTTGTAATAACATTGTATTAACTTTGTAATAACATTGTATTAACTTTGTAATAACATTGTATTAACTTTGTGATAACATTGCATTAACTTTGTTATAACATTGTATTAACTTTGTGATAGCATTGCATTAACTTTGTTATAACATTGTATTAACTTTGTAATAACATTGTATTAACTTTGTGATAACATTGCATTAACTTTGTGATAACATTGTATTAACTTTGTGATAACATTGTATTACCTTTGTGATAACATTGTATTACCTTTGTGATAACATTGTATTAACTTTGTGATAACATTGTATTAACTTTGTGATAACATTGTATTAACTTTGTAATAACATTGTATTAACTTTGTGATAACATTGTATTAACTTTGTTATAACATTGTATTAACTTTGTGATAACATTGTATTAACTTTGTAATAACATTGTATTAACTTTGTAATAACATTGTAATATCATTGTAATAACACTGTAATAATTGTTTTATAACATTGTATTAACATTGTAACAATATTGAAATAGCTTTGTAATAGCATTGCAATAACATTGTATTAACTTTGTGATAACATTGTATTAACTTTGTAATAACATTGTATTAATTCTGCAATAATATTGTATTAACATTGTTATAACATTTTAATAGCATTGTAAAAAAACTGTTATAATTTTTATAACATTGTATTGATTTTGTTATAACATTGTATTAACTTTGTAATAGCATTGTAATAACACTGTAATATTTTTCTTATAACATTGTATTGATTTTGTTATAACATTGTATTAACTTTGTAATAACATTGTAATAACATTGTAATATCATTGTAATATCATTGTAATATCATTGTAATAACATTGTATTAACTTTGTGATAACATTGTATTAACATTGTTTTAACATTGTAACAACATGGTAATAACGTTTTTTATTTGTCCTTTTATGTTTATATACTATTATAATATAAGTTGTAACATTTTCGTAATACAATTTAATTGAATTTCGTACCTGTTTATGTATCTGAGATTTACCTGTTTTATACAAGACACCTTCAAACTTCGAGTAAATAAGTTTTTGTCTAAATTGGGTATGTATAGCTCATTTTCGTTATCATAACTTCAAAACATCAAAAATATTTCCTTGTATTTTGGGGGAAATAAGAATTGTGCATACATGGAAATTTGTAATATAAGAGGCACATTTCTCGACTTAGTAAAGTTAGAAAAAAATGGCATATACTCACTTCAGGCCATTTATTATCAAAAACGTCTATAAGAAATTGAACCGTACACTGAATATTTTCCCCGTCTTGGTTCGTTATGGCATTCTGTGTTCAGGCTGCAGACCAAGCGAGACAACTCTATTTTCATAACCCTTCAACGTATACTCCCGATATCAAAAGTGTTGAATTTGAAAGAAACGCAACTACCATTTAACATAAAATGAATTTAATATATTCATATTCGACCAAAGGGTATATTGATATGATTGGCATAGCGACAATTATGTACATTTTTTTTTTATAAATATCAATATATGTAACTAGTACAGTCATTCAAACGTTATTTTGATATACTCAGATATCTCGTTATTGTTTGTCTGTAAACAATGCTTTTCATTTTCTATTATATTTTACTTGAAGTGTTCATAATTAAAATATTATTTTACAAATTATTAAAAAATTGTAACATATGGATTTCGTTATTTATCGACTGTTTCGTTATCTCGATGTCATTGTCAGGTTAAGGACCAGTCGACTGTCTGTTATCTCGATGTTATCGTCAGATTAAGGACCAGTTAACTGTTTCGTTATCTCGATGTTATTGTCAGATTAAGGACCAGTCGACTGTATGTTATCTCGATGTTATTGTCAGGTTAAGAACCAGTCGACTGTCTGTTATCTCGATGTTATTGTCAGGTTAAGAACCAGTCGACTGTATGTTATCTCGATGTTATTGTCAGGTTAAGAACCAGTCGACTATATGTTATCTCGATGTTATTGTCAGATTAAGAACCAGTCGACTGTCTGTTATCTCGATGTTATTGTCAGGTTAAGAACCAGTCGACTGTATGTTATCTCGATGTTATTGTCAGGTTAAGAACCAGTCGACTGTTTCGTTATCTCGATGTTATTGTCAGATTAATGACCAGTCGACTGTCTGTTATCTTGATGTTATTGTCAGGTTAAGAACCAGTCGACTATATGTTATCTCGATGTTATTGTCAGGTTAAGAACCAGTCGACTGTATGTTATATCGATGTTATTGTCAGGTTAAGAACCAGTCGACTGTTTCGTTATCTCGATGTTATTGTCAGGTTAAGAACCAGTCGACTGTATGTTATCTCGATGTTATTGTCAGGTTAAGAACCAGTCGACTGTTTCGTTATCTCGATGTTATTGTCAGATTAATGACCAGTCGACTGTCTGTTATCTTGATGTTATTGTCAGGTTAAGAACCAGTCGACTATATGTTATCTCGATGTTATTGTCAGGTTAAGAACCAGTCGACTGTATGTTATCTCGATGTTATTGTCAGATTAAGGACCAGTCGACTGAATATTATCCCGATCGATTCTAACTGATAACAACGGACTGGTCGACCACCTGTTATCTCGATGCCAATACCTGACAAAGCCCAGCCGACTTCTCATTATCTCAATTTCAGTATTTACATAGTCTAGACACGAGCCAGTCGATTGTCCGGTTATCTCGATACGAATGAGTCGATTTGTCTAAATATCTCGATGTCACTGTCTGGTAACTGACCATTTGATTGTCTGGTGATCTCGATATCATTGTATGGCTCCAGACCAGCCATAGCTGTATACACGTTCTCTAAAAGATCTAGAAGAAATATGATACATATATTTCTAGAGTCAGATATCAACAAATTTCAGATATGGTCCCGTCAGTGGCTTGTAGACTTCAATCCCCAAAATCTGAAACTATGCTAATAAGTAGAAAACGAAATCCCTATTAACCACCCCTCTATATATATATGAACGATACTCCTATAAATAATGTATCTTCTCATAAGCACATGGGTGTGTTCTTCTCAGGAGATGGTCTTTGGTAGATCAAGTAAATTACTTAATTGCCAAAACTTCATCTAAAATCAATATGACATCGTTGAAATTTCAGTTAGACGGACAAACTTTGCAAACTATTTATTTCTCTTTTATAAGACCACTCCTTGAATATGCCGATATTGTATGAGGAAATATTCCCAAAGATTTGGAAAAAAATGATAATATTGAAGCTGCACGTATAGTAACTGGTGCAACAAAGCTAACCAGTACTGATACATTGTTCAATGAGGTAGATTGGACTAGTTTATTTGATCGTAGACAAAATCGAAAAATTCTTCAATATGATAAAATGTCCTATCAATATACTCCTCAATATTTATATGGTCTTATACCTAACACAGTTTCGGAGGGACATAACTATGATACAAGAAACTCGGACCAAACATTTGTCACTCCAATATTGTGCAAAACTGCTTTTTATAAACAATCGTTTTTACCCTCTAGGCCTACAATAGATCAATGGAATAAACCTCACGTTCGATCAAACCCATCTGTTTCTGCTCTAAAATCCTACCTCGATCAACAGTTAAGCAGGAAAATACCTATCCACTACACATTGAAACCCGAAAGGGTAAAATTGATCATGCTCGTCTACGAATGGAATGTAGTTCCTTAAACAGTTATTTATATAATAGAAATATTGTTCAATCTCCGCTTTGTCTGTGCGGCCAAGTTGAAAACGCTACCCATTTCCTTTTAGAATGTGCCAGGTACGACGACATAAGAAGGCAGTATTTATATTCCTTACCTTTTAAAATTACATGTACAACAGATATCTTACTATTTGGGAACCAGACACTTTCACTACAAGAAAATAAGGTCATCGCCTTAGCTTTTCAAGATTATATACTTAAAACAAACAGTTTTTTATAAAAAAATTATTTATCCCAAAAGCATGTTTTTGTACTTAAAGTCACGTTGTTTGAATCTTTACCCCTTTTCCTTTTCTTTTCCTTGCTTAAACTTTTATTATTCATTGTTATTATACGGCCTTATATGGCAAATAATATGATGCCCATCCTCAATATATTTGCTGTTTATGATAAGGTGATATATTTACATAAGTGTCTGAGACGCTTGTTTCTATTTCCTATTCTGTACATTCAATTTTGTAACTATATATGTTTTGAAATGCCTGAATAAAAGAAAGTTTAAACCAATACACATATTTTGTCTAGATGTTACGTCAGTAGGCCTTACAATTTTCAAAGCTGCATAAAAATTCTGAAAGACACGGTATACATAACCGCTTAGGATCTTAAATGTGCGACAACGCTCGGTCGCTAAAACATTTTCCATTTATCGGGTCAAAAAGTATTAAGATTGCGTAATAAAAGATTAGAATTAAATTCATTACGATAAAATCTCAAGGTAGAAACAATAGCCTATAAACTCCCCATAATATAATGGCTTTAACACCTAAATATGTCATTGTACAAAATCTGCGCAGTGAATGTACTATGGGAGATAACTCCAGTTGTTTCGTACCGACCATGACGGTTTTATTATGAAGGTTTCACAGATCATATAGTTTAGTGTATTTCAAAAAGTATTATAACAACAATCATTTCTAAACAGTCTATAACGGGGGTTGGAATATATATATATAAGATACGGTAAGTGTAACTTGATGTCAATAATAATAACTTAAAGATTTTTTATTATTTTCTCATGATAATTGTAGACAGTTTAAACTAATTAGATGTGAATAAGAATTCACATACAACTTGTCATTTAGATATTGAAGCTTAATAATATGTAATTTGATTTGTGTCTAAAATAAGTTTAAAATATTAAAAACCAAAATGAAGCAGTTTGTTATCTATCACAGCAGAAGTGAAATGTATGAGGATTGGGGTTGTCGAATATTACCGTATATGTCCCAGTTGTCTGCTAAGATCCGACACATTTTAGCATAACAACATTATCGTCGAAATACGATGGCTGATTGATAAGTTGTGAGCCTCATATTGAAGACTTTGACTTTTACCGGACATATTGTTTTATTTTTCAACATTATCCCCTTCAGTATCTATACACTTTTGCCAGCGCTGTTTAAGGGCCTCAATTGCCACTTTTATAGAACTCCTTTTCTTGGCTGTTCAGAAAGTCACCCACTACATGTTAGGGTAAGAGTGCCTGGAATAGCTGTTTTCAGTTTTGGTAATAGTTGAAAGTCTGATGGAGCGAGATCAGTTGAATAAGGCGTAATGCTCAATCAATTTAAAGCCACAATCGTGAATGGCAGCCATGACAATGACAGACTCTTTCACCCTAATCCTAACCGTAACCGATCTTGTCCATTTTACAAAAGCCGCTTGTCTTGTTTACTTTAGAGTGCTACCTCTTCGACATAAACTACCCAAATTAGACCAGTCCTTGGGTACACGGTCTTATCAAGTCAGAGAATAGTAGGACTCCAAAAGAACATCCTTGAGTACCTCCTTCAGTACGAGGTTCATAATTAATCAATCAGCCCTCGTAGTACTACTTATATTTCTAGATGAAGCTATCAATATCATTGACAGCTATTTGTTTCATATTTTGATAGAGACCCTCTCACATTTTGGAATTCTAACATTCCGCAATACTAGGTACAGGTACGTGTACCACAGTGACTTGGCAGGAATTCACAATCCATCGGTCCATATATATTATATTTAATATATATAATACACACATATATATAATATATGTACCGTGGATTGGGGATTCTTGCTAAGTCCCTGTGTTAAGTACTAAACGTATTCCGTGTCACGGGGTATTTCATTACGTCACAAAAGGCTGACCTGTGAAGAAAGGTGTTGACCTTGTTTAGCGGCGGCGACACAGACAAGTGTGGTGTCAAACACAATGGCGGGGCACTTAACGCCGCCTGCCCCTCTATATGAACATACATATGTATTATTATATGATCAGACATAACAGGCAAATTTAAATCTGCGGGTGATCTCCTCAGGAAAAAAACAGTCATTGACGACGATTGACGGATGCCTGTTCATAAACTGGTTACAATTGTATTTTCTATATAGCAATATATCTAAAAACATGGGTCGCTTTCTTTTATTGCAGCCCGAACGATCTAACCAGTCGTTATTCTTATATACCTAAAAGAATTCCTGTGTTATTAAGAAAAACATTCGCAGGTTCCTCAGGATGTTCGTAATTTAAGATATAAAAATTACAGAAGGTCGATTTTTCCACTTAAATGAAAGGCCCCGGGTCTCAACTTTGGCCTCGGAATGACGTCACAACCAGGTTTCTAATAAAGGTTTCAAGTTAGAAAGAGGACATCTTTCAAAACGACGCATTTTTTTCACCTCCAAAACTATACAGAAGAAAATTGTGTTATTTCTTTTAAATAATCTAGAAATAGCCAAAATAAGATATCTAAATTTGAATTCCATAGAAATCTTCTTACATGTCCTTAAACACATTCATATATTCAAAACAGGGGTCTTGAGTGTTTAATAAATTAAAATCACGACAATTTAATCAATAATTAGCTTTGGGGTCCTCATCCCAGCAAATTGCCATGTATTTTTCGCCCGTCATATTTCCCCCTAAAGGACCCCAGTTGGTACATTTGATTTGCAACGATCTGAGTAGAGTTTAGCAATTTACTTTTCAATTTGTCCCCCATCCATTTTTATTTTATTTTAAACCTTATAATGTTTGGTTTTATGTAACGCATTGTGACCCGGATGTATATAGCGAGGGAGGGGAAACGCCCATTTTTTTCGTGTCGTGTTTCTCCTGTGGTAGCGGATAGAAAAAATCGGGTCAATTAACGGCATTTTTGTACCTGAAAGCACTTTTTCTACAAGTGAAAAACGCATTAAAATATGTTTTTTTTGGCCTGAAGAAATAACCTTGTAAAGACTTTTTTATATAAAACGTTTTAGTACTTTCAACTTTTCACCGCGTCGCGATCGAGTAAGTGTGTATATTTTAGTTGTTTTTCTACCACCTCTACAGCCTTGAGCTCTAACAGGCTGTTTCCACTTTAAAAACAGCTAGTCAGAGCTGATATGAAGGCAAGTAATACACTTGTTGACGACTAAGGAGCATATATTTAGAACGTATCAATAGCGTTTTAAATATAATTAATGTTTAAAAAATTAAGCAAGATGAGTCAGTATTAGTAATATTAAATTGACAAAAAAAAATATCTTCCAATCAACAAAGTTATGAATAAATTCTTGTTTATATATACTTTTTCTTCGTAATATTTGGACGCGTCAATATGATTTATAAGTACTCAAAAATTGCTTCGTTAATTGGTAATCATATACCATAACATTGCACTTATCCTAGCAAGTATTTTTTTTTCCTAAGCGTGTTTTTACACAAATATTTAGGTACAACGTGTAGAGGTTGTCCGTCACTGCGGTCATTGTGGCTGAAGGTGACAAACACCTTTTCACGAACAATATACACATAGTCACAGTCAATATTGTCGAGTCAATTGTTGAAATTAACACTCTTTGTTGTGTCGGTATCTGAACTAACTGCTGTGCTTTTCTGAACATTCTCCCTCCCGCGTTTCACATTACAAATGTCTCGTACATGTACGGACAACCAAATCCACGCCTACTAGACAAAGCCTATTGGTTTGATTCGGGTTCTTCAAAAACACAACCAAACCATCAAATGCACTTCAAAAACGAAACCTCTCTTCCACATTAAGGGTTGCGTATCCCTGTCTCATCCTCGCAAAAAAAAAAAAAAAAAAATCACAAGACACATTTTTAATGCACGCTTTCTGTCAAAACTGGTCTGTTAAAAAACGGTTATAATTTGAACGTAAAACTGTTTATGATTTTTTGGTTTTTTTTGTTGTTATTTTTTGTTATTTTTTTTGCATCATCGTAGATGTTGAATAACATTTTATGAAAAAAGTTAGTGAGCTTACTGTGCATCTGGCACAAATCTTTAACTTGATAAATATGCAGAGACTGGCTAAAAGTACAATTCATTCAACTTTTTTTTTTAATTCATGCTAAAAAAGTAGAATTATTAGTTTACGTTTATAGAATTAACAAATTATCTATCTAAAAATATTGGTTTTTAAGTATACGAGACTCCAATCGGAAATTCCCTTAAAGGAAGAATACACGCAAAATACCGGAGTGATATCCGACACAGGGATTTCACTCAAATTTCTAATCCCTGTTCCTGGTCATATAAGTGTATATTTTGTATTATAAAATGTTCTTAGTACACACTTGCTTTGGAATTTAATCGCGTCACGTCCCTGTGATCCCGATTGTGAGGAATTATTCCATTGCATACCCGCAACACGAAAACACGATAAAAAAGAATTGTTATACATGTAGATGATTCAGCCTGTTTAAAAAAAATTAAAGTGGATTACTTCCAAATTAAACACCATATGCTGTTAAAATAACGTTTTATCCTTTGGAGAAATTGCAATAATAAAACCAAAATTGCTCGAGTATTGTTAAATTTTCCAAGTAGTTGAAACAGACACCGGTATTACTTATCCCAAGTTGAAAATCTAAACTGTCTGTCGTAAGCTATCTATATGTAATTCCAAGCACTGAAGCTGCGGACGTGTTTGCTCACACACACACAGCTTACACACACACGAACCTAACGTCTACATGTAAATATATCGTCTGGCGAGGCCAAGACTGTTAGCGAGCCTTCTTTGTCTGGGGCGACCGTCCACCCGTGAAGGGCGTATTTTTTGTCATTGGGATGAACTTATCTTTATTCGGCGTATCGCTTTTCCATCGAGGTGCTCTCGTTTTAAACCAGACGCAGTTCAGTTTACGGAAGAAGTTATTTGAACGCGAGAGCCTGTTTACACATTTTAAATGTATTCATGCGAGGGAGAAATAATCCCAACTTTAAGATTTTTTGTTTTGGATTAAGTGAACGGAAATTTACCTATTCTGGATTTATACGTTTTGAAAAAATAGTGAATAAAAAGTGCAATGGGTGATTATATCGAAATGAGGTATGTTTTTTTAAATGCCTGACTGGAGTAAAATCTTCAACCAGCGCCGTGGAGCCAAAATGGGGCATATATGATTTCAAACAGGTAAGTGATAGACAAAACACACCAAAAGATAATTTTATATCATTTATACTGATAAAACACTTGAACAGCGATTAAATGAATATTTTGATGTTTCGATATTGGTATACAAATATATTTATTGAATGTTAGATAAACAGTTGATATATGCTGTGCCCTGTTCATATTAGTCGCATTGCCGTATACTGTAGATCATCGGTCGTGTATCTCAATAGTGCGATACGGAACATACATTATGTTGAAGAATATGAATATGAATTTCATTTGTGCTTCTGGAAAAGAATATACTTGATTATATGTTTATTTTGTAAATAAGGACATGTACATCTCATATAAATTTTGAATTCAGAAAAAATAATTGATAACTTTATTCTAATATGAAAAATCGACGAAAGCTAAACTTGTTTCGCACGACCAGAATATGCAAATTAAAACCATTTATTCACTTTGATATTCTTAAATCAGTTCGTTCATCAGACGTGAAAAATTACGTCAAGCTTTTAGTTTCATTATTAGAGCCCGTGCTTAACCAAACAAACTGGCATGTACTGAGTAAGTAAAATCTTATCTAAACTGCGACAGTGTTTGTCTTAGTTGGAGCTGAACGTCCAGCAAAAACCGTGTTTGTTAGTCTCTTTATTATTTTCATTTTCGAGTGGATTGACCACTCGTTCGTATTTAACTACTGTGTAGCAAATATTTGTCTTTATTTTTCACGGCCTAACGAGCAAGCAAGGCCAATGTCCACTACCCGGCCAGTACTGACCCTCGTGTATATATTCTAACCAGACGGCTCTCTTTGGTCACTAGATTGTCCACCGATACCCTGTTTGACCCCCGAGCTTATAAATATAGAATAAATTGTTCAGTGATTATATTAGTAATCGCATCATTTGGTCGATACTGTAATTTCGTCTGAGTCACGTGACAAGTATGTTACAATCCCACATTTCAAAGCAGTTTTGACTCACCGTTTACGTCCATATTAAGCGCTAAAACCATTGGGTTAAGTCGTCCATGTCAAACATTTCAGAGACTGATGGTAATGTCCTATAGATTTCGTTGTTGGTGTTTTGCCGTTTGAATTTTGGCGACGTGTAGGTTCGTGCGGTTTTTTGTGGTGAAAGTGTTGTTTCGTATTTTACGGCTGGTGGTGTTGTTGATGTTTGTGGTGTTGTTGATGTTTGTGGTGTTGTTGGAGTTTGTGGTGTTGTTGATGTTGATCTTATGTATTTTGGCGTTAGTGTTGTTAGTTGTGGTGTTGTTGGAGTTTGTGGTGTTGTTGGAGTTTGATCCTGTGTATTTTGGCGTTAGTGTTGTTGGTTGTGGTGTTGTTGGTGTTTGTGGTGTTGATGGTGTTTGTGGTGTTGATGGTGAAGTCGATGCTTGGCGTGTTGTTAATGTTTGCATTGTTGTTGATGTCTGGGGTGTTGGGCATTTTTGTGGTGATGTTGGTGTTCGCTGTGTTGTTGATGTTTGATCCTGTGTATTTTGCGTTTGTGTTGTTGGTTGTGATGTTGATGATGTTTGTGATGTTGTTGATATTTGAAATATTTGTAGATTCGCTGGTGTTGATTCGTGGAAAATTTGCGTTAGTGTTGTTGATGTTTGTGGTGTTGTTGATGTTTGTGGTGTTGTTGGTGTTTGATCCTGTGTATTTTGCGTTTGTGTTGTTGGTTGTGATGTTGATGATGTTTGTGATGTTGTTGATATTTGAAATATTTGTAGATTCGCTGGTGTTGATTCGTGGAAAATTTGCGTTAGTGTTGTTGATGTTTGTGGTGTTGTTGATGTTTGTGGTGTTGTTGGTGTTTGTGGTGTTGTTGTTGTTTGTGGTGTTGTTAATGTTTATGGTGTTGTTGGTGATTGATTCTGTGTATTTTTGCGTTAGTGTTGTTGGTTGCGGTGTTGTTTGTGTTTGCGGTGTTGTTTTGGTGTTGTTGGTGTTTGCCCTGTTATTGATGTTTGTTCCAGTGTATTTTGCGTTAGTGTTGTCGGTTATAATGTTGTTGGTGTTTGCGGTGTTATTGATGTTTGCGGTGTTTGTGTTTGCGGTGTTTGTTGTTGTTTGATCCTGTGTATTTTTTGCGTTAGTGTTGTTGGGTGTGGTGTTTTCGGTGTTGTTGACGTTTGCGGTGTTAGCGGTGTTGTTTGTGTTTGCGATGTTGTTGATGTTTACAGTGTTGTTGGTATTGATGGTGACGTTGATGTTTGTGGTGTTGCTGATGTTTTCTATGTTTGTTGATTCGCTGGTGTTGGTTCGTGGGTATTTTTGTGTTAGTGTTGTTGATGTTTGCGGTGTTGTTGATGTTTGCGGTGTTGTTGATGTTTGATCCTGTGTATTTTGCGTTTGTGTTGTTGGTTGTGATGTTGATGATGTTTGTGATGTTGTTGATATTTGAAATATTTGTAGATTCGCTGGTGTTGATTCGTGGAAAATTTGCGTTAGTGTTGTTGATGTTTGTGGTGTTGTTGATGTTTGTGGTGTTGTTGGTGTTTGTGGTGTTGTTGGTGTTTGTGGTGTTGTTAATGTTTATGGTGTTGTTGGTGATTGATTCTGTGTATTTTTGCGTTAGTGTTGTTGGTTGCGGTGTTGTTTGTGTTTGCGGTGTTGTTTTGGTGTTGTTGGTGTTTGCCCTGTTATTGATGTTTGTTCCAGTGTATTTTGCGTTAGTGTTGTCGGTTATAATGTTGTTGGTGTTTGCGGTGTTATTGATGTTTGCGGTGTTTGTGTTTGCGGTGTTTGTTGTTGTTTGATCCTGTGTATTTTTTGCGTCAGTGTTGTTGGGTGTGGTGTTTTCGGTGTTGTTGACGTTTGCGGTGTTAGCGGTGTTGTTTGTGTTTGCGATGTTGTTGATGTTTACAGTGTTGTTGGTATTGATGGTGACGTTGATGTTTGTGGTGTTGCTGATGTTTTCTATGTTTGTTGATTCGCTGGTGTTGGTTCGTGGGTATTTTTGTGTTAGTGTTGTTGATGTTTGCGGTGTTGTTGATTTTGTTCCTTTGCATTTTTGCGTTAATGGTTTTCGTGTTTTACTGTTTATACATTCCTTTGTAGCTCTGATGCCCAACCCCTTTCAGACGTCAAAAGGCCACATTGAGCCAAATCTCAAACCTATAATTCCGACACACTCTACTGGGCTTGACGTAGTAAAGGTCTCGTGACATTCCGGAAATATATTACCCTAAAAAGCTTCCATTGTCAAAGTCTAATATAAAACTGATATTATCTATTTTTTTCTCTCTCTCTCTTCACAGTCGCGTTGAGTATGATTATATCGCAGGTCGTTCTGGCCTGTATTTATGTATCATCACAGAGTTTCATACACTAGTCTATACGGTTGCAAAAAACCACAACTGGAAACACAAACAAAGTTTCCACGTGGCCACATATAAATATTATCCTGTATATGCTTTTGTATAGCAACTGCACGTTGGATTTTTTTGTTCTTGTTTATGTTTTCTCTCTTAAGTTTTAAGCTTTGAAATGTGAATCCTAGTTGAACAAAAATGTTTTTCCTTGCCATTTGGATCCTACATCCATTAACTGTCAAATAACTCATTATAAGCGCAGGACCGAGTATCTAACGTGTTTTAAATGATAGCGATAACAGTATAAATACATGATAATGTAAATAACCTTCTGGGAAAAAACTACGAAAGACCACAAGTGAATAGTACCTTGAGGACGAATTAGGATATACAACATATATCGATTAATGAATATAAAACTACACCGTACAACAAGTTCGTCCTTCTAGGACTCGTCAGTGGTGCTAAGATACAAAACGGCAAACTTAGAATAGAATATAATCAAGTGGATTTTGGATAATTTCAAAAGAGCATATACATAATAAAAAAAGAGGGCAAATTATAAACAAGATGTCGATTTGGATGGAGACGCATGAAAATATTACAAGGTGAATAAGACCAGGTGTTCCGGAAAAGTAAACGTCTTCTGCTTCATCGACCACAACCGCCATACAAATCTAGGTCACGACGACAACCGCCATACAAATCTAGGTCACGACGACAACCGCCATACAAATCTAGGTGACGACGACAACCGCCATACAAATCTAGTGAGGAAAGGTAGTTTTGAATTAAACTAAAAATTGTTGAAAAACAAAAAAACAAAAAAAAAAAAAAAAAAAGATTTTCAAAATGTTTTTCCATACATGAATCAACTATTCTTTGTTTAAAATGTAAAATACTTTAAATATTACATTGGTAACCATTCTCATTCCACTATAATCTGAGTCACGGATGATAAACGAACTGATATAGGCTAACTAAATAAGTATTTACCCTTTTAACATCAACTTCTACTGAAATCAGAATACATCACAAAGGATGTTGATTAACATTATTACATATCTGTGATGTTTTAGACAATCATTGTATTAGATATGTCTAGCTATAAAGTTCGTTGATGGAAATGTTGTTTTCGTCTCTGTAGTTGTCTTGGTCGTCTTTGATGTTGTTATTGTTGTTGTTGTTGTTGTTCTGGTTGTGTGTCGTGTACGTAAAATATTCAACCAAATTTACATTTCTGTTGAAATTGAAGAGAGAAAAAAAAAGGGTGGGGGTGGGGGGTGTTGTCATCAAAGCAAAAACTATATGGTAATAATGGAGAATTTGCATTTTAAGAGAGTGACGTCACAGATTTCAAGAACCTATCTATGTCTCAAAATAATTCGTTCGATCTCTTGTTTTTATTTTAGGAAATGATGCAGTAACTCTACGAATGATATGCTTATGACGTCAGAGTTTTGAATTTTATGTGTGAATTTGAATTAATCCAGAAAGATGGATAACGACAAATGGTGCTTTTTTGGATTTTTAATGCTATCTCTTCTCCTGACATATCAATGTCAGAGTGTGTTCCGATGGATCAAAGGCGATAACTTCTCGAAAGTTCAAAATCAGATGGATCTTATCGAGAACTCGGACTGCAGAGCTAAGTCAAAAGCGGATCTTACCTTACCCAGGAATACTGTTTCTCAAATCCCCAAATTCAATGAACTTAGGAGTAAGATTTATTACAAAAATAGAACGGCTTTGGTTCAGATGCACAATATGGCGCTAAACCGGGCCATGTTCTATAGCTACATCATGCAGAAAATGAACAGTTCCGAGTCATTTAATATCCAACCAAATTGGTTACAGATATTTATGTCCGTGACTGCTGACATGAACGGAAACAAAGATGTTTTCAACGGTAGTATGGTTGCTTTTGATAACAACTGTTACTATCCAAATTGGATGACGAATTTAAATTTCAACAACACGCTTCCGCTGTTTGCCGCCAAATCTTGGCGAGCAGACGACACTTTTGATATGGGCGTTATCTTGAGAGAGCCAACCGGAAGGACGAATGTTGTTAAGGATATTGGTTCCGGTACAAACATGAACTATTCGAGTGAAGCGTACAAGATGAGCCCTTGGTACCAATTCTGGCTTCCGGATATAACCCCTGATGAAGATTCGACTCTAAAATTCACATATTCCGTAAAATTAAAATATTCCAATGTTACGGGTCAATTCATCCATGACGAATTCGAGACAACCAACTTCTTCGGTCCCAACTCTCCCGGACAGAGCGACAAGGATGAACGACTCCTTCCTGTACGGTTTACTGATCCGTACTTTGACTGTGGGGATTCGAACTATTGGATTTTAAGTGCAGCAGCCCCAATTGTAGACTACATGCCGAGATATTCCAACTTCACTCATCTGCGAAGACCAAGGTAATTAGTTAAAGTAACAAAACATATCATAATGAACACAAAGAGTTTTTTTATTAACTCAAGTTAAGACCTAAGTTATTGTAGAAGGTATTGTTTTCTAGATAATAAGTTTACTCTATTTTTGAGAAGGCTTTGATGTGTTTCATTCATTCTGCTTTGCTCTCAAGTTTGGCGACCCCGAAAATTTAAATACTCCTAAACTACTTTAACAGTAAATAGTTAAATAAACATAACATCTAATTCCCTAAGACCATTTCACTTTAGTAAATATATGATGCACACATTTTAAATCGATACCACTATTGATGAAATTTAGATGTTTAGAGGAAACCTTGGAGATTAAACAAATACAGGTAAAGCGTACCCCAATAACTTTTTTTAGAGGGGAGGGGGGGGGGGGGGGGGGGGGGGGGGGGGTCTACCAGTAAACCTTACCACACAATTAAACCTTATGGGCTAATCATCCATTAGCCGATCTTACCACCCAGTAACTTCTAACTTTCAAATGACTTCATAAAAGCCACCCGAGTGAATATCACCTTTCATTATGAATAATGTAGTAATAGACAGCGTGTAGGCCGAATAATGAATATACATTAACCATACAGCTGTTCTATAATGGCAGACATTGGCGTACAAGCTCTAGCATTAAAACATCTCATTTAAAATCTAAAAAAAAGTGAAGGTGACTGTGCCCTTGACCCAACAACCTTGAAACTCCATATTGTTCACGATATTGTGGTCCTTTATACTTGCGTGAAATTTGAACAATATCGGTAATGTCGCTAGAACGCAGACAAAGGTTTTCTAAAAATAGTAACATTAACCTTGACTTTGAATCACCCTGAAACTCGAAATTGTCGAAATATTTATGGTCCTTTGTTAGAGCGTGAAGTTTAATAAAAAAAATCCTCAATAGTAAACTCAGGTATCTTGAAACTTGAAATAGTCGAACTTTTTATAATTGTGTGACGTTTTCGCAATAAATTAGTGATCAAATATGTTATCCTGTAAAATGCTGGTAAAATTCGAAAAAAATCCTGAACAAAGATACAGTGTCATAAACGCGGTACATACTTTTGGTTTGCTTGGGTTTAACGTCCTATTAACAGCCAGGGTCATTTAAGGACGTGCCAGGTTTTGGCGGTGGAGGAAAGCCGGAGTACCCGGAGAAAAACCACCGGCCTACGGTCAGTACCTGGCAACTGCCCCACGTAGGTTTCGAACTCACAACCCAGAGGTGGAGGGCTAGTGATAAAGTGTCGGGACACCTTAACCACTCGGCCACCGCGGTATATACACGTCACTGGAAATTCCGAACTTTGAATTTACATGAAAAGTGTAGAGCCAAAAAAAACCGCAAAAGATAAAATCATTGCGTTCTGGACACGCTTACGCAAAGAAACTAGAACAAAACCACATATTATAATAGTATCCATCGAAAATAAATAGGGTCGTAAATTTTGTAGTTATATGCAACAGGGGGTTCTAATTTAAAGAATAAAGAACAAAATCTCTGAGTATGCAGGTTGTCCATAAAAACTAAGCCCGTAAATCTTAAATTATAAAGAGCCAGACAATATCTTGTGTCTGGACAAGAGGTTTGTTGGGTTACTCAACTGCTTCACAACCGTATCATTGCACGAGCCGTCTGTCTCCGGTCTGTATAGCGAGGATAAGTGTCGTTAACTGCAATTTAATGTAGCACTCCAGGGAAGAATGTATACTTTTTTTCAAACTATCGGTTCCCTTGTGACCTTAAACATTCCTTGTAAGTCAAAATGAATATAATTTTGTAAACGTTTAGCAACTCCATATACAATATGTCTGAATTATCCTGAAAATACCATTATTATTATGATCACTCTCCGTCTGTCATATACATTGTATTCATCTAATTGTACGTACTTGTATGCATTTATATCTATACACATGTTGTAATTTTCTCTTATGGGCTGAAAGGCCTAAGGAATAAACTTGAATTGAACTCAGAACGGAAACTTCATACCATTGTCGATGCTTTAAAATTCTATTTTGTCATAGGATAGTCATACATGTCATTCGTCAGGGCATGGAAAAACTCGCGTATGAAGCAAATTTACTTTATTGGAAATGCATATACTAATATAAGCGCTTTCTAGTACAATTGAATTAGACATTTACATTCAAATACAAAATACTTGTTTAAACAACTTTGGGCTAAATGTGTCAAATATGAGCCTTATGATGCTAAAAGGTCTCATTGTCACGCTAGACAAAATCTGACTTAATATTCTTATTGTATCAAATGATCGGTTAAACATTTTTGAATCTCAGTTTATTTGTATAGAAGGCTCATATTTTGATTTTTTTTAAAATCTTAAACATAAATTTAGCTTTACTCCTGCTCGTCTGACAAATTTTCAATGGCGTCTAGATTACGTTTCATATTTATAACTAGTCTAATAAAGAAAAGTTCATCCTAATGCTTGACAGCACATAGCCATGACCTATATATTCATTTCCATTGCTCTGTTAGATCACTTAGAGTAAAGGTGATCGTACCTCTGGGTGTCATCTTCTATTCATTGTCGTGCGAGAATAAGCTGAAAAGAACATGGCCATCTGACATTTGTCCATTTAAGAACATAAATATATATATGCATCAGTGTAAAATCAAATCGACGGGGTTTTGCCTTTATATACACACAAGCGTTTTTTCTTTATTGGAATAAAAATGTCTGAGTCGGCAATCTTTTAAGACGTTTATAGGGTAACTTAATGCCATTATGTGCCCTAGGTAGCAGACAGTCATTATACCTATAGTTCGCTTGTACTGTCGACTACAAAAGCTGATCCTACGTACATATTGTAGTTATAACTTTAATCCTGATAACCATAATATAGTTTTTATAACTTGTAACAAAATGTGTCTATCATTTTTAAGGGGCTCTGATTCTCTTGGTCAGAATAAAATCGAGAAAAATAATATATTGAAAATGAAAATTAAAGGATACAAATAAGAGTCCGCATAATAATGTTCACAAAAAATAAATAAATAAATAAAATAAAAAAAGAAAGAAAGAAAACAATAAACAACCTTTATATTATGTTCGTACTCCTTCTGTCACGTGCTTCTCCAGTGAAAACCGCTGATGTTCGCCGACTCTACTTAATAATAAATCTAAAAATACATCCTGTATGAAATACTAGCAGATTGAATCACTACAGTAAATCACATAACTATTGCTTCGAAACACATTTCATTTAAACCACTGTTCATTGCTTAAATGAATGAATTCAAAACTAATGGAAAATGTAATTCTTTGCGTTCTTTACATTTTCAGCTCCTCTCGTCCTAGTTGCATATTTCTAACATAACACACACTTACAGGTTACGTCTGAAACATTTTTTTCAAAACAAATGTGGTAGAATACTGTTTTTTTTCGTACGAATGATGGGAACTAAGTAATATTGTACCTTTAAAGCGAGATACATATCATTCGACGGGGAAAAAGTTTGCATTTGTGAAAGCGGATAAGAGGAAACGCTATTGCAGCGTTTAAGTGTTATAAAGACCCAGACTTATATAATCTAGCGCCTTATTCTACAGATGTCATGCATGACTGACCACTAGACCATTGAGTGATATAATCTAGCGCCTTATTCTACAGATGTCATGCATGACTGACCACTAGGCCATTGAGTGGTGCAAACTGCAATATGAAATGATGTACGTTAACAGGATGAATATGATTATCCCACTTAGATAAAAGTAGCAATAATGTACAAAATGTTAAAAGTTAGTGTTTCTTTGTAGCATCGCTGGGAAAGATAAAGTACTGTATTGTTGTTATCATAATTTAACATTTGAATCAAGCCAATCAAAATGAATGGATATTTTAAAGTTTGTAAAATAGCCGATAAAAGTACCCGTGTTATTAAGTCAATCAATTTTACCTGTACGGAACTTAACTAATATCAAACCTTAACTCAAAGTATATTACTTTATCTCGAGGTGTAAAACCTTAACTAAAATGATGCAACTTTATATCTCGAAGTGTGAAACCTTAACTCCAATTATACAACTTTATTTCGAAGTGTAAAACCTTAACTCCAATTATACAACTTTATCTCGAAGTGTAAAACCTTAACTCAAATTATACAACTGTATTTCGAAGTTTAAAACGTTAACTCAAATTATACAACTTTATTTCGAAGTGTAAAACCTTAACTCAAATTATACAACTTTATCTCGAAGTGTAAAACCTTAACTCCAATTATACAACTTTATTTCGAAGTGTAAAACCTTAACTCAAATTATAAAACTTTATTTCGAAGTGTAAAACCTTAACTCAAATTATACAACTTTATTTCGAAGTGTAAAGCCTTAACTCTAATTGTGCAACTTTATCTTGAATTGTAAAAGTGTAAAACATTACCTCAAAGTTTATAACTTTAAGTCGAAGTCTGCAACCTTAACTCAAATCATACAGCTTTATCTCGAAGTGTAAAACCTGAACTCAAAGTATAAAACCTAAATTTTAGGTATACCAAACTTGTCTCAAAGTAGCTTTATCACAAACCTCAACCCTCCCAATAGTCACTGTGATTCCGATACATTGCTATGTGTATATAGTTAACTTAACGGCTGTTGGATTATATAGACCCGTGACGCAAACCTTGACCTTATTGTTGTATTGTATTGGGGACAAATAGCATGATATAATACATCAATGGTCGCAAAGTTCATGGTTATTTGAACCCTTAATTTAGAATACATAAAATGTCATTCAAACCCATTCACAACCATAACCGCCCGAACGTTAAAGGTCACAGGAGTTCGGGCTCTGAGGAAAGGAAGCGTGACATCAAAGAGCCTCAGGCAATTCTCACCTGTTATTATTCTCGTTAACCGACCCTGTAAATACTTGTACGGGGTAAGTCAATAGCCAACAATAACGTGAGTCACGTGAGTCACTTTCACAGAGTACGTGTAAATATGACCTTGAGGGGCTGCAAATATGTGATCTAACATTTAATACATTATCTACATATTTTTCCTTTCGTGCATGTATTGCCTCATTTACAATATCGTAATTTACCAAATGATCAAATAAGCACAAAAAATATAGGTTTTTGTGGCCTTGAATAAATCATTATTGATTAAACCTATTCATCTGGCCCAAGCTGTTCAAAAGGTGATTTAGGGGGCCGCGGTGGCCGAGTGGTTAAGGTGTCCCGACACTTTATCACCAGCCCTCCACCGCTGGGTTACGATTTCGAAACCTACGTGGGGCAGTTGCAAGGTACTGACCGTAGGCCGGTGGTTTTTCTCCGGGTACTCCGGTTTTCCTCCACCTCCAAAACCTGGCAAGTCCTTAAATGACCCTGACTGTTAATAGGACGTTAAACAAAAACAAACCAAATCAAAAGGTGATTAGGCTAATCACAACTATTAACAATTTTAAAACACTGATAAAATTTCTGGTAAAACTAAGTTAAATTTTAATTTCAGGAAACTATAACACTTGTCAGTCTCTTCATACCTGTCAAACAGAAAAGGAGAAATGAGATTTTCATTAATCGAGTGATTAAGCTAATCACCTTTTAAACCACTGGACCGAGATGGCACATAACACTGTGTTGATAGCCGCTCGTGTCGCTGTGCAGTAACAAATGTGGTGTCAGTTTTGTTCAAATGACAAAATTACCATACAACACTACTACTTTAATAATGACAAATTTTATATAATGATACCAAATATGATTTGTTTTTTCAACATTTTTCACACGAATGTACCTGATGTTAATTGTGTGTTTGGATTGCTTCATGTTTCACGTGCCATAATTGTATGGAAATTTTAATGTACAAGGATGATATGGATTGATTAACTTATAATGAACCAGAAAAAGTTTTTCTTTTTAAATTTCATAAATTTGAATATATAATTCTTATTAAAAAATAAACAACTTTCATGCATATTACAAAGCCTCTTTGTAGAAAGTATTCCATTATAGTTCACCATTTCTTTCTTACACTTATTTCTATTAGCTTCCGCCATTTCAAATGGAAAGAAAACAGAAAATACTTGTAGATGGTACACAGGCAATATTTCTTCACGTGAAATTCACATGAATTTTTTCACGTGAATTTCACGTGAAGGAATATTGCCTGTGTACCACAATGTGTTATATCCTTACTTAATACACCATAATTATTAACTTATTGAAAAACATGTATCAAAATCATCTGTTTAGAATCTGTTCTAAGTTAAGACGTGCATTTGGCACCTTCTTTTTGTTCGACGAATTTGATGCTTCTTTTAATATGTTTCGTTTGAATTACCCTGGTTCTTAGAAGTGAGATTATATGGCTTTAAATCTAGCTTGATTTGATTTGAACGTATTTTATTGCTAAGGCACAATTGGATTGGGCACAAATTTTTAACATATTATAAAGAGCCCTCTCCACAAATATATATTACAAATACTGTGATAGCGACACTGTATACTTATAATGATTAGAAAGAAAGAAAAGCAAAGAAGAATAACAAGAATGAAAGACAGATCTAGAGATCTAAGTGTGAGATTAATGTTGCTACATTAGGATATACTACAAATCAGGATTCATAAACGATGTACACAATATATATCTTTAAATACACTTGCTTCAAACTAATTAAAATCTAATGCATGGCACATTCTAGCTTGATAGACCAATATCCTTTTGAAACAGCTTCTTTCCCGCCTGTTTTATTGCGCATATTTCGCCTTCGATTTAACGACGTGCCTGTCGCTTCAATGATTTTGAGTTTTGTTTACCAGTCCAAGATATTTTGTTTTTGTAATATTACCTACATCGGAGCTCTAATTTAATCTGTTTTACGTCTATGGTAATTACATTTAAGGTGTCGCATGCATATCGTAATCCACCGCATAGACGAAGTACAACAATAAAACATAACAAAAGACAACACGGTTTTACCCCATTATTTATTCTCTATATACATTATTATTCTTTTCAAATAGCCAACACCATCGATTTTCCATATTTTCTTTGCGTGTAGAACGACTTCATGTAATACCAATCGGTCGAGGTTTCGGTTACAGATTTTTCGAGACGTACAAATGGGGATTTTGCTACATTTAAATGATTTAAGGTTCAAGTGTGCATGGTTTTAAGTTAACATAAGAAGTATTGTACATAAGACACACAAATAAATAACACCCTTGAATTTTAACTTAGCAATAGGTAACACCCTTGAATATTAACTTAGTGATAGGTAACACCCTTGAATATTAACTTAGTGATAGGTAACACCCTTGGGTATTAACTTAGTAATAGGTAACACCCCTGGGTATTAACTTAGTAATAGGTAACACCCTTGGGTATCAACTTAGTAATAGGTAACACCCTTGGGTATTAACTTAGTAATAGATAACACCCTTGGGTATCAACTTAGTAATAGATAACACCCTTGGGTATCAACTTAGTAATAGGTAACACCCTTGGATATTAACTTAGTAATAGGTAACACCCTTGGGTATTAACTTAGTAATAGGTAACACCCTTGGGTATCAACTTAGTGATAGGTAACACGCTTGGATATTAACTTAGTGATAGGTAACACACTTGGATATCAACTTAGTAATAGGTAACACCCTTGGGTATCAACTTAGTAATAGGTAACACCCTTGGGTATCAACTTAGTAATAGATAACACCCTTGGGTATCAACTTAGTAATAGGTAACACCCTTGGATATTAACTTAGTAATAGGTAACACCCTTGGGTATCAACTTAGTAATAGATAACACCCTTGGGTATCAACTTAGTAATAGGTAACACCCTTGGGTATCAACTTAGTAATAGGTATCACCCTTGGGTATCAACTTAGTAATAGGTAACACCCTTGGGTATTAACTTAGTAATAGGTAACACCCTTGGGTATCAACTTAGTAATAGATAACACCCTTGGGTATCAACTTAGTAATAGGTATCACCCTTGGGTATTAACACCACTAAATAATTATAAACCTTATGGTGAGTATTACAATTAACCATACAGCTGTTTCGTCTATCTAGGTCTCTTCAGTGACACTAGGGACCCAAACTGTTGAATCCAAAAGGGAGTGTCAAAATTTTTTTTTTTTTTAAATTGGGAGTATTTACACCATTTTTCCCCTTTTGAAATTTGTAGATATAGTTTATTGTATATTCTGAACTGGGGACATGATATGCTTGGAAACTTTTATTTTAAAAATATACGTCTTTCAAATTAAAAGGATTGATTTATTATTAGGATTCATCAGACCAGGGTTTACACACGTTTTGATTCTCCATATCAGATCCCATATATACTAAAATGTGTCAGTCTTGTACCTGATGTTAATTGTGTGCTTGGACTGCTTTCGGAGTCTCATCTCCAAAATGTTTTAACTTAATGTGTTCTACATGAGATGATAAATATCATTATGTATTTTCTTTCACCAGATAGTTTTCAGTCACAACATCTGCAGATATAATGCCTTTAAACTGTCGGAAAATATGAGAGCTGATGATATCAACATGGTAAAATGGATTTCGTTTTAAAAATGGCATACAAAAACGGCGATACGTCGACATTATTTTGCTTTTCAAATCGTAAAACAAGGCAAATGGATCGTCTAATTTAACACAACTTAATTTTCAAAATAAATACATGTATACATCTGCAAACACACTGTCTCATAATTAGAGTTCACATTTACATGTTTCTTAATCGTGAAGTGCTTGATATATTGTATACAAAACAAAAATGATATACATGTATATTCAATTAATACAGATATGTATATTACTTACAGTGAAATATTGAGTTATTAACTTAGAGTTGCTTCTCTGTGGAAATGAACATCTGCCCTTAGACACAAATATAATTACAGTATATTCAGAAATGTGCACATGTTTATAAAAAACAGCAATATATTTAATAATGCATAACATTATTTTCTTCTGTACTTCCTTGCTTTTGAATCTTCGATGAAAGATGTTACAAAAATACTTAATTGATGACCTTTACTGTTTTGCCAAATGTTTTGTAATTATTTGGGAAAGGGCTTTGATGACGTTGTTAAAACATGGGTCCAATTCTATAAATAAAATAAAATGATAATAAATAAAATAATATAAAAAAATGTTAAAATTACAGTGTAAGTACAATCCCCGTCTATATTTTTATATTTGTTTTGGTCCATTTCGAGTTTCACATTTCCCTTTTTTGGTTCCCCACATCACTGACGAGATCTAGAGAACGAATAAGCTGTTTTATATTCATCATTAGTCAAATAACATTTATCATACTATTTAAAAATGTTTTAGCATAGCAAAACATTTTCGCCATCGTGTTTAATTTCCACCATGTTTTTCAATTGTTATCCAATCCAAGCATTGACATTTCGGCTCAACTTTTATAAATGATATCGGTGTTACTACAGTACATTGATATTGAAATTACTGCAATATATATTGGTGTTTTTACATTAAATATTGGTATTACTACATTAAATATTGGTATTACTTCATCAAATATTGGTATTACTACTTCAAATATTGGTATTACTACTTCAAATATTGGTATTACTACATCAAATATTGGTATGACTACATCAAATATTGGTATTACTACATCAAATATTGGTATGACTACATCAAATATTGGCATTACTACATCAAATATTGGTATGACTACATGAAATATTGGCATTACTACATCAACTATTGGTATTACTACATTAAATATTGGTATTACTACATCAAATATTGGCATTACTACATCAACTATTGGTATTACTACATTAAATATTGGCATTACTACATCAACTATTGGTATTACTACATCAAATATTGGTATTACTACATCAAATATTGGCATTACTACATCAACTATTGGTATTACTACATCAAATATTGGTATTACTACATCAAATATTGGTATTACTACATCAAATATTGGTATTACTACATCAAATATTGGTATTACTACAGCAATTATTGGCATTACTACATCAAATATTGGTATTACTACATCAAATATTGGTATTACTACATCAAATATTGGCATTACTACATCAAATATTGGTATTACTACATCAAATATTGGTATTACTACATTAAATAGTGGTATTACTACAGTAGATATTGGTATTACCACATCAAATATTGGTATTACTACATCAACTATTGGTATTACTACATCAAATATTGGTATTACTACATCAAATATTGGTATTACTACATTAATTATTGGTATTACTACATTAAATATTGGTATTACTACATCAAATATTGGTATTACTACATTAAATATTGGTATTAGTATATCAACTATTGGTATTACTACATTAAATATTGGTATTACTACATCAAATATTGGTATTACTACATTAAATATTGGTATTACTACATCACATATTGGTATTACTACATCAAATATTGGTATTACTACATTAAATAGTGGTATTACTACAGTAGATATTTGTATTCCTACATTATGTATTTTTACATTAGATCTTCGTTACCAAATGCCTGGTAACAATATGCGTTATAGGAGCCTTCATATTCTAACGTATGCGTATCGTAATTGCTGTTGCCTTGGTTTCGGGTAGTGTCATATGACCGAGTCGTACTACGAATGATAATACGGTCATTAATATGTGTGATAAAGCTTGCCAGAAGTTATTATTGATTAAATGTCAAGCGGGACTCCCGTAGTGAATATTAATGTATAAATCTGGAAGTTTATGATGACGCCAAACACAATGAATGATATGCCAATTATTATTATGCAAATAAGATAAATTCTATATATTTTTCCGTCGTGGGACATAAACTGCCAAAACTTTTTTACATATCGACCTTGTGGGTATCGGGTATGGGTATCAGGTTACAATCGAATCGTATACGTAACTGACTTGGTGTATTTTTGAAAAATAAATAGATTAATAAAATAAAGAAATACATAAATATATCTGTTGAGTGATTATGCATTATTTATTTATAAAAAGTTGTGGAAAACGTCTTAAATAGAACGGAGATCTTTTGTTTGATATCTATAACCACGCTACACAACAAGTGGTTGTGTTGTATATGGCATTTCTTTTTCTCGAGTTAGAAAGTTACAAAAAAAAACCACAAGCTTTAGCGAGTGTTTCGTGTAACTTTGGAAAGATAATTAACGAGAGTAAAGGAAATACCATAAACATGTATAACATCCATGTGTTTGTGTGACCTGTATCTTCCACAATAGAAAAGCTATTCTGAGGATGAATTGATATGTTTTTGTGTCCAGGTGTTCTCTTTTCTTGATATCAGGTTGGTGTAAGGATATGACTTTAAGTGAAATGCCGCTAATCAATATGCAAAAAAAAACCTGACAATTTCGGAGATTTATGGAAATATAACAATTAACTTCATTACGAATCATAAGAAAAAATAAGCAAGTTTGTTGATTTTAACGCATTTGATTTACAGAAACCTATACATATATATATAAATTTAAAAATATGACAAAAACAACCGCGAACTATTTTTTGTACGTTATCATTTTCGCGACC